>NC_042620.1:174084944-174391104 GCF_901001135.1 Rhinatrema bivittatum | reverse complement strand
ACATTTTAGAGAAAAGGTCATCATGCAACATTGGGTGTGATGCTATTGCATATCAAACCTGAAAGATCTTCACAGCCCACACTGAGGCCGAGTGATTCTCCCCAACTTCAGCGCAGGCTGAACCTGTGACTGTCAACCAGAAAAACAAGTGATTATGAGGTTGAATGGTGTGAATTAGCAGTTACAAATTTTTCTTTTTATCCATTATGAAACAGATGAGTGTTTAACAGAAGAAAGCTTGGGAAATACATCTGATTTTAATATTTGGATTTCATCCACGATCTTATAACTCTATTAACTGGCTAAAACTACATTTGATAGAAACAGTTTCTCTTTCTCCACTGTTGCATGACATGCAAAGTCTGGCTTCCCAATATTTCTAGTATAGTTTTTGCATTTATTACTAATTTTGTGGACTCTTATTCTGTATTAGGTTATGGTCTATCTGTGAGGTATTTTACTAGCATTTAGTTTCTATGTAGGAATCAATAGCAATCTGGTTTGTTCTGTTTTTCTTGTAGGAGGTGTATTGGTGTTCTAGGGCCTATTTCTATATTTGCACTATTACCTTTTCATAGGTAAAAGTTGGTGCTGTTTTAGTACGGCAGGTTTGCTACATAGATTCTACATCTATTTTATGCAGGGTTTTGTGGTACTTCACAAAGGGCCGGATTTTAAGAATTACGCACGGGTGTAGATTTGTGTGCGCAACCCGATGCGCACAAATCTACGTCCGATTTTATAACATGCGCACGCAGCCGCTTTCCCCGTTCCCTCCACCTTTCCCTCCTTTCCCCTATCTAACCCACCCCCCAGCCCTACCTAAATCCCCCCCCACCTTTATTTTTTTATTTACACCTGCCTCTGGGCAGGCGTAGGTTGTGCGCGCCGGCCAAGTCGCTGTGCTGGAGACCTCGGTCCCGCCCCTGCCCCACCCACTCCCTGCCCCTTTTTTCAAGCCCCGGAACATATGCGCGACCCGGAGCTTGCGCACGTTGCCGGGCCTATGCAAAATAGGCTCGGCGCACGCAGAAGCGGGTTTTAAAGGGTTACGTTCATATTATGCGTGTAACCCTTTTAAAATCCGCCCCAAAGTGTCTTGCAGTAGATTGCTGAAGTGACGTCAGAATTAGATTTTTTTTTTTCATATGATGAGTTGTAAAGGGAAAAGTACTAGTTCTGCTCTGCATCTGTTGTTTCAGCAACTTCTGTCAATGTGGGCTGCGGTTTATAGAACTGAAGGTACAGGATTTATATTGGGCTTCTATTCCATCCAGTATAGAATCCAGACTTCCCTTCCATATGCAAGAATTGGTTGAATGATACTACCAAATAATTTGAATGGTAGTTTTACTGTTTAGTTGAAACTATCCAGGGATGTCTTTATTGCATAGAAGGCCCTTGGAACATTTTCTTGTAGTGTTGTTATAGCCAAATTAAAGGCAGGAAGATCAGGCTGTGGGGGTGGTTGTAGTATCTGTAAATTTCACTTTGGCTTGCTCCTACCATATCTAGTTTGATATCCTCCCCCCCTCCCCCCCCCCATTTCCTCCCAGTATTACTTTTGTCTAGAGTTGGCACTGCTTCCAGCTTACCTTAGTCCAATCATTGCAGCAATAGTCCTCATCCAGTGGCCATGCTCCAGGGCACCTTCTAGAATATTACGATCATAGTTCCTAAATCCATCCACTAGGTGTCACCATTGACAATGGCTATGACTTCCTCTCACCAAGGGGCTGTGAACACTGACTTCTCAGCATCTACAACTCCAGCCGACCTAGGGAGTGGAAGACCTGAGCCAGGAATCAAACCCAGATCCCCCCACATGACAATGTGCAAAAATGCCACTAAGCCTCTAGGCAATCCCACTATGTCTAGATTTTTCACGAGTAACAAACTATTTTCCACCTTGTTAAGAGGATCATAATTGCTGTTCGTGTCCAAGGACGTACACATATCAGTTTGCCACCTAAGGGGTGGGCAATTTGCATAAGCATTGTTTCCACCTGCAGAAATCCCTGTGAAAATTCTACCTTTTAAGAAGGAAATGTTATTATTGTGTGGGCAGGGCTAATATCTGTATGTAACTTGCACCTGAAGACTTTAGCCAATGTTTACAAAGCGGACTTTGAAATTGCTTGGGTCATTGGCCTGTTTCGTGCACATATTAACTTGCACAAAGTTATACTTTCAATTTGGAAGGTGTAATGTGTGCAGGTTAATGTACATGCCAACTTTTTTAAAATCAAGAAGTCTATGCCTAGGTTCCAACTCTGCTCCCTTCCCCTACCCCCAAAAGCCTCTCCCCAATTTGCATAAAAGTACCCATGTAACTGGGTTACACACTTACTTTTATGTGCACTGAACCCCGGGCTATCTTGTGACAACCATTTATGTGCATAAATGCCTTGGAAAAGCTCTACAAGTACATGGGCTGAGAATGTAGATCTCCTTTCTGTACCTCTAGTGCTTACCACAGTAAGTTGTGCTGTATGCATCCAAAGCATGAAAGCATCGCTTGAACAGCTGTCCACTGAAGCCAAGTCTCTCAAGTCCTTAACCTGAAATTTCATCCCGTAGGCAGTTTTCTACAGAGCGTCTTCTAGTAAAATGAAATGCTGAGGCTGCACTCTATCCAGTCTGCAGCTATTTCATAAACAGTACAGAATTCTTCCTGAAGTATTAATGCCACTTCGTTAATATAGTACTTCCAGCTCTGGCAAGCCTAAGAGGGAGGAGTCGGAATCAAAAATTATATCCAGATTTTCTCCTTTGCAGATATTGTACAGAGAGCTAATTGTAAAGGGCTCAATTCACCCCTGCCTTTCCCCAAGCCCACCACCACCCCTGTGTATTTGAGGTCCAGACAGCAAATATCTCAAGTATTCAAGTTCTGAATAACCTCAACCATGGTAAAAAGGGGATATTCAGGAAAACATTCAGGTGGTCAAAAAACTATCTGGTATAGCTTGAAATGACAGCTGGGGAGAACAGGATGAGGAATCATGATAGACGTTTCATTAAAAGACATAGATTTCTGCAATAATAAGGCTGTGTACAAGTTCTTGCAGGATAAGGAAGGCAGCCCAATAGTTTTGGCATGGAGGCCAGACAGAAGCACACTTCTGGATCTGTCTATGGGCTGGGCACAGATGGATTATTTTCTGTCCTAAACAAAAGGATTTCCACTGTGACCTTGAAAGCTCAATTCAAAATTCTCAGCAAGAGGAAAGCACCTTAGATCTGAGGCTTTGGAAGAGAAGCCTATTCAGCAAGAATAGAAATCGTGACTGTATATAAACTGTATTTTCATTTCTGTTGTAAATACCTGCAACTATTCTCCCTCAGCAATAAATACACCTCAGTGTGTGGAATGCGTTTATACTCTTTCTCTGTGCTCCTTGCCATTAAGGCACCATTTCAACATAAGGACCCTTAAATGGGACTCATGCTTCCTTCCTTTACCCCTGTAAGCAGGATAGAAAAGAAATATATTTTTCAATTTTTTTTAATCTTTCCTACCAATCCGCAGATGTGTCACTCTGGTATGGAATTCTGTCACAGCTGAGATAGGAGATGGGGAAATCTATTCAGGCTATTTTCTTGGTCAATTGTTAGATTGACTGCTTCTGAGCAGTAATATCTTTATTCTTCTTTTAACTGTCTATATCCTTTTATTATATGGTGAGAGTATTAGTTGGCATTGTTTTATTGTGTTTTGTTTTTTTTTTATCAACTATTTTGTTTTATTTGTTTGATGTTGTACACCACCTTGAGTGATCTTTTCCACGAGAAAGGCAGCCTAGAAATATTTATAGATAAAGGCAAATTAAAACATGCAAATGAGGAAATAATACTCCTTTCCATCTGTATTTTATGTGCTTCAAACTGACTTTTTTCTCTCAGTTCATATGTTCACTATTGGAATTCCTCCCCTTCAACCTTATTTAATCACAGCCTATTCCTATCTTGCTATGTCACTGACTGTGAAACTGGTGCTTTCTCAATAAATGACATTTTAAAAGTAAATGTTGTGTTTTTTTTTAAGTGGAAAAACATCTGTGAATTTCACTTCTCTTTCAAAAAGAGGCTCTTTCACAATGAGAACACAAGACACCAGAGACATGACTTTGCATTCCAAGTTAACAGGGGTATAGGAATTAATTAAAAAAACTGTTACATTCACATTTCTTCATAGATCACTTAATTAGACCTTTGCTGTGTATAAAAGGAGACATTGAGTGCAAGATTGCTCATTCTGGCATCCAAATGTGCTGTAACAGAGTTGCCTCTACCTAGGCTACAGTGAATAATAACGGCAGCCCAAGGCAAGGACGGAAAACCCCAGACTTATCTTTATTAAGGCTCCAATTGACCTATCTTCAAAAAAAGCTAAGCATTTAAGTTAGGCACTTATTTTCAGCAGAACTTAGAGACCTAAGTTTTCAGCAGAAAGGTCACCTATTTTGGATTCTAAATGTAGGCCTAGATTTAGGGACCTAAGTTTGGTGCCTAGTACTGACAATAAATGCTAAGGGGTAGATTTTATAATTTTGTGCGAGCGTGTACTTTTGTTCGCGCACCAGGCGCGAACAAAAGTACGCTGGATTTTATAAGATACGCGCGTATCTTATAAAATCCGGGGTCGGCGCGCAAGGCCGCGAAATCGGAGCGGCCTTGGAGGGAACTTTCTTTCCATCCCCCCCCCCGCTCAAACTAGATCCACAATGCATATACAGGCCTTTATCTCTCATGTGATATGAAGTGGGCTCTTCAGGTTTCTTGTTCATGAGGTGGAAACACATGTTTCAAGGTCCTGCTGGTGGGGAGCAATGCAACAGCACTTGTTTCTTCCAGAACCAGTCCATGCAGTTCTGTGGCTCCAAGATTTATCTTTGAAAAATCAAAGCAGGGACAGATCTGGTGGCTTGGTGGCGGTGCAGTCCTCCCTGGAAGAGGGAGTCAGAGTCATTGCTAAGTGGCGACACATAGTGGTCAGATTTAGAACACAAGTAGTGCATGACAGCCCCCCCCCCCCCCCCCAAAGAATGTTACTGCAATGACAGAAGTAAACTGGGAGAGAATATAAAAGCAGGGACGGAATTTCCAAGTGGTTGTGAATGAAAGCTCATGGCACCAGATCCCAGGTCTGGTTTCAACTGAACTGGAAGCCTGAAGAAGAAGGAAACTGCTGTTTCAAAAACAAAGAAACAAAACATTTCAAAGCCACAGACTTCAATCAAAATCAAAGTTTATTTTTATTTTATCTATACAAGGTTTATACCTCTTCCCTGATGCTGCTGTCCAAAGTAGTCTACAATAATAGGATAAAATTCAATACCATTTCAATATAAACTATACTAGATAGCGAAACAGAATTTAAAAAAACGAACAGAGTAGGGTACAAAACCTAAACTCTGTCTATCAAATAAACATTTAAAAGGGAAAAAGGAAATTCTAAAAACAGATCTTAGCCATGTCACCACATGGTCATAAGAACAACATTCACCCATGCCTCAGTCATCTAACTAACTCTACAAACCATCAGTCCTAAATTTAACTGACATGTTAATACAAACCCCCAATATGATGCTGTCAGCTATAGATATCAATTTCCAAACTTCCACCCATTCCTGGTCCAGACAAGCACCAGTTAACTACTGTAGAATATATTAACTCTTAGCTCTTCATTACCTATCTTCTCTTCTCTCTATATCCTTCCTTTTGAACTCCATTCATCGATCAAGTTGCTCTTAACTGTGTCCTTCTCCAATGCCAACATCCAACTACACTTTCCAATTTGCTGGCACCTGCCTGGGACCTGCCAGTGAAGCCTCTCCAAAAAGTAGGAAGGTCACTTCCCCATCAAGGTGTGAAAAACCAAGCTTATAAACTATACCTGCTTTGCAGGGATCAATGTTGTCACCTCTGCAATTTAATATTTTTATGCAGCCCCTAGGCAGCATCATCAGAGATCATGGCATGATAGGCTTTTATTATGCAGATGACAAAGTTGGTATTTCCAATAAGGCACAATGAAGAGCTTACCATTCATACCCTAAATAGAAGGTTACGAGAAATCCCCAAT
Organism: Rhinatrema bivittatum; assembly: GCF_901001135.1. NCBI lineage: Eukaryota > Metazoa > Chordata > Amphibia > Gymnophiona > Rhinatrematidae > Rhinatrema > Rhinatrema bivittatum. Next base: position 174,385,016 of record NC_042620.1, on the reverse strand, counting down.
TGGTTAAGAGATAATAAATTGGCACTCAAGAGTGAAAAAATGGGGATTCTGAGAACAGGGGATAGTGATGTCAGTTTTCTTGATCTAACATCCAGTGCTGAGGACTAGATGTTAAGTTTATAGTCCATAAGTACCACTGATGTCCAGGTTTGATATGGAATCTCAAGTCCCTATGGTTATTAGGAATGCTTTTCTGATATTCAGGGTGGTGAGAAAACTTTGATCTTTGTTTGGAAATGAATGCATTATAAACAGTCATGCAAGTACTAGGGTACAGAATGTTTCAGCAAGAATAATTATGGGATCTTCAGCTAGGATTAGGGCAGCTTCCCTAGGGAATGTCACAATCAATTGCTCTTAGCATTGACAGGATACCCCCAGAAATTAAGGAGAATGTTCTGTCCACCAAAAAGGAAGTAATCCATTTCAATTCACAATCACTAATCTCTATTGCAGGGGTGGCCAACTAGCATCTCATGAGCCACATGTGCCTTCCTGAACCTCTTTCAATGCCACTGGCAGTGACAGCTGTAGTAGCAGCAGCAGCAGAGTCAATGAGCGACTGACACTAACTCTTCCTCCCATTGGCTCATACAGAAGGGAGATGCCTGTAGCTATAATCTCAGCAGCCAAAGGGCGGAGGGCTGGCATCATCAGTTATGCAAACCAATGTGGTTTTGCTTGTCATGGCCTCCTGACTGCTACAGGCTCTCCTCTCCCACAGTTCAAGTCGCTGCTGCCACTGCTAACTTCCCACTAGTCTCTGCTCTTCTAACTTACAGGTCGATACAGTAACGTGCAGTTAAAGATTGCCCGTCTGTAACGTGCTGGGAGCGCACAATACAGACGAGTAAGGCGATTCAGCGATACAGTCTCCAGTTTCACGCGTCCCTAGCGCTTCCTAAAACAGACGCATAACCCTTTCCGCACCCAGCATGTAAATGAACGAAAAAGCTGTATAATGAAGGAATTAGCTATTCCCCTCCGATACTGTAACAGGCGCTGATATTATCTACTCAGTAACCCGCTGTTTTGCCGCGGCCTTAACGTGCTAGTTTACCGCCTCCCCCTAGTAGGAGTTAGTGTAGTGTAAAAAACATTGCTTACCTGCCCTGGTCCCGTCCGGTCTCCGGTCCAGCCCGGTCTCCTGCAGCCCCGTCGGGTCCCCTCCTCCCAAAGCAAAAAAAAAAACCAAAACGAAAAAGTAGCAAGGCTCGGGCCTGCTACGGCAGTCCCTTCTCCCTTCCTCCCGATTTCGCACGGGCATCCATCCAGGCAGAGGGAGCGGGCGGCAAAACGGCCTCCGGTTCCCTCTGCCTGGATGAACGTACGACCCCCGCCAGAATGAATGCCCGTGCGATTTTGGCGCTCATGCCATGAGCGCCAAAATCGCATGGCCATTCATTCCAAAATCGCACGCCAAAATCGCACCAAAATCGCATGGCCATTCATTCCAAATCGCTCTGCAAGGCGCAATAACAACAAAAATAAGATTGGGCACCAAAATCGCGCCAAAATCGCACGGCCACCGGCAGTGAAGGAATGGCCGTGCGATTTCAGCGCGTGAAGGAATGATGTCACGGCATGTGATGCGTGGGTCCAGGCGGCGGCGGCGGCGGGGGGCGGGTGGACACGCGTTAGTTTCAGACGGCCGGGGGGCGGGTGGTCGCATGTTAAATCTAGGCCGGGTCGCACAGACGCGCATTCATCCGCCTGCATGAGTGAATGAATGCGCGCCTGTGCGACCCCTGCGATTCGGCGCTCAAGGCAGTCACATGCCGTGACCCCTGCCTTGAGCGCCGAATCGCAGGGGTCGCACAGGCGCGCATTCATTCACTGCCGGTGGGGGCTGCCGGAGAGGCAGCCCCCACCGGCAGTGAATGAATTCATTCATCCAGGCAGCGAAAGCAGCTCCGCTTTCGCCGCCTGGATGAATGAATTGATTACAGCGCACCCAGGTTACTGTATAGGCCAGGGGTCAGGAACCTTTTTGGCTGAGAGAGCCATAAACGCCACATATTTTAAAATGTAATTCAATGAGAGCCATACAATATGTTTAAAACTAAATACAAGTAAATGTGTGCATTTTATGTAAGATCACACTTTTAAAGTACAATAAGTCTCTGAAAATATTACACCAGGCCTTAAGACACCAATACATCTCCTATTAGGAAAACGGACCAAGTCAGGCTGCTATAGAGTCCTACACAGAAACTACACGCCAGCAGAAAACCTCACCTGAATCACGTGCTGTCCCTCACCTAACATAGAATAAAAAGACCAAAACGCATAACAAGAAGCATGTAGAAAAAACTGAATTGGAAACTGCAACAAGCCAGAGTCTCTGTATGCAGTGTAACAAAGGAAAAAAGAAACATCACCCATCCTTATAAAACAAATCAAGAAATATAAAATCATCAGCAGTAAAACTGTACTAACAAAAAGAACATATTTCAAAACAGCTGATGAGTGGAATATCCAATAATTAAAAACTCAGTTAAAACATTTCCAGATACCAACAAAATATTTCAAAATAGCAGACACAAAGACCCAGTAATGAAAAATAATGATACAAAACTTTTTTTGCTCTGCATACCTGGGAACGTTTGATATCCAGGTGTCCTGAGATTGTTTTGCATTAGCAGGAGGCGGGGTGGTTTGCTTGGAACTTTCTCCTCTCAGTCACATACCAGCGCTCTCTCTCACACTGGCTCTCAATGACACACCTATACACACATGCTCTCAGTACTCACATATACACATGCTTTTTCTCTCTCACTTATATAGGCTCTTAATTACACATTTACACACATGCTGTCTATCTTTTCACGCTTACACACACACACAGGCTTTCAATCACATAAATACATGCTTTTTCTCTCACACACAGACTCTCATTCACATGCTTACAAACATGTCCTCTCTTTCTCTCATTTACACACAGGCTCTCAATCACATACTCACATGCTCCCTCACCTAAATCAGCTCTCAATCACACACAGACACACATGGTCTCTCTCTCTCATTTAAACACAGGCTCTCAATCACATACTCACATGCTCCATCACCTAAACCAGCTCTCAATCACACACAGACACACATGATCTCTCTTACTTATACACACAGGCTCTTAATCATACATACACATTATCTCTCTCACACACAAAGGATCTCAATCATACACACATACTCTTTCAAACAAACAGGTTTTCAATTACAAACTTACACATACAGGTTCCCAATGGTAAACTTACATTCATGCTCTCTCTCTCTCTCACAGGCAGGCTCTCAATCACAGACATACTCTCTTTCACATATACAGGCTCTCAATCATTCACATACATGCAATCTCTCTCACACACACACACACACACACACACAGCCGTCCCCCCCCCCCCCCCCCGGCCCGGAAGAGGAAGTGGAGAGTATCGGGTGCGTGCGCGGCAAGAAGAGGCCACGCTAGTGCGCTCGGCATCGGCCCGAAGAAAAGAAGACTGCAGCGCGGCTCGGAGGAAAATGAAGAGCTTCAACCGCGGCCGATGGGACTCCGCCTCCGCTGAAAATGAAGAGGTTAGCGTTGGGAGGAGGCTGCTGCTGCTGCCGCGAGTTCCCGGGGACTCTCCCGGGGACTCTCCCCCCCCACCCCGGGAACTCGCGGCAGCAGCAGCAGCCTCCTCCCAACGCTAACCTCTTCATTTTCAGCCCTCGGGGAGGCAGAGTCCCATCGGCCGCGGCTGAAGCTCTTCATTTTCCTCCGAGCCGCGCTGCAGTCTTCTTTTCTTCGGGCCGATGCCGAGCGCACTAGCGTGGCCTCTTCTTGCCGCGCACGCACCCGATACTCTCCACTTCCTCTTCCGGGCCGCGGGGGGGGGCGGGAAGAAGAGAACACGCCGGTGCCGCTGACTCCAGCTGTCCTGCCGCGTTCCGCCCGGGCTGACAGCATTTTAAGCTCGGGCGGAGGAGGACCGGGGAGCAGCTGGGTCAGCGGGAAAGTGTGGCGACTGTCTGCGAGCCAGATGCAGCCCTCAAAAGAGCCATATCTGGCTTGCGAGCCATGGGTTCCCGACCCCTGGTATAGGCGCTGTATTAAGCGCCTATACAGTAAAATGGGTTACGCAGGCATAACCCTTCCCTAACGCTTTACAGCCGCGGCATGCATTTGTATGCAATTAGAAGAGAGTATCAGGCGCTAGGTCAAGAGAACTGTGCGTGCGGGGAGGAAGGGTGCGCCTGACACTGCCGCAGTGTTTCTACCGCGGCCTTACTGTATCGACCTGTCAGAAGGCAATGCAATAAGGCGTGCTCAGCAGAGTGCAGTTTTATCCTCGGCTTTATGCATTTTTTTTGTGTTTAAATGTTACTCTTGATGCAGCAAGGAGTTTTGCACACAAAAACGTGCATATAAATCTGTGTTTCCTGCTTCATGCCCTCACATGGAAATCCCATGCAAATGAAGATATTAACTATTACCCCCAAATGCAGAGAAGTGTGCTGGTTTAACTCAGGTTTTCTTAGCACTAGAAATTTAACATCTGGTCAGAGGTGAAGTAAAATTTCCAGCTCTAGTGTCAGTCTATGGGCAGAAGCAGGACAGATGATTGGATTTATGCAGAGAAAACATGCTTTCTGTGCACAAAAAAATGCTTTTGGCACTGAAAGCATTTTTGGGTGTTTAAATCATATTTTATGTGCATAAAAAGTGTTTTAGTGTTTTATGCACACAAAACATGAGTTTTGTGCACATAAATCATGGCTGAGGGACTGCCCCGAGTTTAAAATGTGCATTCAGTTTATGCTGAACACACATTTTAACTCAAGTTTGTGTGCACATTAACCAGTTAGCATGCTTTTTAAACTCCTGATGCATTAGAATACCATTAGCTTACTGCATCAGGAGTTAAAAAATATTTAAACATGTGCGTTAAACTATGCACTGAATTTCAGCACACAGTTTTAACCCACACGTTACTGCATCAGCCCCACAGACTGGTTCTAGGTCACTTAAGTTATTGGCAATTGAGCAGTCAGGCAAACTGTTCATCCCTGCCATATTACTTAATTAATACTTCCCCCTCCCTCTTCCTCCTCAGAAACTCCCTGTTTCAGTTCCTTTCTATTGTTTTGCAATCATTTTTCAGACAAAGCCTCTTATTTGCTTTGCTGAGTGCCTTGCCTGGTTGTACGTAGACTGTAAGTCCCACACAAGACCTCCTGGCCCACTCCTAGTACCTTTCTATAGTGCTAGCTGCTGCACTATTTTCTTCATTTCCTTCTCTGCACCCTCCTTTCTAGTCTTAAGTTCACCTCCTATCAAAGCTATTCTCCCACCATCCAACACACTTTATCCAATCACCTGGTCTCTATCCCCTATCCGCTGGCTGCAGCATGTGCCTGGAATGGTCTTCCTGAACACATTCACCAGACTTCCTCTCAGGAGAAATTCAAATCCAGCCTGAACATTCATCTCTTTGAGGCTGCTTTTAATATCCAAACCCCAACTTATCTTGTTTATGTAGCTGAGTCGTTTGATTAAACTTTCTTAAAAGTTGCTCCTCTTCAGTTTAATTCCACCTACCATAAACCATCTAAATCATGGCCTTGCTGTCATACCCAAGGTCTCTTATCTGCTTTCTGCTGTGTGTTCTGACTGGAGTGAGCTCCAAGGAGTAGGGACTGTTCAATAGGTGCCTCTGTACAGCTCTGCTTATGCACTGTACAAACATGAATTTCATAGCATGAAAATAGCCTGGTGAAGCGATGTGGCATAGAGCAAGACTGTGTTCACATACAGCAAATAATCAATAGAAGAGGTTGAGTGTAGACAGAGAAATGTTGTGGCCCAGTAATGCCATCAGCCTTCATACAGTTTCCTTCACCTTGCGTGGAAATGTAATCCCTGATCTCCTATTTCCTGTCTGAAAAAAAGTGTTATATGGCCTCCTGTGACATACATCCTGTCTGCAAAGTCCTTCACAGACAGCAGGCTGCAAGAGCCTTCGGAACTGGCTGACTCTGCATCACTCTCTGTACTGGTACAAAATGTTACTGTTAGGGGGGGGGGGGGGGTGTTGACTCCTAACATCATTTCTCTACTTTTGGTCAGCTATAGAGAATTTCCCCCAACTCACTAAAAAGGTCTATCTTCTTCTGGTCATATGTCGCTACTGAATGTATGTAACTGTTGCCACTGCTATAAGCATGCCTCGCAGTGGGCGTGCTATTCACTTTCATTTTTTAGCCTGGCTGTTTTTTTTTCCCTATTCTTTGTCTCATTGCTGGGCTCTCTCTTAAGTTGGCTGCTTATTATCTTTTTCCTTAAGCCTATTTTTTAACTCTGAGACAGGAATGCTCATTATTGCTTTTCACAATTTGTTTTACTAGCAAAGAGAGGTGAAAAATGTCATAAAGGAACAATAAAGTTTATTGTCAACTTTACTTATTTATAACCAGTTGGGAAATATACACAGGAAATGAATGTCTCCTATATTCTTCCTTGACTAGGCGTGCATGCTTCAGAAAAATTTACTTCCATAAACACAGTATCATAGTTCATACTGTCAATGACAAAAAAAAATCAATATTATTCTATTATATTACATTTCTAGAGTATACATATTTTAGTTCTCAAATTTCATCTCATATGTCCTCTGATACAGATCCCACACGATTTTGGTTGCCTCTCTCTGAACTGCTTTCATCCTCTCTTTATCTTTTTTGAGATCCAGCCTCCAGCATTGAACAGTGGCTTGTACAGGGGAATTACAGTATCTGGTTTTCCTGCTCTTTATGCCTCTCTCTACATAAAACAGTTTCTGCAGGGGAAAATCACATGAACCTTGCAACTGTCTTCCCTTGCTGATATTATTGCCAAACATTACAGTGCTCATGTAGCTCTAAAACACTAGAAAATCATAGTTGTCCTAACATGTCAAATTTGGTGCTTAATGTGTGTTAAATCTGCATTAGCGTGCATTACTGGTAAAGCCCACTTAAGCATTATTAATAATGAAAATGTAGCCCCCCTATCCTGGTCAGCTCTTGGGTACATGGAGAGAGCCACAGACCATGCAAGTTCCCATAACCTCCCTGGGTTCCCGCACAGGGGGGAAAAAAATCTTTTCAAGGCCCTTGGGGTTTTGTATCTCTCTCTGGGGGCTCTTCTGCACACCAGTTGCATCAAAAATCATTCTTCACTCCAAAACAAGCTGTTCAAAATGAAGTCTTCACTGAAATTGGTGGTAGGAAATCAAATCAAAGTCCAACAGTACACTACAGGGTAGTGCATCACACTGTACACAAGACCCAAAATACACTACCTCCCAAACAGGTCAGCTCCTGGGGCAAGTACCTTTGCACCCTAGGCCCTCCCAGTACCTTTTGGGTATTGCAGATATTCGCCTTTATTCCTTTGCCTCTATTCTTGGCAGAGCCTCTTGCTGATTTACTTGGTCAATAGTAGCTCGGTGGTTTTTCCCAGGGCAGGATGCCTCTTCTCTGACACCTTCCTGGTACACTCATCCAATCCTCTGAAGGATCCCCTTCTGGCCGATTCTCCTCAGGAACACTTCTTCCATCAGTACTCTGGTCCCAGCCACCTTCCCTGAGCAGGAAACAATTCTCCTTCTCAGAGATACCCTGTGGAGGAATAAGGCCCACCAAGTGTTCACCACAAAGAGAGACACCTGCTCTTTAAGCCCGGTTGTACGGCTGATTCTTGACTCCTGCTATGTTACATGGGCACAGGAGTTTTATCATACAGACCCTTCCCAATGAGGAGTGGTACACTACACTAACACACCTATAGTATACTGACCTCACATATAGGGGTAGGGTCTCTCTAGATGGCGATCTGACTCAATGCTGGCAGGATGACCCGGTGAGGCCACAATTACCATTTCACTAAAGGGCAAACACTAATAGTAAGGAGCAGATATTGAGGGCCCCTTAAGCAAATAAATAAATAAATAAATAAATCCCATTTAGTGCAGCAAAATATGATGTGGTTAGTGCAGTTAGTATAGCTGTGTTTAAAAAAGGATTGGATAAGTTCTTGGAGGAGAAGTCCATTACCTGCTATTAAGTTCACTTAGGGCCAGATTTTCAAAAGCATTTACTCGAGCAAAACTGGTTTTTGCTCGAGTAAATACACTTTACTCAAGTAAGTGGGCTTTTCAAAATTGCTACAATATATGCCATTGAATTGTCCATAGGATTTACTCAAGTAAGTGCACTTTACTCGAGTAAATAGCTTTTGAAAATTGCTACAATAGTAGTTACATTTATGCGTGAAACTCCTTTGAAAATTACCCCCTTAGAGAATAGCCACTGCCATTAGCAATGGTAACATGGAATAGACTTAGTTTTTGGGTACTTGCCAGGTTCTTATGGCCTGGATTGGCCACTGTTGGAAACAGGATGCTGGGCTTGATGGACCCTTGGTCTGACCCAGTATGGCATTTTCTTATGTTCTTATGAATGCAAACACATGCAAAGCAGCTCATTAAAACAGAGTAATGCAAATCACATTAATCCATGCGATTTGCATTAAGCCTAAGAACCTTAACACTTGAACAGGTTGTTGTTAACTTTGGCTGAAAGCATTAATAAGCAAACGTGCCTGCTGATGTCTTGGACCTTCTCCCCACCCCAATCTACGACTTCTCCCAAGCCTCCCCCTCCCTGGAAACTCACTTCCCCTCACCTAGATCCCCAGACAAATTCCTGCCCCACATGGCAGCATCAAACAGCTGTTTGGGGCCATAGCAATTCCCAATCGCTCTTGGCCTGATTGCTTTGCTCTTCAAAATGATGCCAACTGACCGGAACAGCTGTTCAGTGTTGCAGGATGGGAAACAAATTTGTTGAGGGACCTGGGGAAAAGGGGTTTCCAGTAAGGGCCTTGCAGCTAGGAACCTCTGTTTTTCAGGGTTGGCCATGATAATTACTTAAGTAGGAGGACTGCATAGCTAATCAAAAACCTGTTGTTCCATTGAATAGCAGAATTGCACATTAGTCCGCAGTGCATAGCATTATAGCCTGTGTTAAGAGGGTCAGCCCAGCTTACTCACAAATTTAATCTAAAAAAAACCCAAAGCTCTAAAATGCCAGAATTAGTACTTGCAGACAGGAAGTGGTATTTTTGTTATTTTGAACTAGTCTATTTCTGATTATCTGGACATTACAGATTTTGTTCTAGACAGAAACAAATCCGTCATTTGCACAGATCTCAGAAACAGGAAGAAAATGTGAAACTTCATAAAATAAAAGATGATGCCCTTTGATGGATGGCATGGGGTGTACATAAGAACATATGAGATGCCAAACTATGTCAGACCAAGGATCCATCAAGCCCAGTATCCTGTTTCCAACAGTGGCCAATCCAAGTCACAAGTACCTTGTAAGTACCCAAACATTAGATTAATCACAAACTACTATTGCTTATTAATTACCTTTATAGCAGTTTATGGATTTTTCCTCTAGGAACTTATCCAAACCTTTTTTAAACCCGGTTCCACTAACTGCTGTAACCACATCCTCTGTCAATGAAGTCCAGGGCTTAACTATGAGCTGAGTGAAAAATAATTTTCTTTGGTTTGTTTTAAATGAGCTACTTGCTAACTTCATGGAGTGCCCCCTGGTTCTTCTATTATCTGAGAGGTAAATAACCAATTTACATTAACTTGTTCATGTCCTTTCATTATTTTGTAGACTTCTATCATATCCCCCCTCAGTCGTCTCTTCCCCAAACTGAACAACCCTAACTTCCTTAGCCTTTCTTCATAGGGCAGCTGTTCCATGCCCCTTATCATTTTGGTAGCCCTTCTCTGCACTTTCTCCAGAGCAGCTATATCCTTTATGAGATGTGGCGACCAGAACCGCACACAGTATTCAAGGTGCGATCTCACCATGGAGCGATACAGAGGCATTATGACATCCTCCATTGTATTTGCCATTCCCTTCCTAATAATTCCTAACATTCTATTTGCTTTTTTGATGCTACAGCACACTGAGCTGAAAATTTCATTGTATTATCCACTATGATGCCTAGATCTCTTTCCTGGCTGGAAACTCCTAAGACAGAACCTAACATCGTATAACTACAGCAAGGGTTATTTTTCCCTATATGCAACACCTTGCACTTATCCACATTAAATTTCATCTGCCATTTGGAAGCCCAATCTTCCAGTCTCACAAGGTCCTCCTGCAATTTATCTCAATCTGCTTGAGATTTAACTACTCTACATAATCTTGTGTCATCCGCAAATTTGATCACCTCACTTGTCGTACCCCTTTCCAGATCATTTATAAATATATTAAAAAGCACCAGTCCAAGTACAAATCCCTCTGCGGAACATTACAGCTTAGCCATCAATGAAGAAACTGAGGTTACAGTGAAGCAGGTCCCACAGCTGGAGCAGGGGTGGAAGTGAATCCAACTGTAGGCTTGGGACTGGAATCAGCAAGTAGGTAGCAGATCCGCCTGCAACAAAGAGATTTGGCAGCAAGGATTCTACATAAAAGAAGCTTGGTAGCAACCAGCTTGGTAAAAGCTTTGAATTTCTGCAGTTTTCTGCTTTCTAGAAACCACTTCTATCTGAGCTCCAGCCAATCCCTGGTATCTGAAGTATGGTCTTTAGGGGTGACTTGCTTTTTCTCTATTGCTTTAACACTAGACTAGGTCACTAGCTGCTCTAATGCTTAAGACTCATTTGGGCTGCTAGCCACAGGCTATGAAACATATCTTTTCATTCAATGCAGGATTTATTCATAACTTAACAGGCAACAGACTCTCTTCACCTTCATTAACTTCAACATAACCTTGTAACAGCAGGTTCACAATACTCTGTCAGTCCAGTTTATGTCAGAATATTCCAATTAACTTTCACATATATTACAAAATACTACCAACAGGTTCAGTAAGGTTTTTTCATAGGTATGTGGGGTTATAGATATAGATATTCCTCATCCAACATCCACAGCACATAGCTCTCAAGTTGCCAGGAACACTCGGATAGCTGCAGTGAACCAAAGACCAATACAAATTCTCAAGGGCAGGGTTGCAGGTCTCAGCTTTCTTGGCTGTAAATAAAACAGGCCCACCCTATGGATTACAGGCAGAGCAGAAGCCCTCTAACAAGGCTGGTTCAAGACCAAGTCTGGTTCTTTTTTTCTCTTACAGCCACCCATCAAATGTCACCCTACTCATTTGTGTGACTGATTACTATCACTATTATTTATAATTTCTAAAGCTGCACTGTACACAGCACTGTACAGATGCACATAAGAGCCAGTTCTTGCTCCAAGGAGCTTACAGTATAGTCATGACTGTTATGAATTCACTGCCCGCGGGTTCTCCCGCAAGCAGGCTCACTCACCCCATGCTGCTTTCTAACTGACGCGGCTGGTGCCGCCAGAGTCAGGTCTTCCACGCGGCTGGAGCCGCAGACTGTGTCTTTCCCTGCGGCCCGGAGGCCGCCCGTGCTACTCCTCTTCGCTGTGGCTGGAGCCGCGGACTTCCTGCCATCCCCTGTGCGGCCGGTACCGCAGCCGACGTCACCTGATCTTCGTGGCATGGAGGCCGCATTCCCGAGGTTGAGTAGCGGCTGGAGCCGACCCCGGGGCCTCCTGCAGCGGATGGAGCCGCTGCCATCATCGGGCCTGCTCCTCAGGCCCAGCCCTGCGATTCTAATGCTGTGCGTCAGTGCAGGCCGCTGTCTGTGGTCCTGCACAGCTCTTCCTGCTTCCCTTAGGTGCCGGCACGCGCCTCTTCACTGAATTTAAAGGGCCAGCCACAGGAAGTATGGCTGACTCCACCTAGGGAGTGGACTTCCTATCCAGCCCTATAAAAGGGCTGCTTCGTCATTCAGTCTTCGCCTTGCATCGGAGTTACTTCACTCTGGAGGCTCCTGCCTGCCAGAGCTCCATCAGGTCTTCTTCGTCTTCTCCATGGAGTTCTTGTTGTCACGTCACGTCATGCCATGTCTTCGTTGCCTGAGGTCCCTGTCCAGGTGTCCTGGTGTCTCGCTTTGATCCTCCGTTTCCTGATGTTCCAGCTTCCTTGATGTCCTGCTCCTGTGTCTTCGTCTTCAGTGCTCTTGAGCCTTCTGGTACCTGTTAGGCCGGGGGTCCCTCGGATGATGTCTTGCCCGAGCGTGGACTAGCCTACAGGTGGACTGGTGTCCTGTGCTCCTGAGCCGTCATGTCCTGCCAGCCGTTGGTGGAGCTTTGGACGACATCGGCTCCATCGTTGGAGTTCTGCTTCAACTGGATCCTTCCCTGCGCTTGTCCCGCTCCCAGCATGGTCTGTGACCAGCCTCCTCGGGCTGTGTAGGGCGCACAGTGGGACAGGGTGGTCCGTGACTCAGTCCCGCGGGTGGGCTGAGTAGGGCGCCCTGAGAGACGGTGCCAATGTCCTTCCATCCAGCTTCTCGTCTCGTCTGGACTTCGTCAGTTCCTCGTCTTGACCTGGATGCCGTTGCATCACTCTTGGTATCATGTCTTGTTCCTGATGTCGTTGCATCGACCCTGGTCCAGGATGCTGTCGCATCGACCACTGGTCCGTGATGTCTTCGCATCAGCTTTGGTGTCATGTCTTCGTCCGCGATGCCGTTGCATCGATCCTGGTGTCATGTCTTCGTGTCAAGGCCCGTCTGCCCTCGACCTCAGGCCCGGCCTGCTGCTCCATGCCGATTCAAGCGGCAGGTCCGAAAGGGCTCGGAATGGTCGGAGGACCATTCATATTCCAACATCATCTGTTGTTGGCCATGGGAGCTTGCCGGCCTGGCAGAGGGTAAGACCGTCAGCCATGGTGGAACACGCCATCAACCCTCTGTTCGGTCCTGGATCCGTCTGGGGTTGGGCTGAGGCCCATGGGCACACTAAAACACCCTTCGTAACAATGACAAACATACCTAACAAACAAGAGTCTATTGGAAGTGCATCCAAAAGACTGGATTCCAGCCAACTCCCTGAAACAAATAAACCAAATAATTACACCAACAATCCGTTATGGGGAGCGCTGGGAGAGTGGTCCCCATTAGAGGGAGTGTGCCCTTGGGCCCCTGGCACAATCCCAGGTGGATCAGGACTGCGCCAAGGGTAGGTGTAGCATGTAACAGCGTGGGTGGCGAGAGACGGCCCGACCCCCAGCCGGACCTGCATGCCTCTGGAACCAACTATGGAATGTTGGTAATGAACAGTCCTCCGACCATTCCCGGCCCTTTCGGACCTGCCGCTGGGATGGCAAAAGGCAGCAGGCCAGACTCAGGGTGTGGGCAGACGGAGGTTCAGGAACAGAAGACGAATACTCAGGAACCATAGACTGTAAATGTAGACTCAGGAACTTGGAAGGTTCAGACATTAGCACAGTCCCTCAGGGCGCCCTACACAGCCAGTACCACTGGTCTGGTCACGGACCACCCTGTCCTACATCCGCGGGAGCGGAACCAGCGCAGGACGAGAACAAACGAAGGTTCAGGAACTGAAGACAAAGACTCGGGAACTGTAGACTGTAGATGTAGACTCAGGAACGTGGAAGGTTCAGACATTGGCACGGTCCCTCAGGGCGCCCTACACAGCCAGTACCACTGGTCTGGTCACGGACCACCCTGTCCTACAACCGCGGGAGCGGGACCAGCGCAGGAAGGGAACGAGGTAGTAAAGACAAGGAATCAGGAACAAAATGCTGCACACCTGCAGTCCAAAGCAAGTTGCTGCACACCAGCAGTCAGGAGAAAGGTACTGCACACCGGCAGTCAGAGGCAAGGTACTGCACACCGGCAGTCAGGAGAGAGGACTGGGACAGGAATAATAGGAACCAACATCAAGGAACATCAGGAAACATCAGGAACGTGCAAGACACAGGACACCAAGCTGGAACAAAGAACGAAGGCCTGACGGAGCGCTGGAAGAGGAGACCTCCAGAGATGAGCAACTCCAATGCAAGGCAATGCATGAGTGCTGGAGAAGAGCTTTTATACCCCAGGGCAGGCAACTGCCTGGGAGGAGTCCAGATGGGCCACACCCCTCTGGCCTACAAGAGTGGAAAGGAGCCACGGGCCCGCCCCTTAGGAGAAGGGCATGGCCCCCACCATTCAGGCTGCAGTGGAGTAGGCCTCAGGTAGGCTCTGCTGACACCGAAGCCTGCCAGGCTGTGGAGCAAGATCTGGACGATTACTCAGGCGAGGCCCCGGCTTTGGAGCGGCTTCCAGAGAAGGTGAGAGGCCTCCCGTGGCACAGCTACGGGAGGAATCGTAACACAATCACAAACCTAATCAATCTATCACTAACAGAAAGCCAGATACCTAAAGGATTAAAACAAGCAGTCATAAAACCAACATTAAAAAATAAAGACAGGAGAATTGATGACTGGGACAACTATCGACCAATATCAAATCTGTCGTTCCTAGCAAAAATACTAAAAAAAACATTCATCAGAGACCCTTCTATTATCATTAACTGACCCAATAGTAGGAAGATTCGACACGTCAAATCATACTGCCTAGTATTCATCGATCTTACAGCAGCGTTTGATGCAGTAGACCATAAACTGCTATGCCTTCAAACGAAAAACAATGGGATAGATGGAACAGTATTAAAATGGTTCACATCCTTCCTAGATGAGAGAACACACCAAGTAAAATTCAATGACCAGATTTCTGACAGTTTCCAAGGTAACACTGTAGTAACACAGAGATCATCTCTATTGGCTACACTATTCAACATCTACATGCTACCACTATGCAAACTTCTTCCTCTACGCAGATGACCTACAATTCTATATTCCTCTGATAAAATCAATAGAAAACATTGCATCCTTAATCGCAGGATATATGAGAACGATAAATGAAAAGCTATCACAACTTAAACTCACACAGAATATAAACCCCCCCCCCAAAAACCATATGACTAAGCCAAAACCCCCCAAAATCAATACCACCCGCGATAGATTTGGGAAATTGCCAAATGAATCCATCGATGCAAGTAAGAGGCTTAGGAATACAACTCAACAAAAACATAACAATGAAAGGTCACATCAGTAAATTGATTAAAACTGGCTACAGCAAGCTGTGGCTACTGAGCCACCTGAAACCTCTACTAACTACCACAGACTTCAGAACTATTTTACAAACACTAATATTCTTGAATCTTGACTACTGCATTTCCTTGCTCTTTGGTCTTCCGGCTTGTCACATAAAACCACTACAACTCCTGCAAAATGCAGCAGCAAGACTTCTATCCGGCGCAAGAAAATACAATCACATCATTCCTACTTTAAAAGCTCTACACTGGCTACCAATACAATGAAGAATACAATATAAAACATTAATGAACATTTTCAATAACATTAACAATAATAATGACCGATTTGGGGTATCACTTAAATAACACAAACCACAACGAACTCTGAGATCACAAAATAAAGGTTTCCTCTCTGTTCCAACATTACAAACCTCCTACTTGTCGCAAACAAGAGAAAGAGTGCTATCTATAGCAGGTCCTGATCTATGGAACTCTATGCCGGAAGAACTAACAACTACAACAGACAAAAAGAAATTCAAACAAGACCTGAAAACTTGGCTGTTCCAAAACGTGTGTAGTACAAAATAACCTGTTTGTTTTGTTAAGAGATTATGTAATCAATCTGCCTGACATCTCAATCAAACCCATTTTATATAAATAACAACCCCTTTCAGAATGACCCCCATGAAAACTATTAATCTGATAATATGCAAAGTTTTTACCATCACCCGCATACCTAACCTGAGTACTACCTCTCTATGAATAATCAATACATTTTGTTCCCCTTTGTCTAGTCACTAATAATTGTGAATGATATTGCTATTATGAAATTGCTATTATGATATTGCTGTAATCAATAATTTGTGATACATGGTATATAATTAGGATTGTGAACACTATAAACTGTGGTGATCTATTGATTTTCACATGGAATGACAGTATATAAACCTCTAAATAAATAAATTAAATAAATGTATTGTAGACAAGTGGTTAGGATTTAAAAATATCCTCAAAAAGGTGGGGTTTTAGACTGGATTTGAATATGGCCATACAGGGAGCATAATGCGCCAACTCAGGAAGGCTTTGCTAGGCATATGGTGCAGCAAAATGGAAAACGAGGAATCGGGAGTCGTCCGAGAACTTCGGTCTATGGAGTATACCAGTTACGGATAAGCAACTTAGGTTAACCCACCTAGCCATGGATGTCTGAGGCAGAACTGGGTCTTTTAGCTGGGCCACAGAGAACACACAGCTGTTTAATCTTAAGAAAGCAGGAGATTCGATGTGGGTAAAACTTCAAGAGTGTAAATTCCTTTTTAACCCAACCTTAGGGTTGGAAGGCCTAGCTCTTGAATGAGATGAAAAGCTGATTTGACATTTGTAATGAAATATTTTTTTAAATGAAAACTTACAATAGTTTCAAGAAAATAATGTGTCAAGTAGTGCCCAGCAGGTGGCACTATACCCAACTAAGCCAGCCTGGGGTGAGATGCAGAAGAGTCTACTTCTACACCATAAAATATTTTAGAGAAAAGAAAAAGTTTGAATTTTTATTTGCAAGTAACATAAGTAAAGTCAAAATGTGCTTGTGATGTCTACACTATAAGGCAGGGGTCAGGAACCTTTTTGGCTGAGAGAGCCATAAACGCCACATATTTTAAAATGTAATTCCATGAGAGCCATACAATATGTTTAAAACTAAATACAAGTAAATGTGTGCATTTTATGTAAGATCACACTTTTAAAGTACAATAAGTCTCTGAAAATATTACACCAGGCCTTAAGACACCAATACATCTCCTATTAGGAAAACGGACCAAGTCAGGCTGCTATAGAGTCCTACACAGAAACTACACGCCAGCAGAAAACCTCACCTGAATCACGTGCTGTCCCTCACCTAACATAGAATAAAGAGACCAAAACGCATAACAAGAAGCATGCAGACAAAAACTGAATTGGAAACTGCAACAAGCCATAGTCTCTGTATGCAGTGTAACAAAGGAAAAAAGAAACATCACACATCCTTATAAAACAAATCAAGAAATATAAAATCATCAGCAGTAAAACTGTACTAACAAAAAGAACATATTTCGAAACAGCTGATGAGTGGAATATCCAATAATTAAAAACTCATATAAAACATTTCCAGATACCAACAAAATATTTCAAAATAGCAGACACAAAGATCCAGTAATGAAAAATAATAAGGATACAAAAATTTTTTTGCTCTGCATACCTGGGAACGTTTGATATCCAGGTGTCCTGAGATTGTTCTGAATTAGCAGGAGGTGGGGTGGTTTGCTTGGAACTTTCTCCTCTCTCAGTCACATACCAGCGCTCTCTCTCACACTGGCTCTCAATGACACACCTAGACACACACATGCTCTCAGTCACTCACATATACAAATGTTTTTTCTCTCTCACTTATATAGGCTCTTAATTACACATTTACACACATGCTGTCTATCTTTTCACGCTTACACACACACAGGCTTTCAATCACATAAATACATGCTGTCTTTTTCTCTCACACACAGACTCTCATTCACATGCTTACAAACATGTCCTCTCTTTCTCTCATTTACACACAGGCTCTCAATCACATACTCACATGCTCCCTCACCTAAATCAGCTCTCAATCACACACATACACACATGGTCTCTCTCTCTCATTTAAACACAGGCTCTCAATCACATACTCACATGCTCCATCACCTAAACCAGCTGTCAATCAGACACAGACACACATGATCTCTCTCTTACTTATACACACAGGCTCTTAATCATACATACACATGATCTCTCTCACACACAAAGGATCTCAATCATACACACATACTCTTTCAAACAAACAGGTTTTCAATTACAAACTTACACATACAGGTTCCCAATGGTAAACTTACATTCATGCTCTCTCTCTCACAGGCAGGATCTCAATCACAGACATACTCTCTTTCACATATACAGGCTCTCAATCATTCACATACATGCAATCTCTCACTCACACACACAGGATCTCAAACACACATGCTTGCTCGCTCATTCATTCACTCTCTCTCTCCCCCCCCCCCCCCCCCCCCGGGAACTCGCGGCAGCAGCAGCCACCTCCCAACGCTAACCTCCTTCATTTTCAGCCCTCGCGGAGGCGAAGGCGGAGTCCCATCGGCCGCGGTTGAAGATTTTCATTTTCCTCCGAGCCGCGCTGCTCTCTTCTTCCCGCGGCCCGGAAGAGGAAGTGGAGAGCATCGGGTGCCTGCGCGGGAAGACCCGCGCAGGCACCCGATGACTCCAGCGCTGGCACCCGGCTGACACCCGATGACTCCCGCGCAGGCACCCGGATGACTCCAGTCGGCGTGCTCTCTTCTCCTCCCCCCCGCGGCCCGGAAGAGGAAGTGGTGAGCATCGGGTGCCTGCGCGGAAGAAGGGTCCACGCTAGTGTAGTCTCTTCTTCCCGCGCAGGCACCCGATGCTCTCCACTTCCTCTTCCGGGCCGCGGGGGGGAGAAGAGAGCACGCCGGTGCCGCTGACTCCAGCTGTCCTGTCGCGTTCCGCCCGGGCTGACAGCATTTTAAGCCCGGGCGGCGGAGGACCGGGGAGCAGCTGGGTCAGCGGGGAACCGCGAAGTATGGCGACACTTGTCTGCGAGCCAGATGCAGCCCTCAAAAGAGCCATATCTGGCTCGCGAGCCATGGGTTCCCGACCCCTGCTATAAGGCCAAGTCAAATGTGTTATGAAGCTGTAGATAGGAACTTTAGAAAAGCATAATCAATCTATCTCATTGGATAATGTGGAATTTTCCAGTATATATAGTAAATTCCTTTTTAAACCTATTTGCACTTCTAGAGCACTGTGTAAATGGATATGAACCAGGCCAGTATTAAGTACACGTTGCGTAGAAAACCAAAACGAAATATTTTATCTAACCTATCTGGCTGTTCATTGATTCCTAACCTCACTCTTCTAACTTCTGATGAATCTTTCCCTGATATTCTGTCCCTTGCATCTCTTCCCCAAAGACCCTGTGTTTCTCTTCAGTTGTCAATCTATCAGTATTCTTTCAAAATCCTTCTTCATTGTTTTTTCCTCTTCCCTTCTCTCTCACACACACGCGCAATGTCCTTTTTCTCTCCCCAGTTCTTTCCCTCTGACTCTTTTTCACTTTCTTCTTAGTTGTTCTCATTTTCCTTCTGCCACAAGGTCTCTCTCTCTTTTCCTTTTGACCAGATGTGAAAATGGAGGTCCACCAGCAAACCATCATCTTCAATCCTGGTTCACATGGTCTCATATGGTAGCAATGCATCAAATTATATTTCCCCAACACAGAAGATACATTGATGGCAAAACAGCATCTTATTTCCCACCTTTATAAGAGGGCAGGACCAGATGGCATAGTGCCATATTCTCTCTGTTCATTTCACGAGAGGGAATCCCCTTGGAATGCACCATTATCTTTGTCTGAGAGTCACCCTTGGGACCTATAGAACCATAAAGAAGCCATGGAAGCACCTTCTACCTTCCCCAGACTTCTTGCTTTCTCACACAACCATTAACATCTAGTTGTACAAGGAGCCCAGAAGCAGGAGAACCTATCTGATGGTTAAATGTGCCATATGCAGACCTATGCACTAATTAAATCACAGAAACCCCAGTAGCATGAATCTCTCACAAATCCAATATATCAAAATCTTGCTACAATAGTAATCAAGGGCTTGACTTTAAGGAGTGAACATCATATAGTGCTTAGGGCTTTCCAAGATGGATCTGCCCTGAACAGCACTAGGACTTTGTAATCATCAGTCACTCTATGCGTGGTTTATATATGCTTTGTGATTAAAGCTATATTGGTGTTCATAAAGATGCTTTATATTACAAGCTATCTCCACACTTATCTGCAGTGAGTCCACTATGTTGGCGAGCCTCTTAATAGTTGATCATGGTCCTACATTGCAATGTTTCGGAGTAGTGCTCCTTCTTCAGGGGATAGAATCGCTTGTGTGGACTGTAGACAACTTATTTGGTCAGTATGATCCTGCGTACTAATTGCTAAGTCAAAGTTTCTTCAGCAGTTAGTAACCACGGTACTGTGAGCTACCTGCTGCTTTAAGGTGCCACAATAGAGAATGACCATGTGCCTGCGTGGGCAAGTTATAAAGTCGGGAGTCGGCGCGCGCAAGGGGGTGCACAATTATGCACCTTGCGTGTGCTGAGTGCGCACTGAGCCCACACCGAGCCACGCTGCCTTCCCCTTGGAAGGAACTTCCCTACCCCTCACCCCACCTTCCCTTCCCCTACCTCCCCCACCCTTTCCCCCTTATCTTTTTCTTTTTTTCCTTCTGTTTTAAAACTTACTTCAGCCCTGGGGCTGTGTCGGAGGCCTCTGACCCTGCCCCCGAACCGCCCCTTTAGTAAAGCCCCGGGACTTAGACGCATCCCGGGACTTTACGCACATCGCCAAGCCTTTTGAAAATAGGCCCAGTGCGTGTAAATCCACTGGATTTATGCACATAGAACTTTGAAAATCCAGCCCACTATGCATGAATACTAAGGCTGTTTGGTGCACAAGGGCAAATAGTCAATAGCACTCCAGAGATTTTAGCTACTTTTCAAGAATATTTTGCCACTCTATACCAAGCTGGTAGTTGGAATAAAGAAAGATGGGAGGAGTTATCCTCCCGAGTAGCACTCCCCTTGATTACCGTGGCGCAACAGAGATGGCTCAATGAGCCTATCACACAGGACGAAGTTCGGAAAGCCATCCAGGACGCCAAAAAACTAAAAGCCCCAGGGCCTGACGGATTTAGTTCCGAATTTTATAAATGCCTGGCACAACCACTTACCGTTTTACTTCCAGGGGTGTTTTCTAAACTGGTTGAAGAGGGTTCATTCCCTCCTTATGGTAATATAGCCCACGTGACTCTAATCCCCAAACCCGGGAAAGATTTATTAGAGCCCACGGCTTATAGGCCCATATCCCTGTTAAATGTAGATAATAAACTGCTTGCCACAATATTGGCGGATCGCCTGGGGGCTTTACTACCCACCCTAGTCAAACCAGGTCAGGTGGGATTTGTTAAAAGACGGTGTGCCCTGACTAATATTCGCTGGATAGCAGCGGCAATGACACTATGTAGAAGGACAAGCCTTCCCTTTTTGGTAGTAAGCCTGGACGCCGACAAGGCCTTTGACAGAGCTGAGTGGGGGTTTCTGTTTCAAGTCACTTTGGAGAAAATGGGGGACCATTTTCTCCAAAGTGGACTACTGCAACGCCCTGCTACTAGGCCTTCCATACTCCACCATCAAACCACTTCAAACCCTTCAGAACGCCATGGCACGAATCCTTACAAACACACGTAAAAGAGAGCATATTACACCCATCCTAGTAGACTTACACTGGCTGCCCATCCAGTTCCGCTCCCAATATAAGACCCTAACTATTCTTCACAACACGCTCTACAAAAACAACTCCCCCTGGCTTAAGGAAATGCCCCACTTCCACCTCTCAACCCGCCAGACAAGATCCACCTCTACAGGCACCCTTCACACACCCCCCCTCAAAACAGCCCGCCTCTCCACCACCAGAGAAAGAGCCTTCACCATCGCAGGCCCCGCCCTCTGGAACTCCCTCCCCACACACCTCCGTCTTGAACCCTCACTACCCAATTTCAAAAAAGGCATTAAGACCTGGCTCTTCAGACAGGCCTACCCCGAAACCAACCCCTCATAGTCAACCCCCCTGAAACCCCCCTAGTCACACCCCCCTGCAACCCATCTACCCACCCTTTACCCCCCTCCCCCCCACCCTACACCCACCCTATACACCCCCCACCCACCATACTCCTTCATCGCACCCTAGTTACCATACAACCTGTACTACCTGTGTGTTAAAAGTTAAAATTAGTTATTTCTTATTACCTGCCATAACGGCTGTTTAATAATCTATTATATATATCTGTTTTTTTAAATGTTAAATAAGTTATCTTTTATAACCTGCCTTAACTGCTGTAAATAATTTTATAACATGTGTGCGTCGATGCTCGCATGTTATAAAATTCACTACCTGAGCGCATGATTTTATATTGGCATGTGAATGTGCGCAAGAGTGCCGTCTCGTGTGCGTAAGTGTGTGAGTGTGGGAATTTAGTAGATGCGTGCGATGACGGAATAGGCCTTTTCCCCAGTTCCCTCCTAGTCCGCTCTAGTAAAGGAGTGGACTGGGAGGGAACTTCCTAAACCCCTTATCTAACCTGCCTCCCTTTTACCCTATCCGCCACAACCCCTAAAACTCCGCTGACTACCCTTGCTTTTTTTTGTTTTTTTACTTACCTGCAGTCCAGAGCAGCAGCAACTTATGCGGTCCAGTCGGCTGCTGGTGTGCGCTTCAGTGGGTCTGTGCTTAATGGTGCTGCCCTGGCCCGCCCATGGCCTGCCCCACCTTTTTCTAAATTGCTACACAATGAGCATACCGGGAGATACACGCGTGGCTGAGGGCCTCTGAAGATCCGCGTAGTGTGCGGGCAGTCCAGCTACTGTTATGGTCGCCGGCTGCGGCGGTCCGCGGTCGGGACCGACTGTCATGGCCGCCGGTTGTGGCAGCCCGCGACCGGGGCAAAAGCCTACCCGCAGGGTAGAGCCATCTCCCAGGCTCCAGCGGGCGGTCCTCTCCTGAGCTTCTCTCATGGCTGTTGCCCCTGACGTCGTCCGGCCGCATGGCTCCTCTATTGCTGGGTTGACTCCGCCCCCCCTCTGGGGCTGACTAGGGCTGCACGCGCGGCTGCAGGCTAAAATTAAAGGAACCATGATGAAGTTGTCGTGGTTCCTCCCTTGGACTCCTCCCTGTATTTTTTATATTTAAGGCAAGTTCTGCTCCTCAGACCTTGCCTTGGTATTGAGGCTTCCTGTTTGGTCAAGTTCTGAGCTTGGAGTTCCTTGGTTCCTCCGACCGAGCTTGTTCTTGTTTGTTTGTTCCCGCTTCTGCTCTTCTCCCTCCTTGGTTTGATTCTTGTGGCATTGACTCTGGACCGGTTTCCGACCTCCCTCCTGGCGTTGACTCTGGACCGGCTTCCGACCTCTCTCCTGGCATTGACTCTGGATCGGCTTCCGACCATTCACCCACTTGGACTACAGGACCTGCTTTCGACCACTCTTCGGCTGTCATTACTGGACGGATGTACGACCTGCTGGAGGTGCCAGCGGTCTGGAGACCACGACCTGCAGGAGGCGCCTGCATCTAGACCAACTTTCCGTCCTCTGTGATTCACCTAACTCCAAGTGGTCCTGGTCCCTACGGCCTCCTCCTGGGGGGACCAAGGACTTCCAGTGGCGAAGCATCTCTTCAACTTCTGCAGTAACAGGCCTCGCCTTCTGACGAGAGGGGTCTACGAGGGTTCACTTTCTCTGAAGTAGCCCTTACCCTT
Source organism: Rhinatrema bivittatum (assembly GCF_901001135.1). Taxonomy (NCBI): domain Eukaryota; kingdom Metazoa; phylum Chordata; class Amphibia; order Gymnophiona; family Rhinatrematidae; genus Rhinatrema; species Rhinatrema bivittatum. The sequence continues at coordinate 174,361,581 of NC_042620.1, read as the reverse complement.
CCTCGGACTAAGGGTCCACTTCCAGGTTCATAACAGCCACATCTCTCAGAATTGCCGCCAGCAGGGCTTTCAAAATTAGCCCTTTAATGAGGACTGGAAGTGGCTGGAGCTGTAAACCGAGAGGCCCAGAGCTTTCTATTATTTCCCTGGAGATGAAAATTCTCTGGGAAAATCTGGAGAGCTCCCACGTATGCCTTGAAATGTGTAGACCCTTGTAAGCATGACAGCTAGTGAGCATAGCTGGGAACCCTTTGGGATAATAAGTAAATGGCTCAGACTCTAAGCAAACACCAGAAAATACCAGGTGCTGCAGCTGAAGGCCTGCATGATCCCAGAAGTGCAAGGTTGGATTCAGATGCCCATAGGAAGAATTGGAAATAGCATGTGTGTGAAAGATGCTGGAAATAAGAGAGTGGGTGAAGAAGTATCACTACCACTGCCCACCTTCAGAGTGGCATGGCAGTGCTTTGGACGACTGGAACGGGTTCTTCCTTGTCACCCTTGCACTCCTCTTTGGTTTAGGTGTAAATAGTAATGGTAGCAGTAGTAACTAGAGAGAGCATTAAAATAAAATGCTATCACACAACTAGAGAAGTGTGATAGCATTTTATTTTAATGCTCTTCCCTTCCACTGCAGCCACCCCCGATAACGGTGCAGGGCTCAGGCGGAACCTTTAAAACGCGGCAGGTGTTTCCGGGAAGGGAACGGACCGCTTACCGCTCTTAATGGTCGGAGGAGCACTTGCGTGATTTTCAATTTGTGGCTACCATGGTGGGGAAGATGAAGCGGGTCCGGCAACGGCTGCACCAGGCTGCAGTCCGGCCGAGGGAGGCACTAACGGAGACCGGGACTGCGGCAGCCCTAGCAGGAGACGCGGCCGCTGCCTCAGCCGGGGATGTGTGTCTGCCGGGATCCGCCGGATGGCTGGCGCCAGTTGGAGGGAAGGTGAGTGACGTCGGAGGAGGACGGCGTGGTTTGCTGCTGCTGCTTAGCGCTGGAGAAGGGGTTGTTCCTCCTGGTCCTAGTGGCTGGCTCGCCGGGAAGTGAATTCAGTTCCCCTGTGTTCTGAGCTCTATGTGTAAAGATGTTCTGCGTTGTGCATCGTTGCCGCCTCTGACTCTTCAGCCTCGGGGAGCTGCTGGTTTTGGAGCCTCCGCGAATCGGTGGCAAACTGTTCGGGTTACTTGGCCTATTTTTGGAAGGGTTTGCTGTGGGAAGTTACTATGTTAAGATGCACTGATTTCCAGAGTTCTCGGAGCACTTCCGTTCAAGTTTAAAAAAAATAATAAAATTACACGCATGAGTCCAAAGTATATAAGTATTAAGAGAGAAAATGATGTATTTAAAAAAAACAAAACTGAATAAAGCTTTGACAGTTATTGTAGCTGAGGGGTTCTTTTTAAACTTTTTTTTTCTTTTTACATGGTTTGGAAGTGAAAACCTACAAACTAGACGTATAGAGTATTTGTTAGTAAAGGATGACCTTAACAGGCATCCATGGTCTTGCCTTGTAACTCTCTTTGAGCTCATAAGTTGGATGATGATGATGGAGGTCCTCCATACAGGCTCAAACTTCCACAGGAAAGGAATAATTGGTACATGCTAACCTATTACTCTTTAAGAAGGGGTTTGGCTAGCAGAGATGCATAGGAAAAGCATAAGGATGGAGAAGGACTCTACAAAGCCAGACAGTCTTTCAGAGCTTCTTCCCCCTTGTTAAGGAGTGATTTAAAGGTTACACACACCATGCTATGGGCGCCATCAGAAACGAAATTAAACCAATTCAAGGTCACATCCTGGATACTATACTCTAAGACAGTGGTTCTCAACCTTTTTTCTGTCGGGACACACCTGACAGATGGTTCACATGCATGACACACTGAACCCATGATCGTCAAGGGGCTAGATGTAAAAAGTACAGTTTGCATCCACGGGAACCCCCCTGACTCACAATAATGGATGTAAAGCAGAATTACAACATTCCCCATACAACTCATCCTACAAAAAAATGTTCTGGTGTCCTCTCAGTAACAGCAACTCAAACTCCTTCTACTGCCAGGCTCAATAGCCCTACTTATGAAAAGATAGCAGTTTACCACCAATGCATGCCTCTTGAGAAAACACAGCAAAGACTGATACAAACTCTTATATGCTGGTAAAATATCTCACCTCAGTAACAGACACAGAACCGACCTAACATACTCCCAGGATCTGCAGTTATGCACATAAACTGATCCCCACACAGTTACACCTGTATTATGGAATACACTCAAACAGGAGCAACCCTATCTATGAAAAGGCAACACTACAAATATTAAATCAGACCCTAAACACCAATACACCTCCAATTAGGAAAACAGAACTAGCAAGCAGCTATAGATCCCCACACAGAAATAATTGTAAAAATATACTAATAAGCAGAATAAATTTCAAAACAGCTATGAACAGAATAATATCCAACAATTAAAAACTCATAAAAATTATTTAAAATTCTCCAAACACTAATAAAATATTTCAAAAAAAGCAGACACATCACATAATATTAAATAATTAAAATGGCAGGCAATCAAGAAAAAAAACCTTAAAAAGCCACCTTTACTTACCCCCTCCAGCAGCTCTCCTACTCCTCTTGCATGCAGGCTGTAGCACACATCAGAAGCAGCAGTAGAAGCTAAGCTCTATACTCATAGACCTCTTCCTTAGTGCCCATGTCTTTCTCACACACACCATACCAGTCATGCCCCCATGACCAGTTTCTGTCTCTCACATACCAGTCATCTCCCAGTCTTTGACACACACACACAGCCACCTTCCTGAACAGTTTCTCTCATGCCATACACACACACAGGCTTCCCACTCCCATGTTCTCTTTCAGATATACAGGCTTCTCCCTACCAATCTGTCTCTCACACACCCAGGTTTCTCTCTCCCATGCTCACTCTTCACATGCACAGGCTTCTCATTCCCATAATTTCTCACTCACTCACTCACTCAATCTCACACACACACACACACACACACACACACACACACACACACACACACACACACACACACACACACACACGCTTCCCACTCCCATGTTCTCTTTCAGATATACAGGCTTCTCCCTACCAATCTGTCTCTCACACACCCAGGTTTCTCACTCCCATACTCACTCTTCACGTGCACAGGCTTCTCATTCCCATAATCACTTTCTCTGTTACACACACACACACACACACACCAGTCTCTCTCTCACACAGTCACCTTACCAACCAGTCTCTCTCTCATGCATGCACACATACACAGGTTTCCCACTCCCATGCTCACTCTCACATATACAGGCTTCTCACTCCCATGCTTTCTCACATACCCAGATTTCTCACTTCCATGCTTTTTCTCTCACATACACACACACACCAGTCACCTCCCTGGCCACTCTCTCACACACACTCCAGTCATATTGTCTCTCACATATACACACATCACCTCTCTGGCCAGTTCCTCTCAATCACACACATGCTCTCAATCACACACAGGCTGGCTGTCTTCTTTCTCTCACTCACTTCCTCCCCTCCCCCCCCCCCCCCCCCCCGAGGCACAAATGGTAGCTGCAGCAGCTTCCTTCAGCCCCTGCAGGCCAAGAAAGAAGAATCCCATCGTCTGCGGGATACTGCTGTCTCTTTTGCCGATTGCCGGCTGCTTCGACTGCTCGGGGGCCGATGCTGCTGCTGCCGTTACTTTTCTACGCGGCACGGCTCTTTCTCCTTCCTGCACACTGCACTGTGTATCACTTCCTGTTCTGGGGCAGGCGCAGGAAGAAGAAAAGTCCAGCCGCAGGAGCCACAGCTTCCTTTAACACCGCTGCCGTTCCCATTGGGCTTGAACGTGCTATTAGCCCGGCGGCAACAGCAGCAGGGAAGGAAGAGCAGTGGGAGAGACCAGGAGCATGCAACACACTGGTTGAGAAGCGCTGCTCTAAGACAATGCATAAGAATAGTAATCAACAGTATCAATGCCTGAAGTAAAGACTAATAAGATTTTGATTACTCCTACACTGTTACTGTGATTAGCTCAAAATAAAAATTAAGGAAGGCTACAAAGATTATGTTGTGTACCCTATATAAAACACCAATTGGTAGTGATCCAGTATATCAATATCTACCAAAGAATCTGATGACTAAATTTAAATCTCCTTTTCAATGAATTTGCTGTGAAAGGATATATTAGAGAGAGGCCAGTCATTTTTAAAATCTGGATGGGTTTAGGCCCCTTTAAAAACAAAAAAGAGAAGGCAGGATGAACTGAGGTTTTCAAGGCCTTGAAAACAAGTGCCTCTTCTGGAGGGAAGCATTAAAGGTAGCCACTAGAATGTTTGAGACCATGGCACGTTCCTTTAACCAGTCCAGTTGGGAATGGATCAAAAGGACTCGTGATGACCTTGAGGTTCTCCATAATATTAATCAGCTTGTTACTGTTAATCTAAATCAGGGGTTCTCAGCTCAGTTCTCAGGATACACCAGCTAGTCTGATCTTCAGGCTATCCACAATGAATAGGGATGAGAGAGATTTGCATGCACTACCCCTGTTATATGCAAATCTATCTCACCACCTCATCTGCTACCCTTACTGGCTGGACTAAAGGTGCACATGTACCAGATTCCAGAGGGAACCATGACTTGTGAGTTCAGAGCTGAGGGCTGTCTCTGGAATGAATGAGCTAGGTGGCGGAGTTATGAAATAGAAAATCTACCCCCATAGTGGTTAGTTCAGGTTTGAGCTGGAAGCTTAAAGAAACAGAAGGAATCTGCAGGCCAAAAAAAAAATGAAGGAAAAGAGGGTGAAAAATTATGACTAACAGTATCTCATTGTAAGTGATCGGTCTACAGTTACTTAAGCCTATCTACTGATTATGGTGGTAGAAAAAGTTACATATCTTAAGCCTTTTAATAAGGCTTATTTCCCTTGTGCAATATTGCTGCCTGTTGCTGGAGCTCTCTTGGACCACCACTTGAGATAAACTTGTAAAACGATGCTTGGTAATTCCTCAGATGGCTCTGTGCATATACTTTGGGTTAAATATTCATAGAAGCTAATGCAGATGAAAACAAAATATTGTATTTCCAAATATCAGGTTAGACTTAATTAGGTGCAGCATCATATGTTTTTCTCTTTTACTTTGGCACAGGACTGGGCTTTACTGTCTTCTGATATTTTTGCTACAACAAGGATTGACCCCCTAGCTTTGGTACAGAAACTGGATACAGACACCAAAAGCATAATTTCTGCTAAGAAAGGTAAGGTACCATGTGACTGGAATGGGCATGTTCTTGTTTGCATTTGAACGTGTCTTCAAACTTTTGTGGTATTTTAGTAAAGGATGCATAAAACAAGGGGATGTTTTTCTGTTAAGTTCTTCCTGCACAGTGAGTTTCAGCCAGGTAGATTGTACAGTTTGTATGACTGTATCCATGACACTGAGATTGAGTCCAGCATTACTTTGTGAAGGATTTTATATCCATTACCTGTGCTGTAGTAGATGAATAAGAAATTAATCTTCCTTATTTATCTTGTCAGATATTCAGATCTTTCTCCTACTTGCTCTTTAGATATCATGTCTTAATGCTTTTGATGGGGTATAATTGTCTGATGTGCGATATGGTACAGAATTTTGTGTTAAAAATAAACTGTATAGAAAAGAACAAATTGATGCTCCACCTGATTTAAATGGCATTTCTGATTTTAAGCTCTAGGGTAATTATATTTGGAACAGAGCTCTTTGAAGAACATTAATACATTACAGCATATATTCTGTATGTAGTTTTAATCTAACTGGAAACTAGCACCTCCAAATAAAGACTTACTCCTCCAGTCTTATTAATGACTTTTGCACAAAGCCCTGGATGAATAATATAGCAATTCTTAGTGCAAATTTAATAAAGTGCTGAGTGTTTGTGCAAAATATACTGTACTATATTCCAGTGGTTCTCAACCCAGTCCTTGTGACGCACCTAGCCAGCTAGGTTTTAAAGATAACTACAGTGAATATGCATATGAGAGATTTGCATGCACTGCCTCTATTGTATGCAGATATCCCACGCACATTCATTGTGGAGGTCCTGAAAACATGATTGGCTAGGTGTGTCCTGAAGATTGGGTTGAAAACCCCTGCTTTATTTAATTCATTTTACAAAACTACAGAAGTAATTTAAATTGTTGGTTTCTCTAAAATTATGGACATTAATCAACAAACCACAGCAGGAATCGCAATGAAAATAAGATTATAGTTCCCAAATTTAATCCAGGCTGAAATATAAAAGCTGCGTTGAAGAAAAGTCAGTCTAATCAGTCCAGTAATATCCAGCGACAGAAGATGAATTTTGTCTTTCAGACTATAGAGCCACTTTTGGATAGATGAGCATATAAATTCCCATGTGCTCTGCTCACCCCATATCTTTCTATCCTCTCAATCCTCTTCCTACCACTATTCTTCATATTTGTCCTAAGCATGCCCAAAATTAGTTAAAATCACTAGTTTTTCACCTTCTCCACTGGAAGTAATCTTCATCCTTGATTCTTACAAGATCAATGCTTAATCTAACACCCAGGATTCCTGTTGTCTTATCAAGCTTTGTAGTAGTCCCCATAGCCAGCAAAGTTTAGTGAGGCTGTTGTCCAAAACATTCAGCCTTCCAATATTCATTGAAGTTTGGGTTTTAATCATAGTCCCTCCATGGCGGTTGGTTGTGCCACTGCTGTTGGCTGTACCACTGCTGTTTGGATTGTGATCACTGCTCCCTGTAGGCTACCCATATAGCTACTTGGAAGCCTGATGCACTCCTTCCGCTGCTGTGGAGTTACATCTGTTGCTTCTTGCAGTTTACCCCAGTACTTTATTATCCTGGGCCAATGAGCATCCAAGATCCATGCTTAATCCAACATTTGGCAACTTCCGTATCTCAACACCAAGCTTTGCATAATCCATTCAGCTAATAAAACCAACAAGTCTGTTGCCCAAATACCCAGTCCTCCTAGGAATCAGGACCTACTAGACAATATCCAGCCACTGTCGTACCTGTTGGCTCTGATCAAGTTTGGTTTCTGAGTGTTCTAGCTTGCTGGTACTAAAGTGCTCACTCCATGGCATGTAGTACCTCTATTTTGTGTTTCCATTATCTGCCCTCATTTGTCCTTTTCCCTTGTTTCTGCATTTGACAGACTGAATTATTTGCAATATTGTACCTCCCAACCCTATTCTATCAATGCTACAGACTATGATTGCAGATAGGCCTGAATTGTCTATCTAATATGCCAGGATTTCCCCCACACAATGCCATAGATCACAGCCACCTCTTTGCTACTAGGAATCCTCTGTGCTTTTCCCATGCCTTTTGAATTCTGTTGTTCTTTTTGTCTCCACCTTTACCAGAAGTCCATGCCATGCATTCACCACTCTTTCTGTGAAGAAATGTTTTTGGATGTTTCTCACGAATCTACCATTTCTGATTCCTGAGGTCATCTGTTTGGCTCTCACATTGTATGAAATGTATCCCTGTCATGTTGTTGGTGTACACAGACTGCAACCTTTCATAATTTTGAACTAAGAGTTACAAAATGAGTGGCCATGAGTTTATATTGTTTGTTCTTCTGACATATGTACTGTATTACCATCCATTTGAGTAACGTACTCAGTATTTTGATTAACCATTTCAAAATATGATTGGAAAGACCTTGGTCTGATTTACTAGTGATTTGTTTTGTATCGTAAGTTGTAAATCTCATTAGCTGTTTCTTCATTTGGGATAGATACAACTCTGGCCCTCTGTAAATCTCTTGTCGATCAGGTCACTTATGCTACAGTCATGATGGACCTGAGAGATGTGGGGTTTTTTTTTTGTTTAAATATCCATGTTTGGTCATTTAACAAACTTATAGCATTTTGATGAATCAAGGTCTAAGTATAGCAGAAGTCGCACTAGTGATAAAATAAAAAAAAAAGGGGGGGGGCTTAGTTAGGCTAATTTCCCTGCTCTCGCATCACATAGGTAATTTCCACAATGCATGATACATTTATCGCACCCATGCTATTTTTTTGGCATCGCATGCTGATTAACCCACTGCAGGTGCATTACAGATCAAAAAGGGTTTTATTGCACATGCCGTTTCAGAGAGAGAGAGAGACTAATATGCAAATGTACTATTTATATCACTGTAAGAAGGGGCACTTCTAACTCGGGGTAGGTGTTGGGGGGAGGGTCAGTTTTATATACAGTCAGAGGTACGAGCAGCAAAGTTGACATCACTGAAGATTGTCATTGGAGCGATGAAAGGTAAAAAAGAGTTGATTTGTACAATGTACTCTCTACCTAGCTTGTTGCACTCTCTACCTAGCTTCAATCAAGCTAGGTAGAGAGTATATTGTACAAATCAACTCCTCTTTTTTACCTTTCATTGCTCCAAGTGACAGAAAATCTTCAGTGATGTCAACCTGGCTGTTCGTACCTATGACTGTGTAATTAAGTGCCCCCTCTTACAGTGGTGAAAATAGTAAATTTACATATTGGTCCCTCGCCCCAACCCGCATGTGCAATAAAAATCTTTTTGGTTGGTAACGCACAGAAAAAAAGGTGTAGTTATTTCCGCTGTTAAAACCTGACTTACTCTATTGTATTTGATGTTAGGAGCTGTTTATTACCATGAACTCTGCCCAAACTCTTCCCACTTGCATAACTAATGTGACATTTGCGTATTAGCATGCATTGTGCTATTTAGCGCATGCATTAGGGCCATATTCATTAAGACTGTTCTCTTTTTGTGTCTGTAAAAAAAAAAACACCTAGCAAGAATGTAGCTAAGTACTTGATTCACTATTAGAATGAAAATTGCCATTTTGATGGAAATCCTCTAAATTTTATTCAACAGCTGTCTTGAAACTAGAATCTGAAAACTGTTGAAAGACATTCCTGTATCTGTATTCACAATTTGTTCCATGCACTGTTTGTATGGCTGGTGCCGGTGCTACTGGATATTAGTGTGCTGATGAAATTCACTCTTCTCCTTCACTGTCTTGCTCTTTTATTGCTTTTATGAAGTGAGGCATGTGTGCATTCTTTCTCCACCCATACAACACTTTTCCTCTTCTTCCACATGTACCCAAAAATCCTCTATTCCCCTCTCAGACACAGATATTTATCACTGTTCATGCATCTATCCACTTCTCCTCCTTGAAATGCAACACTCTTCTTGATGTTTGCAAATAGAAAATAATTTTGTTTAGCACTAGGGAGCCCACTCTTTAGAATGAAAGCAAGGAAGTTTGAGCTTGCACCAGAATGATTTGAGGCTGAGCACATTGAAATACTACTTAGGTCTTCGTCTACTTGTCTTGGTCTAGGCCAATTCTACTAAAAGGTGATGGTAGGGGTGGAGGGGGGCAAAGGTTTGGAATGGAGTCCTGTCCAATATTCCACTGCCTCCTGTAAGCACTACAGGCCTACCTAAGGCCACGCATGCAGTCTTTAAAACTTTTTTATTTCTGAAACAGCCCTGCCTCGCTCTTTCTGCAGATATTTCTTTTCATTTAGTCATAGCAAAAGGTTTCAACATTTTTGAAACAAATGGAAAAACCATACTGAATCTTAGTATGTTCTTGATATATAATGGAACACCACCACCCTGACATGATGGGATGGGCCCCTTGGGTCTCAGTGTCTAGGGCAGGGATCTCAAACCAGTCACCAGAGGTGGTGCCGTGGGCGAGGGCACATATGCATCCTCTTCAGTACAATCTGCTGTCTCCACAGTCTCAAGACTATTCAATTCAGCTCAACCTGTCTATGGAAATTTGCCCTTAACTGCAGTGGTGGTTAAAAGTGGATCATCTAAAGAAGGGGGTTTCCTTAAGTTAACCGGACTGGCTAGTACTCACAACAAATGGGAGCTCGCTGACATTGCAGGGCGCTAGAGTGCAGAAGAGTCTCTCTGAAACATCAATTGGCTGAAAGCCCAGGTGGTCTGGTTAGCATGCTTGCAATTTGACAGGTTGCAGGGTCAAGCAGTCTGGATAATGTCAGACAATGCAATGGCTGTAGCCTACATCAATCGGCAGGGAGGAACCAAGAGCCAGCAAGTGTTGCAGGAAATAGACCAGCTTATGGAATGGGTGAAGTGCATCTTCGGGAAATCTCAGCTCCACACATTGCAGGAAAAGATAACGCAAGAGCAGACTTTCTCAGCAGGCAGAGTCTTGACCCAGGAGAATGGGAATTGTCAGACGAGGCGTTTCAACTAATAGTGGATTGCTGGGGTCTGCCACTTCTGGGTCTGCTGGTGACTCTTCACAATATGAAGGTTCCTCACTTCAGTCGCAGGAGAGATCCAAAGTCTTTGGGCATCGATGCTCTCATGCAGGAATGGCTGGAGGACAAGCTGCTGCATGCCTTTCACCTGTGGCCCTTGTTGGGCAGAATGGTTCGTAGAGTCAAGAGTCAGAGGGGTGGTACCAGACTGGCTCTTGAGACCATGGTATACAGATCTGTGAAGGCTCCTGGTAGACTTCCTCCCTCCAGTTTCCAGCACACAGGGATCTGTTGCGGCAGGAACTTGTGCTTCATGAAGATCTGAGTTGTTTTGTTTTACGGTATGGCCCTTGAGAGGCTTTGCTTGCTGAAACATGAATATTCTACTATGGTGACTGCCACCTTGCTACGAGCTAGAAAGTTCTCCACCTCCTTAGCCTGTATGCAGGTATGGCAAGTGTTTGAGGTTTGGTGTGAAGATCGAGGGGTTCTTCCTTGTTTGGTTCAGATCCCGCTCATTTTCCAATTTTTGTAGGATGGTTTGAATAAAGGATTGGCCCTTAATTCATTAAAGGTACAGATAGCTCTTGCTTGTTTCAGGGATCATGTGAATGGTGGACCCTTGTTGGCTCATCCAGATGTGGTTTGTTTCTTGAAAGGAGTGAAGCATCTTCGTTCTCCCTTGCTGTTACTAGTACACTTGTGGACTCTTAATCTGGTTTTGAATTTCTTAGCAGGCCTTACATTTTGACCGATGCATAACCTTTTTTTGCGTTACGGACCTTGAAAACTATTTCTTGTGGCGATTTGTTCTGCATGTAGGATATGAGCTACAGGCCTTGTCTTGCTGGGAGACATTCCGTCAATGATTCTAGGGGTGATACAGCTGCATGCTGCTACTTCATTTTTACCAAAAGTGGTCTTGGATTTTCGCTTGAATCAGTCAATTTCTGTGCCGGCTCTGGAAGGAGAGAGATGTGGAGGAATATTGTTGTTGTGACCCTTGGATGTTAAGAGACATATTGTGAGGTATCTGGAGGTTTCTAAACCTCTCTAAGATGGATCGCCTGTTTGTCCTCCACGGTGGAGGGTAAACAGGGCGAGCCAGCTTTGTGGACTACAATAGCTTGCTGGATTAAGGAGGTACTCATGGCTGTGTACATGAATGCTGAGCAGCCATTATCTAGTCAGGTTAGGCTCATTCCACTAGGGCTCAGGCAATGTCATGAGCAGAGGTTAAATTATTGTCAACATTTTGCCAAGCTGTGAAGTGGTCCTCGTGCACCTTTTCCCGGTATTATTGTCTGGTTGTGCAGGCCCGGGAGGATGCAGCCTTTGCATGTGAGGTTTTGATCGAACCATGGGCAGCCTCCCGCCCTATTTGGGAGTAGCTTGGATACATCCCACTGATTCTGGATTAATCTGTCTAGATGGTAAGAAATGAGAAGTTACTGCTTATCTGATTTTCCTTTTCTTTAGGATAGACAAACAAATCCAGCTTTCTGCCCTTGGCTGCTTGGTCTGTGGTCCAGAGGTTACTGGTAAAGTGTTAATCCATTTCCTAGACTAGTATTAATATGTTCTTTGTCTGAGCTCAGTGTTTCCTGTTGGCTGAGTACTGAAATGGTTATCTGGTGTTAACCAAGTTTTGTTTGTCCAGAGTTGGCTTTTGCAGAGAATACTGGTGGGTTGATGTCACTGCAAGGGTATATATATACCATGACATCAGCTTTGCTCAGTCTCCATCTACTGGTAGAGGTGCTTAATTCATTGATTCTGGATTCATCTGTCTATCCTAAAGAAAAATTATCAGGTAGGTAGTAATTTCTCATTCTTTCTTGGCAGATATATGAAAGATAAATCGCCTAGAGCTGGAAGTGTTAATGTTCAGAGAGACCATATTGGAGAAGACATTTTTACCTAAAATATCACTGCTCCCAGTATACTGTGGTGAAATTAGTAAGCTCGCTGCTTTGCCCTAACTAGAAAAATAACTGCACATATATTGGACACACAGTAATAGACACAAGGGGTTGAATTAGCACAAGTTTGAAAGTTGTGAGCAGGAGTGCCAATTGTCAAGGCTTCAATCCTGGCTACTGTTCATTTGCACATCTTTTGCTTGTATTCATAATTCAATCATTTAAAAATGATCTAAAGTGGAGAGTACATTTTACATTAATTTACCTCATTCTTGGATATGACATGGCTGTACAGCATTTAATCTGTAACCCTTATGAAGTCATCTTGGGAAATTCAACCCCTTTTTGTCAACTCTAAACACAATTTTAACTGAGTGCAAACATCTGTTAACTTTGAGTGTTTTATTAACGTAAGCACTTCCTAACTCAGATAAGCAGGTGTGTACAGTATGTTTTGCTCATTTTTCCTTTACCCTAAAGCATAACTTCCTGCAAGCCTTAACTTTGTTAACAAATATTTAAGAGGAAATAACTAGAGACAGCTTTGTACTTCTCTTAGGAGAGCCTTCAGGATTGTGCCAGCAGACCACATTTTCTTTTTACCATATGCTGAAATTTGAGCAGTCTCACATGACCTCAAACGTTTTTTGGTTCTAATTCATATTTGTATCGTAATCCACACCTGACAGCTTGTAATATGAAATTATTTCCCTGTATTGAGAAGTGCATTTTAATATATAAATAGTTTCCTTGAGCTATCCTTTTCAGGCCTGGTAATGTGTAGAAGAGCAACTGATGGTAAAGGAACATTTGCATTGTAAAACCACTGCTTCTGTTCTAAAACTTCTTCCACTGGCAATTGGAATATAAACAAATTCTAAGAGGTCTGGGAAGGTAAGACCTGATCAGAGGTGAATTCCCTCCCTGAATCTGCCTCACTTTGGTCTGTCTGATCAGGGCAAGGTATGCCAGCATGTGAGCTTGGCTGGAAGAAGGTGCAGTAGAATGTGAACTGGGGCTTCTGTCTCCAGCTACAAAAGAATCCCTTCCTATTTTTGCTGCAGTTTCCAATTGTATAAAAACTGGATGCTCATGGACGTTGATATACTGTCTCAACCCACTAGAGGGGAGGATTGCTCCAAGCTAGGACACAGTTGTGCAGGTGGCGTGACTTTGTGGGGGAAGAATTTATTTATTTATTTAAAAACTTTTATATACCGGTATTAGTATGCATACATCATACCGGTTTACAATGTAACTTTAAAGGTAGAAATTACAATGAACAGGGAGGGCGAACAAGGAGGAGTATACAAAGAGCAGGAGGTGGAGGAATTAAAGCAATAAATAAAAACTGCAACGGACTATTTACAGGAATATACAAGGCGTAGGCAAGATACTTGCAGAAGTCGGTGTACTTAATCAGGGTAGGCTTGTCGGAAGAGCCATGTTTTAAGTTTTTTTCTGAACTTGGCGTAACATGGCTCTAGCCTGAGAGTGGTAGGGAGGGCGTTCCATTGTTTAGGGCCTGCAATGGATAGTGCACGGTCCCTAGTAGAGGAGAGGTGGGCTTTTTTCAAAGGGGGAATGGAGAGGGTGCCTTTGTTGACAGTGCGAGTGGGTCGTTCAGTGCGTATAGGACGAAAGGGTTCATCCAACCAATTGGAATTGTGCGAGTGGATGGACTTGTGCACTATGGTTAGAATTTTGAAGAGAATTCGGGATGCGATGGGGAGCCAGTGGAGTTCTTTGAGTATTGGGGTAATGTGATCAGCTTTCCTTGAGTTGGTGATGACCCTGGTGATGACCCTGGTGATGACCCTGGTGATGACCCTGTATCCAAGAATGTATCAAGAAGTTTTAAGTTCACAAAATATTTAAAACTTGTTTTCCGTGACTAAATGGAAAATGAAGGTTGGCTTGTGGTCTTCATGGTCGGGTTAAAAATGTTGTTAGTTTTCTGCCGTGAGTTCCTGTACTTGCTGCTGGAGAGGGCAGGGCTGATAAAACTCCCTGGTGGAGTGACAGGCTGGGGACTCCCCTGATGCCCAGTATAAGAGCAGTACTTGGTGGCTATGTAGAGAGCTGCGCGTCTCTGTGACAGCGACTGATATTTATATGGCCTATAAGAACAGGAAAAGGATGTACTAGGAAAATTGTGGAGGCTGCATATGATGGGTAAAGAGAGGCTTTGCAGGGGAGATTTGAAAACGGTGCTGTTTTTCGTTATTTTCAGTTTATTCTAAGTGTTGCCACTAAACTTTGTAATGTTCAACTTTTGACGTGAATTGCGAATGCTATTTTTCCTTTCACCAACAGTCTTCTGATTACACTGTCCCTTGGGTTTTATTGATTTACTGTCTGCTTTATTGTCCTAGCACTTTTTTCTTCCTGAGCCAGTGATGCCAGAAATGACAGTGAATCACTTCCATAGTAGCCCTTAGGCTAGCATTGATTCCTCTTATGTAAGAAAATGGTTCGGCTTGAGCAATTATTCCCTGTTCTGGCATCATAGTGCTATTGAATGTGTATTGTGCTACCAACTATCAAGCTGCTCATAGAGCTTCCCTTGATGGGGGTCTTTGTACAGATCAAATAGAGAATTAATGGATGTTTAAGGGACTTGGGCATGGGAAGTGGAATATTTCAGCCGTTCCGATGTTATCCTCCATTGTGATTTATCCAGGCTATACAGCCAACACTCCTCCCCGCCCCTTGTTTTTTCCCCCGCTTGTTCTGAAGAGCTATTGCATGTCATCTTAAAAGCTCAAGCACATGATTTTTTAATAATTCTTAAATGGGTGTAATACAAGGCATACTAAACTGCAAAAAATCCAGTTGTTCCCTAGAATCAGTACAGCAGCTTCCATATGTGATGCCCTCTGAGAGAGAGAGAGAAAAAAAAATAGTGACAGTAAGAAACTGAAAAGCTGAAAGTTTTAAGTCTGTGTTAAACAAGAATTTCTGACTTCATTCCTTGACCCAAATTGAGGAGCCCAACTCTGTCCCCAGCGCCTCTTGCTCATCATTGGCAGGTTTTTAAGACTTTTTTTTTTTTTTTTTTGGAGAGAGTTGAACTGATGTTTTAGGGCCAATAGATTGCAGTGGAATCACCTGCACAGCGTTCAGACAGCAGGGGAAGCTCTGCAGGTAACGGCTTTTCTCCTCTGTTCTTGTAGGCTCCCTATTTTTGATAGCACGGACTTCTCTTTTACTTCTCTCACATATGAAGGTGGGGGGGGAGGCAGGAAAAGGAAAGAGCTGTGTCGCCTTGGGCTTATTGCTAATATATACATCTCTTTCCCCCCGGTGGAGTTGTGTATCCATAATGCTGATTCAGCAATGCTCCCTCCTGAACTTGTCGTGCTGGTGGTGATGAGAGTGTTGGGCCTAAGCAGCTTTCCATTCTGCTGTTGTAGGCACTGCAGCTGTGCTGCTGTGTGATTGGGTTGGCTGACTCACATACATATACTGCAAGAACAAAGGCGGCACCTACCTAACACTGCCTGTCTGCAAAATACTCCCACCATGAGTTTGGAGGCAGGCCAGGACTCACAAACTTAGCTTTGTAAAAGTTGGGTTCTGTTAGTGGTTTTTATGCATCGTCCATCACCCATGCAGGGACTCCTAGCACTTTACCAGACATACCTAAAGCTACTTCTGAAGGTGGAATTGCTTGCCTTTGACTTATTGAGTGGAAAGTAAAGAAGGGAGCATACTGCAGCTACTTTATATTGATGGAACATCAAATGTAAGAGATGAAAATGTTTATGAAACAAATGACTGGTCTCAGCACTTGTACGTTTTGTGGATAATTCACATTGGCCTGGTTGGTGGTGGTTCTCTCTCCTCTCTCCCCCCGAGTTTCTAAAAGTGTGTGAGGGCTTTCTTACAGTTTTACTTGCTGCTGAATCAGAGTATATATAAAGTTTGGTTTTCATATGTCTTGTTCTTGTGTTACATGTATTTATGATTTGTGCTCTTGCTTTTTGTTTGTATTCATTGTTATAACCTGTACTTTGCCCAGAACCATTTAGATGAGTGGATGATAAAATAAACAAGCAAAAAATAAGAGGGTGTGCTTAGGTAGGGGGAGTAAACATAGTGCATATAATTTGGGTTTTCCAATATACATTTGCTGTTTGCCCTCCAATTTGCCAGCTGCCTGCACGATTGGGTAGATTCCCTTTTTTGAAAATTGCAAGGTTGTGTATACAAACGTGCACCTGAACCTTGCGGCAGTGGTAGCTACTCAAAATAGTCTCCTTTTGTTAGGGGTGGGGGATGTGCACAAATTATCTTCTCTATCATATATAAATTCACATGTTTATTCTTATACACACGCTCTTGCACTTGCATACAAAATCGCACACTTGTACACTCGTACGCTTTCATGCTCTCAATCTTCTCCCCTTATTTCTAAATAAAGTTAAAATTTTATTTTTTTTAATTTATATTGGTGGTTGGGGAGGGGGATCTAGGAAGGGCTGCCAATTGAGTCTCCTGGTGATGTCCCATGGTGTGGGAAGAGACAGCTGAAAGGCCCCAATGGGTGTGATTGGAGGGAAGATTTTTTTATGCTGACCTGAGCATGTGGGGGGCCAGCATGGTAGAGAGCAGTGGGAGGCCTTCAGGCACCAGTGAGGCATCTGCGGGAGGTCTGCTAGCTGCCTCATGACAGACAGGACAAGTTTGAGGGGAGGCGACAGCGGGAGTGTGTCCAGCCATTGTTGGCGAGGAGAGGATGTGGAGACCAGGCCCATGGAGCTGCAGCTGTTGCCGTGGGAAAAACATAGAAGTGAGCAGAGAGCCTTGGGGGGGAGGCTCCTGTTAGAGAAATGTTGAGGGGCTGGTATTGGGGCATGGGGCAGCTGCGACCAACAACATGAATGGCCCAACTGGCCCACCAGTGTGGAAAGATAATTATAGGCAAGCTAGCTAGAAGACTTTGTACTGCAAATAGACAGCTATGGATCAGAACAGACTCCAATGATTGATAAGTATAAATCAATATAATGCATGTGATTTGCATGCAAGGATTGTAGAAAGGCCTGACACTATTATCATTTGTTCCCTCATTCCTGAGACTTCCTGGCCCCGAGGAACATTTGGTATCTCTGGGGAAATCAGACTAAGGCATTTGGTATTTCTTATCACCTGGGAAGATCAAATGCTAAAGACTAGTACTCATACCAATGAGATGATAATAAGTTAAACAATTGATAAATTTTACCAAATGGGAGATCAAAAGACTGGTACTAAAGTACCTTCCTGGGAAAAAGTGCAAACTGAAGCACCTAACACACGGGCCGATACAGTAAAATCATGGGAGAGTGGGCGAGCGCCCGCTCTCCCGGCGCGCGCACAGGCCACTCTCCTGTGCGCGCGATACAGTATTTTAATTTAATAAAATTAGGGCCAGTGGTAAAAAGAGGCGCTAGGGACACTAGCGCATCCCTAGCGCCTCTTTTTTGACAGGAGTGGCGGCTGTCAGCGAGTTTGACAGCTGACGCTCAATTTTGCTGACGTCGGTACTCGAGCCCGCTGACAGCCAAGGGTTTGGAAACCGGACTCCGGCAAAATTGAGCGTCTGGTTTTCGAGCTGCGGGCCTATTTCAAATTTTTTTTTCTATCTTTTTTACTTTTAACTTTCGGGACCTCCGACTTAATATCACCATGATATTAAGTCGGAAGGTGCACAGAAAAGTTTTTACTGCTTTTCTGTGCACTTTCCCGGTGCCCTGAGAAATTAGCGCCTACCTTTGGGTAGGCGCTACTTTCTGTATCGCGCGGGAATAACTAATAGCGCCCGCAACATGCATTTGCATGTTGCGGGCGCTATTAGGTTCGGGGGGGGGGGGGGGGTGGACTCGCGTCTTGGACGCGCTATTACCCCTTACTGAATAAGGGGTAAAGCTACCATGTCCAAAACGCGCGTCCAGTCGCGGTTAACAGTGCGCTCCGCTGGAGCGCGCTGTACTGTATCGGCCTGTTGCAGAGAGGGATATATAAAGCATAGCATTTGCTTATTTTAGTTGGATGAGCTGAGCAGACCAGAGTCCCAGGATCCAAGTCCTCCAGATCTCCTATGAACGCTGGCTGATATGAGGAGGGCTATAAGGAAGGTGTTCAGGTCTTTTGTTCTTTATTATCCTTTAATATCCTATCTCTATTTCTGTCTGCCTCCTAGTTGCCTGTATTGCTTTATTTACAGCTTACTTTGATACTGTACTTAATGTTGATATTACTTTGCTGATTTATTATCCATTTTCACAACATTTAGTAAACTGTTTTTTTGTTTTGTTTGCAATATTTGTTTCTGCGTGTTCTGACATAATATAAAATATATTTCCACACAACCACCGCATACACCTGGACATTCCTGCTAGGCCAATCCACCCCTGATATTTTTTTCTTTATTTCAAACTATAGCACATCGCTTGTGAACATGCTTGCTGTCTCCTTGATGCCTTTAATGCAGTGTAGGAATTTAGTCAAGATCACTTAGTGTGGCAGTTGTTTGGGCTTCTGGCTTCAAGGAATCATGGACTGTCTTATCTCTTCTTACCTCAACCTTTTTTTTTTTTTAAAAGGGTTTCTATTTTTAGAAAAAGGAAATGCATGTTATGTTTCAATTAAACTGCAAGTCATTCTTGTCATCCTCTTTAGAGTAAAGATTGGAGAAAATAAACCACAATAATAGTCGCCCATTATATTTTCACTTTAGAAGATAGTTATTTGTCAGTCCCACTTGTTGTTTCATGCCATGAAACTACTAAATAGTACATTCAGACATCAGAAAAAATGTTTTTTTTAAAGCTCTGGAATTCATTGGATGAAACGCATGTCAAGATTTGAGTAATAATTTCAAATGGATTTACTTATTTGAAGTATAATCTGAAAGATGAATGCATCTATGCTCCCCCTTACTTCTGAGTTCTTGAGCTTATTAGCCCATTAAGGTAGGTGCTATAGATGAGACTCTCTCCCTTCTCTGTTCTCATCAATGCTGGATCATTAGGTAAGAAATCCAATATTTTTTTCTCTGTTGCTAGACTTCAAACCCAAGTGTCTTGGAAACCAAATGCTAATATGACACTGATGCTTGATTGTTGAGCCATCTTTGCTCACCTAGGTATTCACACTTTTTTATCATGCTTGGGTTGGATGGTGTGGGAGGGGGGTGTTTTTGTTTTATCTTTCTACCTTGCCTTTAAGTGCACCCCTCATAAGTTGCAGGGTGATGGGAAGAGTATAGCGGCCACTCGACTTCAGTGGGCTGTTGGTCTAGTTTCTGTCCACCAGGCCAGAATGAGGCTTTCTGTCTTTATTGCATCTGTTTTATTTTTTGGTTGCTCCTATTCGAGGATTTTAATATTTGGATTGACTGTACTGCATTTAGATTTTTTTTTTTTTTTAAACTGTTACTGCTGGATTTGGATTATCTCAGTAAATTCTGCTACTCGTCATGCTTGTCATATAGTCTGCTGTTTTTTTCCTTTTCGTTTTCCTTTCATTATCTTACTTCTGGGATTACTTTGGATGGGGTAACATAGTAGATTAATTTGTCTGGAGGATGGGTGGAATAAGGAGACAGTTATTTATCTGGAGGAAAAGCTTTCCGGAAGAGCCAGGTTTTGAGATTCTTTCGGAAGGAAGGCGTTGAGGGGTCCGTTCTGAGAGAGGGTGGAAGGCTGTTCCAGAGGTGAGGGCTGGCTATGGATGCGGCGCGTTCTCTTGTGGTGGCTCGAGGCACTTCCTTATTCGAGGGAGTGGTGAGAAGGGCTGTGTTTTGTTGAGCGGAGGTTTCTGGTGGAATTGCTGGGGATCAGTGGTTTCTGTAACCAGCTGGCTTTATCATTGTAGATTGCTTGTGTATGAGCATGAAAATTAAATTAATCTACTATGTTACAATGTACTATATCATAAGGCTTGCCTTATGACATCATGTTTTATGTAAACCGATGTGATATGCCAAATCAAATGTCGGTATAGAAAAGCAAATAAATAATGGGGTACCATGGTCTGATTACTGTCTCTTTGTCATTTCAATTCAAACCTTTTCTACATTCAGTACCAGTGTCTACTTATATATGCCGCCAATTTCGTGGTGAAGTTTACTGCTGAATGGGACTTGGTGTAGAGAACTGTGTTCTAATTCTGACTTATTGTCTACTGTTATAAGGTTACCCCATGAAGATTCTAAAGATTTCTTTTAAATACCTGTGTCTACGATCCCACTCTGGTTCATTTGAAAAGAGAAAGAGCCCCTTCCCCGGAGGCTAAAGACAAATTTTGTTTCTACAAGAGCTAGTTATAGGGCTGAGTTTGGGAAGGTGGTGCGTAAGTCCTACTTTACTTCCCAGTTAAATGCTTCTTTTGAACCGGCTGCAAGATTTGTTTGGAGTAATGTACATTAACAGAATTCCCAGGTAATTAGCCAATCAATGTCTAGTGACACCTTTGCCTAATATTGTAGTGATAAGCTTACTAAAGTTGGTGTGACTGTTACGGTTTGGTTATGGCTCTCCTTTATCATTCAATACACCTTTAGAGGTTAAAGTGAAAAACTTTTCACTGGTAGTCTCTGCTGAGATTGAGGACTTCAGTTTAGCCCTCACCACCTCAGTCCTTTCTGTCGATCCATATAAGCTGTTGTACTGTTTAAAGGATCATTTTGTGAATAAAAATGACAAGAGTTAGGTGGTACTTCTATAGACTAACTATTAACTAAATTGAATCTTTCTGCATGAGGGAATGTTCCCTGAACAATGTTTATATTGTACTTAAGAATGTCTTTCAATTGATGAACCCTTCAATTATAGACCTATTTCAGTTATCCCATTGCTTGGGAAAGTACTGGGGAAAGGTTGTTCTGAGCCAATTGATGGACTTTCTCAATGTTTTAAGTGAATTTCTGTGGGTTCCGTCGAAGCCACAGTACCAATATTTTGTTGGTATCAGTGTCTGACTTTATTTTGCGTCAGTTGGATTAAAGACATTAGTGACTAGTGTGTTTAATGGATGTTTCTGCTGCCTTTGATTCAGAGTCCCATCCTATTCTACTGCAGAGGCTGAGGAAGATTGGTTTAGGGGGTACAGTCTGGCAGTGGTTTAGTTCTTTTTTTACAGGGTTATTTGCAGCAGGTTAGGTTAAGTTGATCTTCTGCCTGGTCCTCACCTTAACTGGAGTACCCCCAAGGCTCGTCATTGTGACTTTTTTCAGTATTCATTTGCTGCCATTATGTTGCTTGAGTCTGGGGATATTTTTTCATCTTTATGCTGTCTACAGCTTTTGTTCCTGCTAAATGGTTCCTTGGAGGATGAATTTAAAATACTTGGTGAAATGTTATGGTTATAAAGTCCTGGATATGTAATAATGGTCTGTTTTTAAATATTGCTAAAACAAAACGTTCATTGATCTCCGTTCTCTGTCTGCCCTTCCTTTGCAATTGGATGGGTCGACTTTGGTATTTTCAGATACTGTTCCAGATTTGAGTTCAATTGGATTCTGTTTTTAGCTTTTTACTACAGTTGTGTAATATTGTGAGAACTGGATTTTTTTTTAAACTTTGTAAATTACATTGCTTAAAACTTATTTTGGAAAGGAATGATTTTAGATCAGTTGTCTAGGCATTTGATAAACGATACTTTTGTAATGCCATTTACATCGGCATGCTTAAATGTTATCTTCATGCTTTACAAGTTCTGGTAAAAGCTGCTGCTCGACTGGTGTCCCCTCTGAGAACATATTTCTCCTATTTTGAAAGAGCTGCATTAGCTCTCAGTTAAGCATAGTGTTAGGTCTAAAATCTTGCCTCTGGTTCGAGTATTGTATGAGAAGGTTCCAATGTATTTGAGGAATTTGATACATTCTTATTCTTTCCCGTTCTTTGCATTCTGCCAGGTGGCAGCTATTCCAGGTATTAAAAAGGCTAACTTTTAAGAGAGACAAGTTGGTGGGCTTTCTCATTAATCACTCCATTGCTTTGGAATCGCTTACTGCTTAACTTATGCCAGACATCACAGTACAAATCTTTCAGGAAATGTTTAAAAGAATATTTAAGGATGCTTTTTTACCCAGTTAGTGTGCATCAGCGAGGTTCGTTTTTATTTTTGTTAGTATTTTATAAGAGATTTTATTGATGTTAGCTTATGCTTTTTTAATGTATTTTGTACTGTTGATGTATGTTCTCTTATTTTATGTTAATACATTTGTAATCCACCCAGAACAGATGTGATGGGAATTGGGCAGACTATAAATACTTCTGCATTGTTCTTGTGCTTATACTTACAATTTTCTCTTACATGTAAGATTCTGCTTCATGTTCCAGTTGTATTAATATATCTAAATCTATTAAATTTATTAACATTTATAACCTGCAGTTGGACTCTGGTTTTGCATGCGTGTCCATAACTGTTTATACCGTAAGGGGATTAGTGTGTCCAACACCCCCCTCCCCCCCCCCCCCCCCCCCCCCCGTGGAACTAATAGTGCTCATTTATATGCAAATGCATGTTGAGACTCCTGGCTATTCTCCCCAGATCCAAAAAAAGTGCGCCTGATCCGCATATTTTTACGTTCAGAAATTAATACCTGCCCAGAGCAGGTGCTAATTTCTGAGCTGCCCAAAAAGTGTACAGATCTACACATCCTCCAACTTAATATCATGGTGATAATAAGTCTGAGGAACAAAAAGGTTTAAAAAAAAAAAGTGTGCTGTGGTCAGGTTAGGAAAATGGATGCTCATAAAATTGAGCATCTGTTTTCCTAACCTGCTGACAGCCACCTCTCCTAGGGGTGCACATTTGTCCTAGCACCTCCTTGGCAGCGTGACCCCTCATTTAAGTATTGTGTGTGCCCAGGAGAGGTGGCTTGGTGTGTGTTAGGAAAGTGGGTGCTCAGCACAGAGCACCCCTTTTCTGCACAGCTTTATAGTATTGGCCTTTTAATTAGTAATTATTTTGAAATGAGAAAGTGGAAGGAAAATGTGTGGGATTTTTTGATAGGATAATTTGTTTTTGTAACATTGAGTTTTTCTATGCACAGCAACCATTGATTAAACTATAAAAATATGTAATACCAATATTTGGGATTTTTTCTTTAACATGAATAGTCTGTAATCAGTGAAGCATTTACTCATCATTAATGCTCTGTCCAAAAAATTACATCTGAATTCATCTTGGGGTGTCAGTGCAGAGGGATCTCTAATGGACCATGCAACTATTAGTAGGGGCTGTTTTTTTTTTTTTAAAGATATTAAAAAAAAAAAAAAAAAAAAAGGTGTAAAAATGAGTCTGATATGTGAAAAGTCTATTCCTTATTAATTCAGTCTCCCAGGAGCAATGTGTCATGATGTCCCCCAACATGGCCATATTTTGCCAACTGGCTGCATCGGGAGGGACCAACAAGGCACAGTTAAATTATTTTGTACACGGCGTCACTAACATTTCCATTTTCACACTGATAACCAGACAAAAATCTTATAGAAGTACCAGAGCTTGAGCTGGTGGGTTAAGCCGTCACAATTTTAATTTGTTTTTGTAAGGGAGTTTGCTGAGCGCTTATGAAAGTCCAGCAGTTTCATTCACTACTTCATAAACATTGCCTCTGAGTAATTGAATCAATATGGAACAGACTTGCTATATTTTTGCACGAGACATTCATATCTTAGATCTGTATTGGCATAAACATGTCAACCAATTAAGTTTGTAAAACCAGGCCTGGCAAGAGCTTAGTGCAATTAGAAAAACAGACTGAGGTACAGATTATCTTAAAATATAATGGACCTAGGTTGTACAATAAATTATTCCGTTAATAATTAAAGAAAAAAAAAAGAAAAAAAATTCTTGCTCCTTGTTAATCCACTTTTTTTTACTTAGCTAGGGTGTTTGTATCCTAGATACATACAATAGAGCAAAACATGGGTTTTATATCTGTGGAAGGGATGTTATCCTGTTCAGGTTTATATTCTTGGACTTCTAGAAGTACAAGTACCAGGTTGCCTTATGTTCAGGGTTGAATAAATGACTAGAGGCCAAGCTGATTGAAAGCTCCTATGTTGTATTAGTGAATGGGGCAAAATCCCTGGGAGATGTAACAAATAGAAAAGATTGCATGTCTCAAACCAAACTTATGGAAATTAAACTAAAGGGTGAATAATCAATCAAATGTTAGTAAAATCCAGAATTCACCTGTACTTCATACACACCATTGGGAAAAAAATAACAAAAAGCTAATTTGTTAAAAATTGAAAAAATTGAAAAAAAAGAATATCAAGGACTGCCGCAGATGATTAGAGGTCCGGGCGGCTCTCGTTTGGAAATCATAAGAGAACACGCTGCCAGGCTTGATGATGTGGCTAGATAGTAAAAAATAATAAACAAAAATTAAAATACCTATAACCTATATTGGGAAGCGGCATATTTGTTAGAATATTGCTGGGAGAGTGATATTTCCTTTTTCATATTGGATTTGATGTTGATGGAAATTGTTAGAGTTCTTTTTTGAGTCGTGTCAAATATAGTGAACATGGCTGGAACAGAACCATTGAAGACCTTGGGTTTTACAGACGCTGATCTACAGGCTTTGCTAACTAGACAATCAAATTTTCATACTCAAGTAGAACCGGAAGAGAACAAATGGGATGTTCTATTAAAGTTAATGCAGCGATCTGTCCGCACAATGTTACATGCGGACACACTGCTAGAATATTGTCGTTGCCAACGTATTCCAAGAGGGCTCAGAGTTATTAAAGCTCCACATCTATATAGTGAAGACTCTGAATTTGTTGAAAATTGGAACGCCATCCTCAATAAATGTAGTCTAGATCTGATGATCTTGATCATCAGAACAGCACAGAAATGTGAGGCAGAGATCCAAGAAGAAATTAGTACGATCAAAGAAACTTTGGCACAGACAGAAGACACTGCTGCATATAATAATCAGCTGACAGTGATACAAGAGTCGAGTGACAAACTGCGAGGAGAGATTAAAGCGTTTAAAATACAAAAATTTAATCGGGATGAAAGAGACTATACAACAGGATATGTATACCCATGGATGGTTGAGGACAAAAATAAAGATAGGATAGAGGCACGGAAGGTTACTTTCGACAACAATAGTGATGGTTCTTCTGGTGATGAAAACCAATCTCGATATCAATTTAGGCGAAGATATAAAAATTCCTCTGATGATGAATCGGCATCTCGATCAAGAAGCGATTCTGCTCCTCAAAATCAAGATTTGCGTTTTTTAGCATCACGAGGACGGTCAGGACGCCGTCCTTATCGAGGCAGAGGCAGATCCTGGAGGAACGAAACAACGTCCAACTCCAGACAAACCCGGTCCCAAACAAACAGGAATGCCTAGTCTTAAATCTTTTGAAAAGCAATGTGTCTCCTATACAAATGAAGGTCCTAAATAAAGGTTTAACCTTTGTGCCTACTCCTAGACCAAATTTATTTGATTTAGAAGTCGCCCTATACAAATTTGTAAGAAAATTATATATCAGACATTTTTTTGCTGACCAACCTGATACTATTGACATCTCTGTTCTAAAAAACCCGTCTATGTGGATTCCACCAGGCCCTCCTGATCCGATTATTTTTTCTTTCCATCAGCTGGTTTTAAGACCATTACGTCATCAATTTACCACCAAGAATCATTTTTGTAATCTGACATCAGAAGAATTCCGGGCAATTCGAGATTTGAGAGAAAACTCAGAATTAATCATCAAACCAGCTGACAAAGGTGGGAAAATTGTCTTAATGGACAGAATTCAATATTCAAAAGAAGTACTTCGTCAACTCTCAAATAGGACATTTTATTATCCATTACAAGAAGATCCCACTTTTTTTCTGCTAAAAGAAATTGAGAGCATTGTACTAGAAAGAGAAAAGGCTGGTTTTCTTACTACAAAAGAAAAAAACTTTTTGATAAAGAAACACCCCATGGTCCCATTGTTTTATCTTTTACCGAAGATCCACAAAGATGTAAACAACCCACCAGGGAGACCAATCGTGTCCAGTAGAAATTCATTACTGGAACCTTTATCTAAATTCGTTGACGTATTTTTAGCTCCCTATGTATCTGACTTACCATCCTTTATTCGAGACTCTCAACAAATGATTACCTTTTTAGAAAATCTTCAATGTGACACTAGTGACTTATATTTAGTCACTTTGGATGTTGAGTCCCTATACACATCAATACCACAGGATGAGATGATAGAAATCGCCATGATGTATTTTGAATCCAGAATTCGCCCACAGCGTATACCTTCAGAATTTTTGAAAGCTCTCTTACAAATAGCTTTAACTAAAAATTATTTTGCATATGAAAATAATTTTTTTCAACAAGTTTGTGGCACCGCAATGGGTGCCACGATGGCTCCTGATTTAGCCAACTTATATATGGGCGTTTTTGAACAGAAATGGATTTCTGAAAATCAACCTTTTTTCCAAAACATCTTTATATGGCGACGCTATATAGATGATATCCTCATTCTATGGCGTGGAACCAAAGAGCTATTTGATGAATTTTTGATTTGGTTGAATTCTTGCAACAGCCTACATTTCACAGCCTCCTTCCAGACAGACAGTATTACATTTTTAGACATTACTATCATGAAAACATCGATGGGCTTTAAAACCTCGGTCTATAGAAAACCAGTCAGCAGTAATACATTCTTACACTTTAGCAGTGCACATCCTCGACGTCTTAAAGAAAATTTACCTGTGGGACAATTTTTTAGAATTCGTCGCTTATGTTCTTCTCAGGATGATTTCATCAATCAAGCAAAAATTTTGAGTGATCGGTTTATACAGAGAGGCTACCCTAAAAGATGTGTAAGGCGAGCTTTTCTTCGAGCCAAATATACTAACAGGGATTGGTTATTTTTTCCCAAGGATAAACAAACAGAAGAATTGATAACATGCGTGGTACCTTTTTCTCCGATGGCATTTACATTGAAGCAACTTATTCATCAGAATTGGCAAATTCTGCAACATCATGGTGAATTTCACTCACAACCTAGATTCACATATACAAGAGGATCCAACTTGAAAGATCAACTTGTACATTCAGATTCTACCATTCCTTTACCTAAACCAACCACTGGTTCACATACAGCATGTGGTGCCTGCTCTGTATGCATAAATATGCTTGTGACTACAGTCATTGAGTTTGATACTCCATCATTGTCAGTGCAATTGAGACAAAACACTACATGCAGATCTGCAGGTGTTATTTACATAATTCGATGCCCTTGCAAAATGTCTTATGTTGGCAAAACTACAAGGCAACTCCGGACTCGTATTATTGAGCATCGCTCAAGTTTGGCCACACAACGTGAAACTGCACCTATAGTATCTCATTGTCTGGAAAAGAAACACACTTTTGATGAATTACAGATTTGTGTATTGGAACAGATAATGCCTCACTGGCGTGGCGGGGATCTTGATAAACAACTTCTGAGAGCTGAACAAAGATGGATACATCTTTTAGGCACCCTCCACCCAAATGGTCTAAACTCTGAAGTGGAACTCAATGTGTTTTTGTGAATGCAGACTTGATACTGACGTCAGAATCCGAAGCTTTGCTGAGAATAAACTTGATACTGACGTCACTCGTGAGATTGACGTATGCGGTCTGGATTGGTTGTTCTTGACTTAAAAACCCGCGTCCGAGGCTAAGATGGTCTCTGTTCGTGTAAAGATGTTGTGAGACGGTGTCGTCCTTCTTTAAGGTCGGAATGCTTGCCGATCCCAGATAAGTGATTTACTCATATATTTCAAGTTGTTAATTCTCTATATAATTGTTTTCATTCAACAGAGAAAGATTGTCTCTTTTTGACACAGAATTTTACACTTCAGCTCCTGATGAAGCAGCACACGCTGCAAAACCTCGGCCGTATGTTGAGCTTTGTTAATATCGAGCTTTGTCAAAAATAATGAATGCTGTTTTGAAATTTAAAAGTGAGCTCTGTAAAATTGAGCCCTGTCAAAACACAACACTGCAGATCTAAAGAAGAATTTTTACAAAAAGCTGATTTGTTAAAAATTGAAAAAATTGAAAAAAAAGAATATCAAGGACTGCCGCAGATGATTAGAGGTCCGGGCGGCTCTCGTTTGGAAATCATAAGAGAACACGCTGTCAGGCTTGATGATGCGGCTAGATAGTAAAAAATAATAAACAAAAATTAAAATACCTATAACCTATATTGGGAAGCGGCATATTTGTTAGAATATTGCTGGGAGAGTGATATTTCCTTTTTCATATTGGAAAAAAATATATGACCATCATATAAAAGATGGGGATATCTACTTAGTAGAAAATCAAACTGGTCTCCAAGACCTTGTCATGAATTATTATAGGTCATACAAATTTTGTGTTTTTTAAAGAATTTTTCAATATGTAATTTTTAGGAAAAATAAAAACTTAACTTGAAACTGTAATGTAATTCTTGTTCTTAAGGAGAGTCACCCAACACTGCTAGCACTGTTTCATTGTTTTGGTTTCTCTGCATCAGGGGCAAAAAATAAAATGTCAGTCTTTGCAATAGTCTATGAACAGGCGGATGAACAAGTGAATAAAATGAGGGAAACAAACTTTCAAAGAACCATAGTTTACAAACTTCTTACTAAACTGGTAGTGCAGCTGTCATTGCCGTTTCACTTGTTGAAGTATCGGCAGATGAAACCAGCTTGACATCAATTGATGCCGTTTTCAAATCTATTATCAATTTAAGACAGAAGAACAGTGAACTGACAAAATGTCTGATTATGACTCAATACTCAAAAGCACATCATTTAAAAATACTTACTGGCTTTTGACTTGCTGATGGATTATACTGAGCTGTATTGCTCATTGAAATGACAGCGTTTCAGACTAGAAAAAGCCGGCACAAATACCACCCAGTGCCGGTGTTTAAAATGGAAGTGGTGGGAAGTGAAACTGTCAGTCATTCAAGGAAAGCGGAACTAATTCATCAGTTGGTCATGATTAGGTCACTATCATTAAAGCTATTCAATTGACCCACACAATATTATGAAAGTTTATAAAATTGAAAAAATGTCTGCTCCCGATGGTTCACAAAATGAAAGAAATATGTATCTCCCCCAAAGTGGGACTCAGGCCACCTACAAGAAGGACCATCTAGGGTGCTCTAATGATTGTGGTGGTATTGACTACATTGTTGTGCCACTGGGGCAGTGAAGGCCTAGCAGTTCATTTTGCAGTAATGTTCTCAGCCACACATATATACTCTGACTAATCCTTAGATGGAAGTAGCAGGAAGTG
Organism: Rhinatrema bivittatum; assembly: GCF_901001135.1. Lineage (NCBI taxonomy): Eukaryota > Metazoa > Chordata > Amphibia > Gymnophiona > Rhinatrematidae > Rhinatrema > Rhinatrema bivittatum. Next base: position 174,332,079 of record NC_042620.1, on the reverse strand, counting down.
AGAGCTGTCAATCATTCAAAAAGGAGAGCAGCACTGGTGCATCAAAAAATGATCAAATAAGCTGTGCCAGTCAATCTGCTCGTTTAACTTCTGTGGTGGGTTAGAATTTAAATCTGATAAATTTCTGCTGCTGATAGTTTAAAAAAGAATGTCTCCTTGTTGGGGAATGTAGATGGGTCTGTAGAGCGGACCATCTAAGGTGCTCAAAATTATGGTGGTGGCTAATACAGTATTGTACCATCTGTGCTGCGATGTTCTCACATATATATTCTGGATAGTCCTTCCAGTGTAAATGAGGACAAGGGCATTGTATAACATAAATTATATTCTTAGTTGTGCAGTCTGAATAATTTGCCACCAGACCTCAGACAGGAACCCTGCCTACAAACATTTCGAAAAAAACTCAAGACCTGGCTGTTTTGCCAAGCGTTCCCATAATCGTTCCGCTTAAGAACTTTACAACTTAAGCCTACCTTGTAATATACGTTGCTCAGCCCTCTTATACCCTTAAGGGTTGTCTCTCTTTCCTTTCTTTTTCTTCTATTCCCAAGTTTGATCTCCTTGTTAAATGTAACTTTGCCTCTTCTGTTTGCTCTATTGTTAAATGGTTGTTAAGAGTTTTATCCCCTAGTTCCATGTAAACCGATTTGATATGACAATTGTCATGAAGGTCGGTATATAAAAGAATTAAATAAAACAAATAAAAAAAAAAAAATAAGATTGATGAAATATGTCCACTTTAGTTATGGGATCTTTCCAAACCTCACCTGTGATTGTGAACGCAAACATATCACAATGGCCATATTGAAAGTGACCAGACAAATCCATGGAGAATGCTGGTTCTATAGATGGTGTTCTAACAGTAGGTTCTCTCAGATTACATCCTCTACTAAATGTAAATGCAAGTCTTAGGGGTTGCTGAAAACTGGATGTAGGTATAAAACATGCCAATGTTGTTGAATGATGGATGTTATTACTTGTGCACAAATGGTGAACTTAAGTACACGTCACCTGGTCTGTAGATATGTTTCGCCTTGTAACAAAGTAAACTGGACCTGTTGAGCTTCTGAGTCTTTTATATGCGTGTTTAGCAGCTTGGGGTGCTACTGATAAAGTTGGTCCTGACTCAATCACTATCTGAATTAGTGCTGCTTTCCTTGTTGAATGACAGTTTCACTTCCCATCACTTCTGTTCTAAAAACCGGCATTGGATGGTATTGTGCCGGCTTTTCTAGTCAAATGCTGTCATTTCAACAAGCGATACAGCTCAGTATAATCAATCAGCAGGTCAAAAGCTAGTAAGTATTAAATGACTTTGCTTTCGAGTATTGAGTCATAATCTGCCATTGTTTTGTCAGTTCATTGTTCTGTCTTCAATCGATATTAATAGACTTCAAAACCTGCATCAATTGATGTCAAGCCAGTTTCATCTGCCGATGTTTCAACAAGTGAAACATTACTGTGAAAAGGCAATGACAGCTGCATTGCCAGTTTAGTAAGTTGTTTGTAAACAATGGTTTTCTGAAAGTTTGTTTCCCTCATTTTATTCACTTGTTTGATCTGTCTGTTCATAGACTATTGCAGAGTAACATTTGACTCTTTGCCACTGATGCAGAGAAACTGATACACTGACATAGTGCTGGCAGTGTCTAGTAGCTCTCCTTAAGAACAAGAGTATTACATTGGAGTTTCAAGTTATGTTTTTTAACTTATTGAAAAATTCTTCAAACAAACACCACATTTGTATGAACCATGATCATAATTCAAGAGAAGGTCTGGAAAAAACCAGTTTGACTTTCTGCTAAATAGACATCCCAGTCTTTTATATGATGATCATAGATATATTTTTCACAATGGTGTCTATGAAGTATAGATGAATTCTAGATTTTACTATCAAACCAAATGTAAACATACTTGGGGCAGACACAAGGTACAGTGGTAATGGCAGATAAGCGGGTAGAAGAAATGTAGGATGGGGTTGAGTGTTTGCTCAGCCATTTGAAGTTTTAAAGGTTAAAAAGAGAATACAACCCAATGGTCAGAGTGGCAGTAAGCTGAATCAGCATTCCAAGAAAGCTGTGATAATGGTAATAGTCATGGAGCTGTCAAGACTATAATATGAGGGTAGGGGAACGCTGGTCCTGGAGTGCCATAAAACAGATCTGGTTTTCAGGATACCTTTCATGAATATGCATGAGACTTGCATATAGTGGAGGCAGTATATGCAAATCTACCTAATTATATTCATGGTGGATATCCTGAAAACCAGTTCTGGTCAAACTCAAGTGAGTATACTTGGGACAGAGGGCAGTGAAGAGGAACAGTTTGGAGCTCAGGTAAAAAATAAATGAATAAATAAAAAATTCTGGTAGCTGATGTCAGCCTAAGTTTGAGACTTTACATGCTCATCAACTCAAAGTAGCAGAAATGTAGAGAGGACCATACCTGGGCAGACTGGATGAGTTAGTCTGTCTGCCATCATTTACTGTTAACTTTGCCAGAGTCAGGGAAATGTGGAATGTGGTCTGCTGCTTTATTGCACTTTATAAAGCTTGGAAAATTTGAAATAACTGCTGCTTGCTGTTTGAACCTTAGAATGAATATCAGACAGAAACCATATGATGCGTTTCAGCACTTAATAATTTTTTGAAGGTGTGTTTAGAGTGGTCAGCATGAAGAAAGTTGAGCTCAAATTTTGTGTTTTGTAATCCAGAAAAGACTACTCAATAATATTCAACAGGTAAATGTGGTGGTGTGGTCTGCCAGGGTTGTGGCTCTGAGGCTCAAGTGACCAGTAAACTGACAAGGTGAGTCAGTGGTTCCAATTGGTTGGAGCATTTTCTGCCTGCAATGGCCACTTTACCCTTGGGTTGAGCCCTTGGGTGCTGGCAAGGTTTAGGTAGTAGGCCCCAAACCAGGACTAAGCAGGGATGTAGAGAAGCACAAGTGAAGACTGGAACCAGGAAGTCCAGGTGAGACAAATCAACACATCTGGAGAAGTGAGGAATATGCCAGATCCAACATGGCATCCTGCTTCTAGAGTTTGTCTTAAGCAGGCTGGAGAATGAGAACCAAGTTCTGGCAACCTGCTAACTGGAAGCCTGTCTAGACATATATAAAATTCCAGGAAACAAGATGGCTGTCAGCAGGGCCAAGGAGCTGGAGGTACTGACTAGCTAGTCCATGAAGCTATGCCTGCGATATCTCTGGTTTACCTGTATGTCTCTTTACAGGTAAACCAGTACTTAATGCATGTTACAAAAAAACATTAAATACACAAAATCATAAATACAACAATAAATGGCAGCATATCTGAGAGTTCAGTGATACTATTAGGTTCTTAGTTACTTGTCCAACTAAATTTTACCAAATTTAAAACCTATTGGAAAATTAACTACTTTCATTCAACTGATATCCTCGAGCAATGCAATTGTATCTTCCCTCCTATCCAGCCCCAGTTAGATACCTTCTCCTAGGCCAATTCTATTAAATTTAATGGCTCATGTAGTGACAACTTTTTTTTTTCTAGTTTTTTGACAGGCTAACCATGAGGTAATCTCCTTTAAGAGGCGCTATGCATTTTAAAATACATATAAATTTTACATTTTAGGTGTTTTCAGTGTTGGGTTTGTGGACCTTTCAGCCAGCTTGAGAGCAGTTAGAACTACCAAGGGGAAGGCCCTCGGAAGGTGCTTGTAGGCGGTGCAGGACCAGGAGACCAGACTGAACCTTTACCAGCCCTTGCTCCCCCGTAGGTTGAGCCCTTGGGTGCCGCAGCCGGCAGGACCTGAGCGAAGGCTTCTTGGTGGAGGGAGTCCAATAAATAGTCTGAGTCTGGGCTGGCAGAGATCTGGAAGAACAGAGATGGTCCAAGAGTCGAGGCAGGCAGCAGTGTAGCTATTCGATGGGGTAGGCTGAAGACAAGCAGGAGCTCAAACTCACCAGAAGTCGGGATGAGCAGAGACAGGAGAAACAATATACCCAGTCGTATCAGTACCATGGAGACACAAGGGCTGGAAGCAGAGTGAGGACCACAGGAGCAGGAACACTGGAACAAACAGGAACTGGTCCTGAAGCAGGAGCTGGCACTCCCAGAAGCTGACCTGTTGCCAAGGCAACGCAGGGAAGCCTGAAGTGGCTTTAAATAAGCCTCTGGTGATGTCAGATTCCAAGGGGCGGAGCCCCCAGCAGAGTTCAGCGGCGTCTCCCTCATGGAGAGAACGCCGCGGCAAGGCCCCAGCCTGCCGAAGACAGCGGGGAGCGCTGGCGAGTAGGGGTAAGGGAAGGGAGGCCTGACCACGGCTGCCCATGGCCGGGTTTCACAACATTTAGAAACTTAATTTGAATGTGAAAGTAGGATTTAGTCAGACCTCTGATTTCTGACTAATTTTGAAATGATCAAATTAAGCCTTTCCTATTTTTCCATTTTGTGATCAGGATCCTCATATTCCAAACTTTTTATTTTTCTGATATGTAAGTAAAGCTAAATTTCATTTGAAACTTTTAAATTAACTTTTATTTATTTTTTTTTAAGATGTGTAATGTACTGGATGATAGGATTAAAGAAATGCAATGTATTTATTTATTTTTAGATTTTTATATACCGGTGTTCCTGTATGGAATACAGATCACATCGGTTTACATTGAAACAGAAACATAAATTTTTGCCAAGAGGCATTACAAAGAACAAGGTTATGGAACTTGGAAAAGGGTAACTAGATTCAAAATTAACATTGTAATATAAGCATATAGGCTCAAAAGACTCATTTAGCAGTATAAACAAAAACAAAAAAGCACATCAGAATAGTCACAAGAGACCTGCAGCAAGACTCTTACTGGCTGAAGTGGAAGTGTTTATGGTTCTGTAAAAGCTTGTTTAAAGTGCCAAGTTTTAAGTTTCTTTTTGAATGTAGAGTGGCAGATCTCTAGACGGATGTCTGGCGGGAGCGCGTTCCATTGAATGGGGCCAGCAGAAGATATGTTACGTTTCTGAAGCGAAGATTTTGTTGAAGGAACATGGAGAGTGCCTTTATATGCTCCTCTGATGGGTCTAGCTGAAGAGTGAAGACTAAGTTGGGTGCTTAAGTGAAGTGGGGCTATATTGTGAATTGATTTATGAATTACTGTGAGCACTTTAAAAATAATCCTTTGCTTAATTGGAAGCCAATGGAGGAGTTTGAGAATGGGGGTAATGTGATCTCTTTTATTCGTATTTGTAAGGACTCTAGCTGCAGAGTTTTGTAACAATTGGAGGGGTTTGAAGTATGAGATTGGGAGGCCAAAGAGAAGCGAATTGCAATAATCAATTTTTGATAGTATAATGGCTTGAAGAACCAACCGGAAATCGTTGAAATGAAGAAGAGGTTTCAGCTTTCTCAGGACTTGAAGCTTGTAGAAACAGTCTTTAGTGGTGGTGCTTATAAATTTTTTAAGGTTAAGCTGATCGTCTAGAATGACACCTAGGTCTCGAACTTGCGGTGAGTGATTTAATAAAGGAATGGATGTAGTGAGTGGGTTAGCTGGGTTTAGCAACTTGTTAGAATCTTGATTGATAAGGATCTCGGTTTTACTGTTAAGAATAAGGAGAAGGCTAGCAAGAAGATGATTAATTTGTTGCAAGCAATTGTTCCAATGACTAAGGGTTTTGTGAAGAGATTCTGTGATTGGGATGAGTATTTGGATGTCATCCGCGTAAAGATAATGGGTTAGATTTAATTTAGAAAGTAGTCGACAGAGAGGTAATAGGTAAATGTTGAAAAGGGTTGGGGAGAGTGAGGAACCTTGAGGGACCCCCTGGTTGGATGGGACCGGATGAGATTCTTTGTTGTTTATTTTTACCTTAAATTGTCTATTTGCCAGGAAGGACTTGAACCAGCTGAGAACTGTACCCTTAATGCCAATGTCTGCCAGACCTGTTAATAGAGATGAGTGGTTGACAGTGTCAAATGCCGCAGAGAGATCTAAAAGTATCAAGAGATGAGGTTGTTTTTTGTCCAATGTAGAATCTTTTACACATTGTATAAGTTTTAAAACAAGTCTAGGATGTACTTCTGTTCCTTGGGATCTGCATGGGTTGGGGCTGCTACTGAGGCAGCATTCACAGCTCCTGTTAGGAATGGAGACCCAGCTTTGCTCAACAGTGACACCTAGTGGCTTGCTCAGGTACGCCTTATGTTTCAAGAAGACCTCCATTTTGTATAACCTGAGCCCCTGGTTTCCTGCTGTAGATGTTTCACCATTCTTTGGCAAATATGTTGCAAATTTGTATAACTTTCCATAATAATTTCTCCCTCTGATTATGAAGTCAGTTTCTCACTGAAAACCACTTGCATTTGTTTTGTAAACAATATTTAAACTATTTATACACAAATATAAAACCTGCTGAGTATAAAAATCAACAATTTGAGATGTGCACTTTGGTAACAGACACAATTTTGTCAACATTAGTGTCATTCATCAAGGCTTCTATAAATTGAAATTAATGCCATGTCTGCCAGCTGTAGGAGACAGTTGCAGACTTGCAAAAACACATCCATAGAAACATAGAAACGACGGCAGAAGAAGACCGAATGGCCCATCCAGTCTGCCCAGCAAGCCTCACACATTTTTTTCTCTCATTCTTATCTGTTTCTCTTAGCTCCTTGTTCTATTCCCCTTCCACCCCCACCATTAATGTAGAGAGCAGTGATGGAGCTGCATCCAAGTGAAATATCTAGCTTGATTAGTTAGGGGTAGTAGGGGCAGTAACTGCTGCGATAAGCAAGCTACACCCATGCTTATTTGTTTTACCTAGACTATGTTGTACAGCCCTTGTTGGTTTTTTTTTTTCTTCTCCCCTGCCGTTGAAGCAGAGAGCCATGCTGGATATGCATTGAAAGTGAAGTATCAGGCACATTTGGTTTGGGGTAGTAACCGCCGTAACAAGCCAGCTACTCCTCGCTTTGTGATTGCGAATCCTTTTTTTCTTCACCCCTGTCGTTGAAGCTATGCAGGATATGCGTGAAGCATCAGTTTTTTGTTTTTGTTTTTGGTTTTTTTTTTCCCCCTGCCGTTGAATCAGAGAGCTATGCTGGAAATGCATGATGTATCAGTCTTTCTCCCATGCCGATGAAGCAGAGAACCATGCTGGATATGCATGGAAAGTGAAGTATCAGGCACATTTGGTTTGGGGTAGTAACCGCCGTAACAAGCCAGCTACTCCCCGCTTTTTGAGTGCGAACCCTTTTTCTTCTCCCTTGCCTTTGTAGCAGAGAGCTCTGCTGGATGTGTGAAGTATCAGTTATTCTTCTCCCCTGTCAGTTATTCTTCTCCCCTGTCATTGAAGCAGAGAGATATGCTGTATATGCATTGAAAGTGAAGTATCAGGCATATTTGGTTTGGGGTAGTAACCGCCGTAACAAGCCAGCTACTCCCCTCTTTGTGAGTGCAAATCCTTTTTTCCATTACCTCTTGTTGTTGAAGCTTAGAGCGATGTAGGAGTCACAGTAAGCATGTGTATGTTTATTTAATAAGGGTATTGTGTCAATAGCCATCATTCTGGCGAGTCACCCACTCTTCATTGGCGGCCTCTTGACTTTATGGATCCGCAGTGTTTATCCCACGCCCCTTTGAAGTCTTTCACAGTTCTGGTCTTCACCACTTCCTCCGGAAGGGCATTCCAGGCATCCACCACCCTCTCCGTGAAGAAATACTTCCTGACATTGGTTCTGAATCTTCCTCCCTGGAATCCGAGTAATTGTAGCTGGTGTATGGTGTGCAGGCGCAAGAATCTTTGTATAAAGATGAAATTCTTCTAAAGGACATCACTCTATCCAGGAATTGTATCCAAATCATGTTTGGCTTAATTTGAGATCTTTGAGAGATCAAACATTCTACCTGTTTTCTCTGACTCCCTCCAATTTCACCCTTGGTTTACTGTTCCTAGCAGGTTGTTTTGTGACGGGAGAGAAGAAAGCAGGAACAGAGAATTGAGACTGAATGCATGCAGGCAACCTGTAGCTTTCTTCAAAAGGTTGAATTAAGAGATGGGGGGAAAACTTCAGAAATGTTAATTGTGTGGCATGTGGTTAATTTCTGCAGCAACAGAAGTCCCAATTGTGGGAACCCAGGGGCTTTGCTTAACCTGAGGGCTGTGACCTAGACAATAGGGGATTAGCAAATGAAAGTCCTTTGTACCTATAGTTTAGGGCAGGGGCTGATTTGAATTGGAAGCCCAAGTGAAAAAGAAAAGATAGAAAGATAAGGTGTCTTGCCACATGTAGTGGATTACCACTGCATAACTCTTTGCTATTAAAAAAAAAAAGAAAAAAAAAAAAAGTGGATAGGTAGTGTGATTGGCTGATTGCTGTTTCATGGTACAAAAAATATATATTTTTAGTATTTTTTTCATGAATGTTGGAACAATCAAGTACTATGGTGATACCCACTTTGTAGTTTAAAAGCAGCATTGGAATCTGCTCTGCTGTATACTAGATGTATCTTGCTGCCAAAGGTGTTTGGCTCTGGAAGAGCTGCCAGCTGTCTTCGCATTGCTAGCTGTAAATGCTGGGATTGCTGTACTTGGAGATGATCACACTGGAGTGTGGTGGATTATTGAAGACTCTGCAAATATGTTTTTCTGAGGAATCTATTGGATTTTTGTCTTCACGCATTGAGGAGCAGAAATTCTTTCAGTAAAGGTTTATGGTTCTTGAAGCCTTCAGTGTTTGATTTTCCTGGATCTCCATATATATTTGCAACTCTACCCTTCCCTTCCCCTCTTAACAAGGGGTTCACACTTTCAGTTGCTGCTGAGCACTGACCCACTCATTGCATAATTGGTGACTGGCAGATTCTGTGATGAGGGCAGGATAACCTGTAGGGCCCTAAAGGGGATTCACTTTTAAAAACAGTTCACACTCCAAATGTCATAGAAACAAATACAATTTTACTGATCAAAATCAGTCCAGCATGTAAAAATGGAGCTGTTCAGATATACAATCAAGACCAAAACCAGTTTAAGTTCCAAAAGTCATAGAGGTGAGTGCAGTTCCTTGTGCTTGTCACTTTCCAAACACAAAGCTCCCTGGTTTTTCCTAAAAAGACCTTAAATGCAGAAATCCTCTTATTCTCTTATGCATAAATACTCACTGACAGGTTTACAAAAGGCAGTTTTCTCCCCAATTCCTGGATTAGATTTCTCATCCTTGCATTCTTTCAGTTTTGCAAGAGAGCTCTCCCCTGTGATACCAAGAAACCCCAAGTCAGTGTGACTTCATTTCTCCCTCTGAATTTGTCACCATTTATACTTCTGTTTACTGACCTGTCCTTTAGGGCAGTGGTTCTCAACCTTTTTTTCTATCAGAACACACCTGACAGATGGTTCTCACATGCGTGACACACTGAACACATGACCATCACGGGGCTAAATGTAAACATATACTCTGTATCTACAGGAACTGCCCTGACCCCCCAACAATGGCTACAGAACAGAACTAGGACATTCCCCATTCAATTTACCATACAAAAGAAATATTTCTGGTGTCATCTCAGTAACAGCTAGGGGTGTGAATCATTTTTCGACGATTAAAATTATCGTCCGATAATTTTAATATCGTCTTAAACCGTTATGGAACACAATACAATAGAGATTCTAACGATTTATCGTTATAAATCGTTAGAATCGTGAGCCGGCACACTAAACCCCCTCCCCCCCGACCCTTTAAATTAAATCTCCCACCCTCCCGAACCCCCCCCCAAATGACTTAAATAACCTGGGTGTCCAGCGGCGGTCCGGAATGGCAGCGGTCCGGAACGGGCTCCTGCTATTGAATCTTGTTGTCTTCAGCCGGCGCCATTTTCCAAAATGGCGCCGAAAAATGGCGGCGGCCATAGACCAACACGATTCCACGGCAGGAGGTCCTTCCGGACCCCCGCTGGACTTTTGGCAAGTCTTGTGGGGGTCAGGAGGCCCCCCCCAAGCTGGCCAAAAGTTCCTGGAGGTCCAGCGGGGGTCAGGGAGCGATTTCCCGCCGCGAATCGTTTTCCGTACGGAAAATGGCGCCGGCAGGAGATCGACTGCAGGAGGTCGTTCAGCGAGGGTTCCGGCGCCTCGCTGAACGACCTCCTGCAGTCGATCTCCTGCCGGTGCCATTTTCCGTACGGAAAACGATTCGCGGCGGGAAATCGCTCCCTGACCCCCGCTGGACCTCCAGGAACTTTTGGCCAGCTTGGGAGGGGCCTCCTGACCCCCACAAGACTTGCCAAAAGTCCAGCGGGGGTCCAGAAGGACCTCCTGCCGTGGAATCGTGTTGGTCTATGGCTGCCGCCATTTTTCGGCGCCATTTTGGAAAATGGCGCCGGCTGAAGACAACAAGATTCAATAGCAGGAGCCCGTTCCGGACCGCTGCCGTTCCGGACCGCCGCTGGACACCCAGGTTATTTAAGTCATTTGGGGGGGGTTCGGGAGGGTGGGAGATTTAATTTAAAGGGTCGGGGGTGGGTTTTAGGGGGTTTTAATGTGCCGGCTCACGATTTTACGATTTTTCACGATATTTTACCCCCCCCCAAACGGCAACAATACGATTCCCTCCCCCTCCCAGCCGAAATCGATCGTTAAGACGATCGAGGACACGATTCACATCTCTAGTAACAGCAACATAAACAGCCTCTCTCCTACCAGGTGCAATAGCCCTCCTTATGAAAAAACAGTAATTTACCACCAATGCATGTTCTATTGAGAAAACTCAATAAATATAGATACAAATGCCTACATGCTGGTAAAATACTTCACCTCTGTCACACACCCACAATCGACCTTCACCAAGTACAGAAAGACCACAAATTACAAATATGGAAACAGAAACTGGAATGGAAAGTCAAAAAAGCCACTCTGCATTCTGTGCAAAACAAAAATATAGCACCTATCAGACTTCCAGGATCTGCAATAATGTACACAAACAAAAGCGCACAAAGTTACACCTGCATTATGGAACTCAAACAGTAACAACCCTACCTATGAAAAGGCAGCACTGCAAAAATTACACTAGGCCCTAAACACCAATACACCTCCTATTAGGAAAACAGAACAAGCCGAGCTGCTATAGATCCCTACCAAGAAACTACAAGCTCGCAGAACACCCTTGGCTGGGTTACACACGTAGAATACAGACAGACCCTCACCAAATACAGAATAAAGTGACCATCAAGTTAATGATTTTGTTTTTATGTTTTACTGCATACAGAGTTGGCTTCTTGATGTTTCCAGTTCAGTTTTTGTCTCCACATTTCTATTTATACATTCCTCGAAATGTAAAACAATTCTAAAACTAGAATATAATAAATGTTTCAAAACTGATAAATGGAATAACATCCAATCATTAAAAATTTTCAAAATTATTAATTCTCCAAACACCAATAAAATATTTCTAAAAGCAGACACATCACATAATACCCAATAAGTAAAATGGCAGTCAATCAAGAAAGATAAACTTAAAAAGCCACCTTTACTTACTCTCTCCAGTAACTCCTCCTACTCCTTTCACTTGTAGGCCAATAGCACATACCAGAAGCAGGAAGGGCTGCTGAAGCTTTGTCCTCACACTCTTCTTTCTTAGGGCCCATGACTAGTCGAGTCTATTTCTCTCACACACTCACTCACTCACTCACTCACACACACTTTCTCTCTCCCTCTCACACCAGTCACCTCCTTGAACAATGTCTTACACACACACCCCCACCCACCCACCCACTCCTTGAACAATGGTGTGTGTGAGAGAAAGAGGCAGTGACTTTCCTGAGAAGTATCTTGCTCTCACATTTTTTCTCTCTTACTTACCCACACACATTCTCTCATACTTACACACATGCCTGCTCACTCACTCATCCTCACCCCGTATGGCAGCTACAACACAAGGTAGCCGGTATGCTGCTGAGAGGCTAGAAATTGCAGCAGGAATGACCTCCCCCGCCCCACAGTAGTAAGAAGGCAGCACAATTCAGTTTGTAGATCCATTTCTGCTCCCTGCGGATCAAAATTTCAGAAAAATTACCACCACGGGGCGGTTGATGCAACATGTCTATTACATTAAATTTAAAAATATAATCTGCTTAGCCGTTTCTGTTAAACTGTCATTATAGTTACTCTGTAAAAGTTGTTATATGGGTTACACTGTAAAGCTCTGTTGCTGACTCCATGTTGCCTGTAAATCGATATGATGTCCAACAATGAATGTCTGTATAGAAAAACCTTAAATAAATCATGTTCAATGTCCAGATGCAAGCCAAAACTTTTCTGAAATTTTGATCCATAGGGAGCAGAAATGGATCTATAAACTGAATTGTCTCACACCCCATGGTTTAAATAATGAAATAGAATGGCAATATTTTCTTTAATTTTCCATTTTTCTGCTTTCTCACTGTAAATTCTAACATTGTCCTGTGATTGGTTAATGCTGTTCTGAGTTGTTGCTCTCTCATTGGTTATGTCTTTTGTGCCTAAACTTCAGTCCCTTTAAAGGTCTGGGTTTGTTTTCACTGCTTGCTCTCCTTGCTACTTTGACTGTTCGAATGTAACAGCGCATATAAGGTATGTTCTATTTGGTTAAATAATAATTTTGAACGGTATACCATCTTTATTATTTGGTACCTTATTTTACATTGATAAAAATCTTTTTTATTTTAGTTGTTAAGAATTCCATCAAAAATTCATTGTCCCTCCCGACGCAGCCGGGTTCGGCGAAACACGGGTCCGTGTAGGCGGGGATCCTATTGAGAACTGTGTTGTGCTGACAGATGAGCAATGGAGTTGCTGTTTTGAATGTGAAACTAAAAATTATCTTCTTTACGAATTACTTTAAAGTTTTGGGACTCAATTACTTTGCTTGCATCTCCTTTCTTTGTGTTTTGGAGTACTCTTGCATGGAAACGTCATGTTAATGATGCCATTAGGTATTACTCCCCAATGTGGAGAGGTGCGCTGGCTTACCTTCTGTTTTCTTAGTGCTGGAAACTTTACTCCACCTTGGATTAGGAGTTAAGTTTCCAGGGCTGATTTTGGTTTACGGGCGAAAACTGGAGTTCCAATGTCAGGACCTGAGGTAGATATTTCATATGCAGAAAACATGTTTTATGCACACAAAGCATGTTTTCCATGTGTAAAACTAATTTATGCACACACAAATGCTTCCTGTACCTGCTCATAAATCATACATTATACACAAAAGCATGATTTCTGCATGTAAACAGTTTTGTGTATAAAATAAGTTATGCATATCATTTTGTTTGCTAAGCTTTTTTCTTTGTGCACATTTTCTGCTTTGTGCACTCTTTTTTTTTTTTTTTTTTTTTTTTAGACTCCTGATGCATTAGCATACCATTAGCTTTACTGCCTTGAACTAAAAAAAAAAATTAGCTTGTACATTAAACTGTGTGCTGTAACACTCAGCTTTTTGTATCAGCCCCTTTGGTGCGTGATGCATAGGCAAATATCAATTATAGAAAGAAAACAGAAAAATTGCAGTGTTTTGCCATCACTCGTACTTGTGGATAATTTTTTAAATTGTAACTAATACCAGTTTTAAGATTAGCAAGAATTATAAAGACCTATTCAATTTCAGCCAACTACAAGCCTTTCATCTTAAGCTTGTCATGCTCCTTTGATCGTAAGGAATATTTGGTTTCAGCTGTTCTTCCCTAAGGATACATTACAGATACAGTAGGCATGCAATAAACGAAGGGTGTGTGGTTTTATTTTTTTTTTTTTTTCAATCTGAGGGAGCTACAATTGTGGCAACAGCAGTTGTAGAGATCTCTTATCTTCTTAATTTCCTTCCTCCCTCCCTCCCTCCTGAAAGTGTCATGGAGGCTTTGATAGAGTGTGATTGGCGACAATGAGCAATCCTGCTGCTTGAGCACTCTTCCAACTGCAGGGAAATAAAGGTGCCTGCATCTTAACTCTCCTCTTATCTCCTGTTCACAGCCCCATCCTCCTGTCATTCTGTTTCATGAATAGTTGAATTAAATATTAAAGCTGTGTGATTGTTGCACAGTGCCAGGACTGTGTGTGGCATTGGCAACTCGGAAGATTTTACAAGACCAGGGGCAGATTGAGGGGAAACTGTTGGCCTGGGGGATTTTTCTCCATACTGGTCCATGGATACCCAGTTACACACAATATAATTTACATATATATATATATGCACACACACCTTAAAATTAATAAGCATAAAGAAATCTCATGGTCCCATGCTCCATACCTGTGAACTGCGCAATTCTACAATTAGGCAGGGCCTGAGGCCAAGCATGGAACAAAATTATAAGGTAGCACTAGCCAAAAGTGTCCCTGTCTGGCCAGTTTCCTCAACCCTCAAACATCCACGTTCCCAGAGGAGTAGCAGATAATGTCAGTGATATTTCTAGGAATCTGGCAACCCAGCCACACTCTCAGGAATCCTACCACCTATCTCCCACGTTTCCCCCAGCATCTGTGCATCCGGGGAAGTGGGAGATGAGTGAATGGTGGGGGATATGTGTGTGGTGCCTTAGGTGATCTTTACAGCCTTGTTCCCTCTCCTCCAGCCGTTGCAAACACACAATTAAAAATTGTGCATTAACAGAGCTTACATTTAAAACAGACATCAAAGTACGATCTTCTGAGGAAAAAATCACATCAAAAACGTGTATATATTTACATGCACCACTTAGGTACCAGCCAAAAAATGCTTCAAAAAAGACACTTGGATTTCATATGATATTAGGCCTACTGTAATACATTTTGGGTGTGAACTTGACCCTTAGACAGTCATAACTAAATTGAATTACAATATAGTAAACCACCTATACCAAAACAGCGATAATTGTCAGCCTTCAAACAGTAACAGTGTTGCCTTCCTATGAAAAAGGCAATACCACAAATATTATACACCAGGCCCTAAAACACCAATACTCCTGCTATTAGGAAACTGAACAAGCCAAGCTGCTATAGATCCCTACACACTAATAGAATGCAGAAAGATTTTCACCAAATACAGAATAAAGAGACCATGAAGTATAAATAGAAACCCGCAGACAAAATCTGAAAAGGAAACTGCAACAAGACACACAAAACATTGAATAAAATCAAGAAATGTAAAACAATCAGCCATTGTTCTAATTTTCTAAGGTTCTGTTTAGTGTCTCTTAAATCGTTGTACAAGGGTTTTTTTGTTTAGAGGTATTCCTTTCTTTGTTAATGATTTTCATCTGGTCAGGTCTGAGGTTTTCCGCTATGTCATTGACAATCTGATCTCAGGAGTCAAATGCCAAGGAGACATTGGATTGATGTAGCTTATTTTCTATTGATTCTGCAAATGCCTCCGTATCTATCCTTTTCCTGAGGGTAAAAGTATGATTTTCTATACTTTTATGAGTTGGGTTGAGGAATTTTATTTCCACCTTTACTAATTGGTGATCAGACCAGGCTAGTCTGGTATGAGAAGTGTTGATTAGACAGTTACTGATATTGGTGACTATTAGGTCTAAAATGTGTCCTGCTTTGAGTAGCTTTGGAAACAAATTGGGACCATCATAATGCTTCCATTGCCTCTTAGGAAAAACAAAAAAAACCCAAAACCCATTTCACAGGCCGCAGTTCTGTGTTTTATCTACATGGAGGTTAGTCTCCTACAATTAAGGTGGAATCTGGTATGGAAATACCTGAGTAAATTCAGTCAGTGGAGAGCAATCTCTTTGTAGTAAACCTGGAGGACTATAGACCAGTCTGAGGAGATTTTAGAATTGCTACTTCATATGGAGGGTTAATTTCTACTTTGTAAGGTACTAGCTTAAGGTTTGGTTTTTTTTTTTGTTTTACAAACGAATAAAACCCCACCTTTTCTTTTAGGTATAGGAAATTGAAATACGTCATAGGGTGTGAAATTTTGGTTTAAGAGTGTATTAACTTTGTCATTCAGCCAGGTTTTAGAGATGCAAAAAAAATAGTGGGATTTAAATCCTCTGGCAGGTCATCAAGGGGATTTTGTTGAGAGACAGAACATTTAATAGGAGCAAAGTAAACATTAAGCAGGAAGAGACAGCGGAAGGGTTAGTGCTTACCCTTCTTTTGCTTCTTTCCTGGGGCACTCCTTAGATCTCCGTACAGGCTCAATGAAGCACATCTGATCCATGACTGCAGCAAATATAACTGGGGTGTAATGGGATAAGCTCTTTGGGCCAACTTCTGGTCCGTGTGAAGGGGCGCACAAAGGGGCAGGCTCCTCAGTCTCTCTCCTTCATGTATGTATCTCATGGCACAAGCGCCTTTGGCGTCACCACTGTGGTCTGTATTTGGTAGGAGGGCAGTGGGCACCCCCTCCCATGCTGCTGGTGAAGGGGGAGCGTTGGATGGAAGTCAGGTAGGCCTTGGTTCCATCGTCGTCGCTGCCGCAGTGTTATTTGTTGCGGGCGGGCCTTGCCATTGCGGCGCCAGCTTCTCTCTCTCCGCTCCAGCTTAGCTGTACTGTTGAATATTGCATCTGTTAGTTGCATATGTCTATCTGGCTAACTTAAAAAAAAAAAAAAGGCTAACTTCTGAATATCCCTACTCCTGTACGTACGCTAGAATGGTATGTGGTTGCTGACTAAATTGGGATATTGCTTCAAAAATTTTTTTCCTGTCTTGCTCTGGGCCCAGCTGCTGAAAGCAGAGGTGGGAAGAGGGTTTTTTTTTTTTTTTTCAAACTGAAGCACTGATGAATGTTCTGCTGTCTCTAACTGAAGCATCAGAGTCCTACTTAAGGCCTTGCACAGACACATGCACATGTTTGGAGGAGGAGGATGTGACTTTAGGTAGGGTTATGGACTTAAGTTAGCCTCCCCTCCACTAGTGTTGGAATATTCTGTCTCATTGACCCTAAGGCTAGGGAGGACAGGAACTCTGCATCTCTCCTTCCACACAATTTCTTTTATTTAAAAAAAAATATATTCCACTTGCATCCCATGTTTGCAGCAGATAAACATACAAAATCTAGCAAATTGGCATTTTTAGGACATCGAAATATGGTCTTAACTAAAATGTGTTTTTCTCATTATAGGCCTGTCCTCTTTTTTGCAGCAGTCTTTTTTTTCTTTCTTGAACTTGTTGCAATAGGTAAAGGGGAAGAAAAAAGCATATTGAGTATGTGCTCCATATGTAATGTAGGAGTCTCACTGTTCTCTTCTACAGGTTTGTTTGGAAAGTCTACCCAAAGCCATGTCTCTGCTTGCTTTTGACACTTGTTTGACATATAATCCATGCAGGAGATCTAGTTGGTAATGAAATCTGAATTTAGACATGCACATACTGGTTAAAGACCACTTAAATTTATTATCCTCAAGCTCTAGATCTGATTAGATTGTATGATTAAGCTTGTTTTACATTATAATCTAACACTGTCAGATATAATTTAAATGTATCCTGGGCAGATGCTTTTTTTTCATCTATATGCATGGCTTTTTTAAATGTTTTTATTTTAAATGTCCCATAGGCAACCATGCTTGAGGTAACCACAACATTTTGAACATCTTCAGTATTTTCTTTATGCATCGTATTTTTCTTTGAATGCATCAGGCTCTGTGGGGAAAGTTGTTTTTATATTCATTAGAGTACGCTTATCTAAGTGGGTTGTTTTTTTTTGTTCTAACTACCGATTGATAGAAAGTGATTTATCTTTTTCTGCTCACTAGTGCAAACACAAACAGTTTAAGGTTACTGGCAATTTAAAGGCTTTGATTGTGCTGGTGCATACTTTGGCATTTTTTCCTTAGAGATCCAGTGAAAAGTGCCTCAACCCATTTTATTTCTTGTTGACCAGGGTTTCATGGACTCTATTCTTGGGGACCCTCTGACACACCTGGTTTCCAGGATCATATGCATGCAAATCTATAGCTCACAAATATTGTTAATTTTCAGAAAACCAGCATGTTTGATTCTTCCGAGAACACAGTTTGGGTCACCCTGTTGTAAATATTCTCGTGGCTGTGTAACTGGTACAAAGATTGACCAGAGTTTCTTATTCAGTCCATCTTTATTTTTTTCATCACTTATATATAACTTTGTAATACTTGACTTTTGTCCTTCAGCAGCTAAATTTCTTGTTAAACTGGAATATTATATCTACTGTAGCAGCTAACAAATACTGTATATAAGAGCCGCTGTTTAACTGCAGATTGTGGTTTTCATTGAAAGGCAGCTAACCCTCAGCTTAAACATGTTCTGTTCCTGTTTTTCATGCCTTCCCTCCGTGCACATCTTGTCATGGAATTGATCAGACTCTTCTTCCCATTTCTTTTGTTCTCAAGTCTCCTTGTTCTCTTCAGCTATCTTTGTATATGTTTTTCTTTGTCAAGTTGCTGCTTTTTTGTTTTGAAATGAATTTTTCCCAACTTTTTGATGCCATGTTTGGAAATGCTTTTTACCACCTTGGTTAAAGATGCTCAATAAATCTAAATTTGCATCATTTTTTCCCCCTCTTATACCCTGTACTCCCAGGTATGCTTTTTCTCTGGTAAACATGCTTTGAATTGTATTAGACATACACATGCTGCTGATGTACGCGGAATATGCATACAACATGAACCTACTACCGGTTTGACAGCTTGGTTTGTTCCTTTCTTCCACAATAAAGAGAGGCTGTTCTAAAATGTCGCATGAGAATAGTGACCCACTGAAATGTAGATGTGTCAAAACAAATGTCTGCATTTTTGGATTCTGGATTGTTTCTGCAAAATGTATGTAGTGATCAATAGTCCTAACTATCAATAACTAATTGAATAAGTCCATAAAAAAATTTACAGGGTAGAATGTGATGCAAACTGCTCCCCATCTCTCTTCCATGCCTCCATCCCTCCTGCTTATGGGGCGCGTGGTCTTACTGTAAGACACACTGCATCGGTCTTCTGTCATCGCCTCCCCCCCCCCCCCCCCCCCCCCCGGCAGCTGTAAAGCTTGTGTTACTTGGTACTGCATTGTGTTTGGCTGGAAGAGCCTGGCCTCTCTGAGGGCATTGCTTCGCTTGCGGCAAGCAGGACCTGTGCTCCCTTGCTAGCTATGGTGCTTACTGTTCCTTTTGCGGCTGGGTTTTGAAACTGGAGGTTTGTCCACGGTGGTGTGGATTGCGCATGTGCAGTTCACCACTCCAACAAACTCTGTGCACACAGCAATAATGTGCCCAGACGTGTATGGACATGTATGTACCAAGGGAGGGGCAGTATTCTCAGTGAGTGTCTGACAGAGCCTGCCCATATGGGCACAGTAACATCAGTGCATGCATAGTGATGTTACTGTGTGGGCCCATAGAGGGAGGGGCAGTATGTGCAGATTGAGTGGGTTACATGACGGGACTCTACACACACAGGAACATTTATTGCATGTGGAGGCAGGGGCAGTACACGCTGTGTTCAGGCCACACACTCGCATACAGCAATACCAGAAGAGTCAAGACCTCAGCTGAACAATACACACAGTACATAATGGACATAGAAAAGATACAGAGAGGCAGCAAAAATGATGAAGGGGATGGATAAGTTCTCTTATTGAGAGGCTAAACAGATCAGGGCTCCTGTAGTCCTAGTGTTCCAGAATGGTTGTTCACCCTTTCAGATTACCTGTCCCACCCCCACTTATGATTTTATAAATCTCAATCATATACTCCAAGCTAAAGAATCCTAATCTGTTTAGCTTGGAGAAGACTGAGATGGGATATGATTGAGATTTATAAACTCATGAATGGGATGTAACAGGGTAAAGAGTAGAACACTCCAAGAAACTAGAAACCAGCAGATTTAAAACAATTTGCTGTATTCTCAAATTTCCCATGTATAGAATGAGATGAATTTGTGCCTTTTTTGTGAATTTTTTTTTTTTTTTTTTTTTGTGGGAAGGGAGTGCCTCAAATCTTCCCCTTACTAGAGCAGCGTCTGTGCCCGTGAGATTGCGTGAGGTGAATGCGATATTAGAGGTTTGACCTGCCCCAGTGGTGGTATCAGGAGTTTAACAAAACTTCAAGTCTCTCCATCCAAGGGGAGAGGGCAGTCTTCAGGCGTAATCACTTTCAAGAGGGAGGGGTTGAGGATTTCCCTAAGGGGAGAGGACTGCCAGTTCTGCCTACTGTCCTGACAAGGGTGGCTGGAATTCACGGTCAGGGTGCACAGGATTAGAGAAGCTTTTTGAGGGGTCTGAGAGAGGATGCCTGTCTTTTTTTTTTTTTTTTTTTTCCCCTGAAAGTTCATGTTTGAGGGATTTCTTCAGAGGTTGGAGGGAAGAATGCTAAAAAGGAAGGTCCTAAGAGTTGCTGCCTGAAAAAAGGAATCTGCCTGGATACTCATCTGCTTGTCAATTTTGGGAGAGAGAGAGCTGCATCCAGAAGAGCCTGGGGAGGATGTGCCTGACCCAGAATGCTTACTGCCAAAGTGTGCAGCATTTCTTATTTCTGTAGACTGTATTTTTATGCTCCTGGACTTTTATTTCTTTTTTTTTGTACTGATTGATGCATTAAGCTTCAGTGTACTGGTGTATTTGTTTCTCTCAATCAAATTAACCAGGAAAAGGTTTTATTTTTTGAACAATAGCTATGGTGCCCAATTTTCATTACTGGACTGGTTACAGAAGAGCTTCAGGTGAGAGAAAACCCTTGAGGGCCCTGAAAGATCTAGAAGCATGGTTCCAGTGCTGGCCTATGAGCCCCCACATGCCAGGAGAGGTTGGGGCAGGGACTATATATGTACAGCTTTCTGGTTTGCCCTCAGTCTCTCTCCATGGTGCATGGGATAGAAAATAACTGAGATCTCAACCATTGTAGCTACTGGAACAGTCACATTATCTAATTTGTTTACGGTTTCTCCTCAATATCTGCCTACTGGGCCCTTGATGCTTAAGATAGTTTATTACTGGGCAATCTATAAGAGAAAATTCCAGTCTTGCATGACCTGCTAGAGAAACAAACCCCAGATTTATTTTTTTATCCATAACGAAGACCTGGTGGTTATGGATGTGGAGCTGGTAAATCAAGTTTGTATGGTTGGACACACTGCAGTCTCAGTTTTGTGAGAAAAGAGATGGCAGATTGCTGATTATATATAAGAGCTGTCGCATTATGTCTGAGCTACTGGGGAAGGGGCTCTTCTATGAAATGCTTATCTTGTTTTTCCTCTTCCTTTATTGCCCACCTACTGTGCTTGCGAGTAATTTCTGACTTCTGAGATGGCATATATGACTGACCTTTACAACATATTGGTGGTTTTAATATACATGTGATGTTCTCCCTCACGTAACATTTGTTGCCCAGTTCTTGATATGACATCCTTAGATTGGCAACAAATAGAAGTCTGCATGTGTAAATTAGGGCACACTTAGGGATTGTGGTGGGGTTTTTGTTTTTTTTTTTGCTGATTCCATATTATGGAATTTGCTACCTTTGCCCTTGTGGATGACAAAGTATACGCTATCTTTTAAAAAAGCTGCTGAAGATACATTTATTTGGTCAGGCATTTGATGGTTAGGGCCACCTTGTTTTTTATTTATTTATTTATTTTTTTAAGGCAGATATGTAGTTTATGGTTTTTGTGTTTTTAACCTTTTATTTAGGTGAGTGATGTAAGCCTCCTAAGGCTGTGTAAAGGTGGCATATAAATGTCTAAATATGTAAATGGTATCTCTGCTGGATTTGCATTGGTAGGCTTTCTTGGACTGTCTCATAATTAAAATCAGTGTCTTAGTGAAGCATAGAATTGTTTTAAAGAAGCACATTAACTAGCATTCGATTTACAGAAAAACTTAGTGTTGCAGGCCAGCCTTGAGGTTAGGACTTTTCAGCTTGGAGAAGAGACAGCTGAGGGGGGATTTGATAGAGATGTTTAAAATCATGAGAGGTCTAGAATGGGTAGATGTGAATCGGTTATTTACTCTTTCGGATAATAGAAAGACTAGGGGGCACTCCATGAAGTTAGCATGTGGCACATTTAAAACTAATTGGAGAAAGTTCTTTTACTCAATGCACAATTAAACTCTGGAATTTGTTGCCAGAAGATGTGGTTAGTTCAGTTAGTATAGCTATGTTTAAAAAAGGATTGGATAAGTTCTTGGAGGAGAAGTCCATTACCTGCTATTAATTAAGTTGACTTAGAAAATAGCCACTGCTATTACTAGCAACGGTAACATGGACTAGACTTAGTTTTTGGGTACTTGCCAGGTTCTTATGGCCTGGATTGGCCATTGTTGGAGGCAGGATGCTGGGCTTGATGGACCCTTGGTCTGACCCAGTATGGCATGTTCTTATGGTCAGTGGTTATGCAGTGCTTAGGAGTCCCCAGGACTGGCTCAAATGATTGATTCATTTTGTGTTTTGTACTACTTTTTCTCATAAGTTGAGAATACCAAGGCTATATTGTAGGCTTTTTTTTTTTTTATTTTTTTTTTTTAAGTACGCACAGACTATCAGGAAAGTATCAGTACTATCACCTCTGTATAAGTCTGAGACCTCATTTGGATTACTGGATACAGTTCTGGAGACTGTACCTTAGATAGGAAATAAACTGAATGGAGTTGGTTCAGAGGTTCAGTGGTCGTCATAAAGCACACTGAGATTGATTTAATGATCTAAACCTTGAGGGAAAAGAGAGGGGAGATATGATAGACATTAAATACCGCTAAAGCATTAATGCACTGGAGGCAGGCCTCTTTAAATAGTAAGAATGCTCTTGAATGAGGGAGGGTTAACACTGTTTTTGCTCTTCCTTTAGCATGCCCCAGTACTCTAAACCTTGGCCCACCTGGGGTCTCGGGCACTGTGTAGGGCTCATCTGAACACATGCCCTCTCCTGGCAGCCACCTATCCACTAACTGGGGTTCAGCTTGCTTTTTTGACAATTAATTGAAATAGGTCTGAAATTTAATTTTTTAGTTCTTTCAGAACCCTGGAGTATATGCCATATGGTCCAGGTGATTTACTAATCTTCAGTTTGTCAATCTGACCTACCACATCTTCCAGGTTCACCGTGGTTTGGTTCAGTTCATCTGAATCACCCTTGAAAACAGTCTCCAGAACGGGTATCTCCCCAACATCTTTTTCAGTAAACACCAAAGCAAAGAAATTGTTTAATCTTTGCGTGATGGCCTTATCTTCCCTAAGTGCCCCTTCTACCCCTTGATCATCTAATGGTCCAACAGACTCACTTGCAGGCTTTCTGCTGCAGATATATTTAGTTTTTTATTGTGAGTTTTTGCCTCTGTGGCCAACTTCTTTTCAAATTGTCTTAGCCTGTCTTATCAATGTCTTATATTTAACTCGCCAATGCTTATGCTTAATCCTATTTTCTTCTGAAGGATCTTTCTTCCAAATTTTGAATGAAGATCTTTTGGCTAAAATAGCCTTTCACCCCACTTTTTAGCCATGCTGGCAGTCGTTTCACCTTCCTTCTACCTTTCTTACATGGAGATCTGAGTCTTGCCTGCAGTGTTAATGTTACTTGCATACTCTATAGTTCGTGCTGAATTACATAAAAACATCCACAAAGCAGTAGAAATCTGCTTTAACTAGCTTAAATGGAGATTTTGGGACCAGCATGGTAATGAGGCTTATTAGTGTGGTAAGGCCCTCGCTATCCTCTGTGAATGCAGCCTGAAGGGCCAGTATTAAATGCTTTATCCTGGTTAAGAAAAGGGCATTGACTGGGACTTAGGAAATGCTTCAAAATTCACTCAAGTTAAATATGTGAACTTTGCTTTGCCTGAAATGTATGAGAGATTATTCAGTAGACAGAGGATACTAAACAGTTTTCTGGGATGTGTGGTGATAATAAAATGCAGGATTTCAAATGTCTTGTATTCTGTAGAAGAGAGAGCATCCTAGGAGAGTCAGGATGCCTGTTAGAATGCAATTAAACTATTCTTAAACTTTCGGACTGTAAGATGAGCTGTTAGGGATCCAGCTCTTCATTTGTCCCTTGGCATAGATGAAGATGAGAGAGTATTCAGAAAAGTAAGTTAGCTTTCAGCTTTCTGGTCAGGTTTACTAAAAGCTATTTCTTCAACATATACTCTTCTGTGAATATGAACTTGTTAGTACAGAGTTCTCTTCTCTTTCTCTTGAAGCAGTCTTTTTTTTACAATTGTGTATTTTGCTAAGAGTTCTGAATTGATTCTCTTAATTTCTGCAATAAAATGCACATTCTGTAAATACCTTTATTTCAGTCAGCCTGAGCTGCTGTTTGGTAGTATCTGGATGTCTCAAAGATGACTTTTAATGCAAGGGTAGACCACCTGAATGTCGGACAGGTGTGTTATGTGATTAGTTAACGAGGAGCTGAGTTAGGAAATGTTGTGGGAGATTCTTCTTTAGCTGCAGTGTAGCAATACCCTTTATCCACGGTTCTTGAATAATTTGTGTTATATGATTGCTGTGATATGCATTGGGTGGTTTTTGGAATAGTGGATTCAAAATAAAGCAGAATTGCTTACCTGTAATAGGTGATCTCAAAGGACAGCAGGATGTCAGTCCTTCCACAGGTGATATCAGATGGAGTCCGGCATGGAAAACTTATGTCCAAGTTTCTAGAACTTTGACTGAGCTTCATCGAGCATTGTCTGGTATACATTATACCACACATCCACATGGTTTTCCCTTCAGTCTTAAAATATAGAATTCAAGAGAATAAAATAAAGAAACAACCCATGTAGTGGAAATCCAACTCCACAGGGTGGCGAGCAGGTTTCGTGAGGACTAACATCCTGCTTTCCTCTGAGAACACCTGTTACAGGTAAGCAATTATCCTTTCTCTAAGGACAAGCAGGATGGCAGTCCTCATATGAGTAAATCCTTAGCTACAGGCTGCCCCTCCCCCCCCCCATATAAAAGGGGACCAACAAAACACCAAAACAAGTGCCAATGGTTTTGTTGGTAATGGGGGAGGGGGGGCATCCTGAACACAAACATCAAACCCTAGGCGGGAACAGAGTTGAGTTGTATACCTCAAACAAGTTTCAAAGGACAGATTGGCCAAACCTGCTGTCATGTCGGCCATCCATATCCAAATAGTAATGCAATGCAAATATGTGCAGAAAACACCACGTCACAACTCTGTAGATCTCCTTAGGAACTGCTTGCAAGTGGTCCGCAGATGCTGCCATGTCTCTTACAGAGTGAGCATTGACATGGCCCCCAGGATGCAATCCCACCGGGCATAACAGAAGGAGATGTAGTCCACTAGGCAATTAGAAAGCCTCTGCTTGGCAATGGCAGTACCCAATTTATCCCTGTCAAAAGAAACAAATAGTTGGGTGGACTGTCTTGTGCAGATAGAAAGCGAAGGCTATTTTGCAGTCCAAACTTTGCATGGCTTTGTTTGCCTTAGTGCGAATGGGGCCTGGGAAAGAATGTTGGCAGGACGATGGACTGGTTAAGATGGAAGTCTGACACTACCTTAGGCAGGAACTTAGGGTGGTCTTAGGTATGTGCCCTATGATGGAAAAACTTACTGAAAGGTGGATAAGTCACGAAGGCCTGAAGCTTGCTGACTGTGTGCTGAAGTGACTGCCACCAAAAAATGACCTTCCAGATCAGGTATTTCAGGTTACAGGAGCACAGCAGCTCAAAAGGAGCTTTCATCAGCTAGGCTAACACCATGTAGAGGTTCCAAGACGGTGGGAGACCTCGTCTGACGCAGGCCTTGCATGAAATGTACAACTATAAATTATAGATAGGCGTACCAGTTGCACTTAGATGAACTCTAATGGAGTTGTTCTTCAAGCCAGTCTCTGATAGGTTTAGAAGGTAATGAAGCAGTTTTTGTAGTGAGCAGGAAAATGGATCTAGGAACTTTGCTCACACGGAAAATCTCCCCTTCGGTGCATGACTTTTTAGTGGAAGGCTTTCTGGAAGCCACGAGGACATGAGACACAAGTTCCAAGAGGTTGCAATATTAACCTATTGACGTCCAGGCTGTGAGTGACAGTGCCTAAAGGTTGGGATGTCGCAACCTGCCTCAAAGCTGTGTGAGATCTGGGGAAGTCCCTGGTCTGATTGGTCTCTGGACGTCTCCCTGAAGAGTGGAAACCAGACTTGTCTCAACCAGTGAAGGGCTATGAGGATCATAGTCCCTTTGCCCTTGCAAAGCTTCAATAGTCTTCACTACCAGCAGAGCTGGAGGATATCCTCGCTCTAATGCTGGGACTGCCACAATCTCCATGGGAAGCTCCATGAACTGGAGGATATCAAGTATTTTGTTCCTGGTGTCCTCTTCAATCATTAATTGAAAAGGGATTGCCTCCGCCATCAACCAAACAAATCCTGCAAAGGAGAGGTCCTCTGGAGGAGATGGGTCTGAGGGGAGACCATCAGAAGCATTGCCAGAGAATCCCAGATGAGTCCTCAACCCCCCCCCCCACCCCCTCCCCAGGGTTCATATGTGCCAATGCTGATGCTTCCTCAGCTTCTCTCAGTGCTTGGAACAGTCCTTCCCCAGTGCAGAGGACAACAAACCAGACACCCTCTACCTCGAGGAACCAGATGATGGCTGGTCTCTGCATCCCTTTCAGCCATTTAGCTCAACAGAACAGATGGCTCCCGCCGATGTTGATGGCTTGGTGTCTGTCTGTCTGGCTCCAAGGTCCCTCCTATGCTGATGCTGCTGTTGGATCAGTCTTTGCAGACCCAAAGAGGCACTCAATCATGTTGAGCTGGACCCTGTCTCTTTGGTGCCAACTTGGTGCACTTGCTGCATCACCCAACATTGTGCAATGCCCCAAGGCAGAGGCATCTGTCTTGGGGATACATGATAGACATGGCTCTTGTATACCTGGCAACAAAACAAAGAACTGCGGCACTAGTCTTATAAATCAAATCCAAAACAAAAAAAGACCAAGTCAAATAGTATTGTAGAGCTGTGCCATCCACAGATACTTATCAGAACGTAAAGTCCTTAAATGATTTTGATATTGTTCATTTGAGAAGGTACCGCATCAGCAAGCCAGTCACGGCTGTGGAAAACACTTGCCGTCTGGACTTCTCGTCACTTGCGGTGTGGATGTTTGCAAGAGTATTATAATGAAATTGTAATCCAATATGAGAATGTCAGCTTGTCCCTACTATTTTAAATAGCAATTTAATGTCCCGACAGCGGCCGGTGTTTCGCGATCGAGAGATCGCTTCTTCAGGAGTACTTTAAATGACTGAAGAGGCGCTGACAAACAAAAATCAAAAAAAGATTTAAATAAATGATTCCAAACCAACCATAATTATCTTAAAATAGCACAGCTTCGCAAACCTTCTATACGGACGCGGACGTCTCAAATGTTGTTGCAGTGAGAACGGGACAGCCAAGAGCCTTGAAAACGCCAAGTCTTTAAATCAGCCCGCGCTTTCAGTACGTGATGACGTCAAAGACGTGAGCAGCGTCGTTGACGTGTTGTTGCCATGGGGACATCTAAACGACGAGGAAATGTTTAAAGAAACACTTGTAGTTCTAAAGCTGTGTTCAAGCCTTCAGGTTCCACACACCCCAGTCGATGGATCCAACGCTGTTCAGCACGCAACAACCTAGTGTTGAAGTTCCCACCTCTCCAGTTAGGGCAAAGTTGTTCAAGCACGCAGACTCTAAGATCATCAAAGGTATGTTGGAAACGAGAGCAGTGCGAGGTGAGCGGAGCTGTCAACCGGCCAGTAGAAATACACGACCGGTGCTCAATCAAACGAGTCTTCAGTGTCCGTTGTGTTTTCCCAACATACAGAAAACTGCAAGGGCATTGTATGATATAGATGACCCCTATGGAGCGACAATCAGTAATTTGCCGCAAAACATAGGTAAAATCTTTTCTGCTGAAATAAATGGCAACAACACGTCAACGACGCTGCTCACGTCTTTGACGTCATCACGTACTGAAAGCGTGGGCTGATTTAAAGACTTGGCGTTTTCAAGGCTCTTGGCTGTCCCGTTCTCACTGCAACAACATTTGAGACGTCCGCGTCCATATAGAAGGTTTGCGAAGCTGTGCTATTTTAAGATAAGTATGGTTGGTTTGGAATCATTTATTTAAATCTTTTTTTGATTTTTGTTTGTCAGCGCCTCTTCAGTCATTTAAAGTACTCCTGAAGAAGCGATCTCTCGATCGCGAAACACCGGCCGCTGTCGGGACATTAAATTGCTATTTAAAATAGTAGGGACAAGCTGACATTCTCATATTGGATTACAATTTCATTATAATACTCTTGCAAACATCCACACCGCAAGTGACGAGAAGTCCAGACGGCAAGTGTTTTCCACAGCCGTGACTGGCTTGCTGATGCGGTACCTTCTCAAATGAACAATATCAAAATCATTTAAGGACTTTACGTTCTGATAAGTATCTGTGGATGGCACAGCTCTACAATACTATTTGACTTGGTCTTTTTTTGTCTTGTATACCTGGGACATCGCTTAAAACCCAAAGTGGGATATGTTGTGAAAGAGGGATGTGAGATCGAAATCAGCAGCAGCAGTCTATAGCCAGTGAGCACTGAATGCATCATCACCCCGGGGATTAGACTATGAAAGTAAACTTATTGAAATAGGTTTTAACTTATTCTAGGATGCTAACAGGAGAATCTGGGGGACCCCGCATTAACCATATGAGGCAGTGAAAATTACAAAAAAATTAGAAATTGAAAAAGTAGCCAAAAAGTTGGCAAAATGAAGCTTTTGCCCAACTGTGAGACATGCTCTGTGGAAAAGAGACTGAAGGGGGATGCCACGTGGATTTGTGGTATGCATGCCGGAGCATGCTGAATGAGGCTCTGCCAAAGTTTAGAAACTTTGACAAAGTTTTTCATGCCCTGCTCCATTTGATGTTGCCCGTATGTGAGGACTGTCATTCTGCTTGTTCTTCGAGAAAACTGAAGTTGTGATACTCAGACTTGAAAGGAAATGGAGGAATGATGCATTTGGACTAGTGCAGCATGGAGAGAACAAAAGGGGAAGACTCCTGAACAAACAGCAAGGATGAGTAAAAATTACTCTTTAGCCATTCTTAAAAGTAACCAAACAGTAACAAATCTCCATGGCAATATTTCAGATGTCACTACAATTGAGATGGAGACTGACTGACAAGACTGCCATAAGCCACTTTTTTTTTTTTTTTCTTCATTTTTGTTCCATGTTAAATCTTTATTTTTGCCCATACGGACAGTTTTTTAGTAAAATTAAAAAAATAAAAAAAAAAAGTCCTGATTGTTCCTCTTCCTTTTATTGCATGCTTGGAGAATATTTTCATTTTGTCTCATGTGGAAGGTTTTGCTGCAAGAGAACAGTATACAGAAACCAAATTAAGCCATAACTTGAGGTGCTGTGCTTGAGGATTTCATACAGAAATGTATAACATTGGCTTGCCTTAGCACATGGACTTAGAAACACAAAACAGAGAGCTGATGTTAGGCACAAAAGTTTCAGTAACTGAAAGTACAGATTAGATGGAGTGCATGGAATTTGGAAAGCTTGATTTTAGACTGCAATGGGTGATGAAGACACTGTTATGATTGGGATGTGGCATGTATTGCATCAAGTTCTCTGGCAAGGAATGATGGCTGTTTCTGCTCTTGAAGCATGCAGGCACAAGAAAGATGTGTACAGCAGTAAGCAGGGGAAGTTATTGACCCTGACAGTGGGAGGAAATAGGATCCTGGGCCCTGGTCTGAAGGTCAACTGCTCGACACACACATCGGTTGAGCTAGTAGGCCTGAAATCAATTGGATTAATTATCGTAGAACCCACAGCTGAAATACTTATCAATTATTCAGACTCCCAGAAAGGGAAACAGGATTTTCCTTAGTTAGGATTTCTCTGGAGTAGTCTTACATTTTTTTTTTTCATGTATGGCCCCAGTAAAATAGAACAAACTGACATTTTAAAATTAGTGGCAGATTAGGCTGCACATAAATCATTTTTATGATTCTTGTGCACAGACATTCTGGCACAGGGAACGTCTTTTTAAAGTACTAAATGTGAACACAAGGCTTGAAATTGTTGAATTTAATTAGCACTTTCTACAATGAGATTGGAAAGGAAAGCAAATTCTTTAGAGAGCACACATGCATTTTTATTACCATGGTTGTCAAGAAGTGTGACCTAGGGCAGGTTCAGAGGGAGGGCTGCCCTTGCAGGATCTGTTATTCTGTAGTGGCTCTTTTTTTTCTTTAAACACCATTTCAAGCTAAATTTAAATTTGCATGTAATTTTAGCTTGAAGCTGAGAGCATGTAGGTTCTGATTTACATCTGCATCCTTCCTTATCCTTGTACACTTTGCCACAGGCTCTGACACATATCTCCCTGTACCTCTGTGTATCCAATAGATGTGCATGCCAAAATCTTCCATTTCAATTTTTTTCCCTCTAAGTTTTGGCTTGTTTTCATGTTTGTTTTAATTTGTTCTGAACTAAAATAAACCAATTTTAAATAAAATGAGAGAGAAAGTGTGCCAAGGATAAACATGAGCTTGGAGAGAGAGGGGCATCTTAATTTTATATATTTTGGCAAATATTTGCTGAACTGAAAACATTCAAAAACTCTGGAATTTTTTTGAGGGGTTGATGGTTTGGCTCCAACAAATCAAACTGAAAAAAATTGATTTTGTCATATTGCTCATTCAGGTTAAATGAACAGACATACCTAATATCCAGTCTTAATTAGGTAACAGTAAGGTTCCTTATGACTTTTTTTTTTTTTACTTTTGGGAAGCTCAAAAGCAGTTCAAATAACACAAAATCATATTTTGATCTTATTTGGTTAAAAGGCACCACACGTACAAATCTATATTTTACAAGATGCATTAGTCAGTTTATGGCACAGAGTAGTGTGGGGGTAGGTCTATATTAGGGATGTTTTATTTACTACTGTTTTTGTTGTGCCATATCGTATTTTCATTATTTCTGTGATGTAAACTGTTTTGGATTCCCTGTTAGGGGGAAAAGGCTATACATTAAGTAAGTATAAAATAGAAAAGGTTAATTGCATACTGTGCTTTTTGATATTATATAGCAGTGGAAACCCATTACTAAAGATCGAATGTTTAGCTTTATTGCTGTAGCAGGTTTTCTTGAAATTCAAGCTGAGAACTGCAGAAAATATTTTCTGTGTAATATTAAAGGACTGAAATTGTTGAATTGTTAAGCTTGACTTATTTGATTGAAATGGGGCAGTAGGTGCAGAGTTTTATGCACAGTTAGTTGAGTTTAGGGGGAATCTCTTTGCCCCTTCCCCAATGAAATCAGCTGCTCCATAGGTATTGGCTTTTCTTGTTTTGCAAAACTGATGTTTCAGGTGAGCATTACAAATCTTCAACTGCAGGGAAAAATCACTACTTGGTACACTTTTCAGCCTTTTATTATTCAAAGTAAAGCGATCACCAAAATAACATCCAACTATCGAATACCAACACAAATTCCTCAAACAACCTAAGCCACGACCTAGCTATATTCTTTAAAAACAAAATAAGCAAAATAACAAGCAACTTTCAAAGCAACACAACCACAGAAGACAAACTCGAAGCAAATTCCATAACCCCGTGGTCAGAATTCAAACCCATATCAAACTTGGAAACAGAAAAAATGCTAAAAAAAACCAACCCTGCTCGCCATGACCTTGATACTATCCCAACACGAAGTTTGAAAGAAATAGCACACATTGTCGCTCCAACAATTGCTGCCATCATTAACAAATCTCTAGAAGAAGAACTACCAGAAGAACTAAAAACCGCAACTATCACCCCCATACTAAAAAAGAAGAACCTTGATCCCACAGACCTAAACAACTACAGACCAATCTCAAACCTCCCCCTAATCGCAAAGATGACCGAGAAAGCAGCTCTTACTCAACTCAACGAACACCTTGAGGACAACAACATTCTCCACAATGCCCAACATGGATTCAGAAAAAACCGCAGTACAGAAACTCTCCTTGTCAACCTAACAAACAAGATAATTAGAGGCTTCGACAACAACCTAAGCCACATCCTCATCTTACTTGACCTATCAGCAGCCTTCGATACCGTAGACCACACATGCCTACTGTCGAGACTAGCCAGCATTGGGCTCACAGGCAAAACCCTCAACTGGTTCAAATCTTTCATGAAAGACAGATTCTTCAAGGTTACCATTAATAACCAATCTTCAAATCCTCTCCCACTCGAAACTGGCGTACCACAGGGATCTGCACTTTCTGCGACCCTCTTTAACATATATCTACTCCCTCTATGCCACCTCCTATCAACGATTGGAGTTACTTTCTACATGTACGCCGACGACATCCAACTCCTCTTCCCAATAACATCCACAATAGAAGAAACATTAAGAACCGCAGCCAAACACCTAATCACCATCAGAAACATGCTGAACCACCTAAAGTTATCCCTCAACATGAATAAAACAGAATGCATACTAATAGGAAGAAACAACACTAAACAATCCTCCACTCCCCTCTCTCTACAAATAGAAAACTTCAACATCCAACTAAAAAACTCAACAAGAGACCTAGGAATCTGGATCGACAACGAACTCAACTTAAAACAGAACATTGCTTTCAAAACAAAAGAAGGCTTCCACAAACTACATGTCCTCAAACATCTAAAACCACTACTACACCAACATGAGTTCCGAACAATTCTACAATCGCTCATCTTCAACAGCCTCGACTACTGCAACTCCCTCCTGATTGGCCTACCAAAAACCACCTTAAAACCTCTGCAACTACTACAAAACGCCGCAGCAAGAATTCTAACCGGAAAAAAAAAATCTGACCATATCACACCAGTCCTCAAATCACTTCACTGGCTCCCAATAGACCAGAGAATTAAATTCAAAGCATTAACAATAGTTCACAATGCAATACACTCAACGGATAACACCGCTCTCAATGAACTTATCCTAACACACAAACCTCAAAGAATGACCAGATCTGCAAATCAACTTCAACTTGAAATTCCATCAATTCCTCTAGCCAAACTCACTAACACCAGGAACAGAGCTTTCTCCATAGCAGGCCCGAACTTATGGAACAACATTCCACAACATTTAAGCGCAATTCATGACATCAAAACATTCAAAAAAGAACTAAAGACCTGGTTATTCAGTCAAACTTTTAGAGATGGCGTGGGATAAGAAATCCACCCCCTCTCGAACCATTACATGCTGACGACCCCATTCCTTCGACGATCCTTTTCTATTAAACACTGTATCATCTCCCTTCTCCCCCCACCCCCTCTCTCCCTCTCACCTCCCCTACTCTGCCCTCTGCCCTCATCCCTCATCCTCTTCCAACCTTTCTCAAGTCTTTACCTGTAGCACTTAACGTGCCCCGAGCTCCTACTCTTACCCTTATCCTACATCAACCCTACACCGCTCAGATTGCTATTCGTTCCACATAATAATTAATGAATATCATATATTTACTCCTCGTGTCGATTACCTCTTTCATATAAATTTCTCTTCTAATATGTTAAATAAAGTTATACTATATGAATGTTAAATACAGTTATAAGTTATTTGTATGTATCACGTTATTTGTATGTATTACGTTGTTATCCTGTAAACCGGAGTGAAGGCAAAACGCTATACTTCGGTATATAAAAAACCACAAATAAATAAATAAATAAATAAGACTCTGTGCAAATGACCTCACATCATATATCTAACAACCTCTCAATTATACCTTGAACCTTAAAACCCCTGCTGTTACCGACCTAAATGTAAAATTCACCCAAACCATACACCCTTCCTTTCTGCCTTACTCACTAACCTTTTCTACACCTTAATAGAACATGTTTGTAATAACTAACACACGGGCCGATACAGTGAGGTGCGTTAGTGCCCGGCGCACCCGCGTTTGCCGCACACACAGTTCGGATCACCTACCGCTCGATACTGTATTTAAATGGCATGCAAATGCAAGGCGCGTCCATGAAGCGCAATCCATTTTACTGTATAGGCGCTATACAGCGCCTATACAGTATCCTGGGTGCGCTGGTACCTGTCATTCTCACAGGACAAGCAGGATGGTTGTCCTCACAAATGGGTGACATCGAGGATGGAGCCCAACCACGGAAAACTTCTGTCAAAGTTTCAGAACTTTGACTGGCCCCTACTAGGCATGCCCAGCACGGCACTAACCCTGCAGCTAGCAGGGGTCTCCCTTCAGTCTTCTTTTTTCCGCGCAGCAGTAGCCACGCGGTGAAAGAGCTCTTAACCACGTTCCTGACAGGAATATAGAATTTATTATTCTGAAGAAAATTTGCCTCTCAGGGGTCTCCCTTCGTTGAATATTTTTGTCCGCGGAACTCCGGTAAGTTTTTGCCGTTGTTTTATCGACTTTCGTCGACTTTGGCCCTCGGGGCCCGTTAGCAGTCGACAGTCCCGCGGCTAAATTTTTGGCCTTCCGCCATGGCATCGGGTTTCCAACGGTGCCCAGACTGTACCCGGACTATGTCAATCACAGACCCTCATGGAGTCTGTTTTGTGCTTGGGGAGTGAGCATGATGTCCTGACTTGCACCAAATGTGCCTTAATGACACCAAAAGGTCGCAAAGCCAGAATGGAGAAGATGGGGCTCCTCTTCCATGTTTCTACCCCAACGCCATCGATTGCATCGACGTCATCGGAACCGGCACCATCGAAATCTTCGTACCATCGACAGGCCTCCAGTGACCGTCCGCCATCGATGATTTCTCGGCCATCGACTCCTGTCCCATCCCCTGATCATCGAGGAGATCGGAAGGAGAAACATCGCCATCAACGTCATAAGTCTCGGCCTGTCGAGGAATCAACGTCATCGACCTCTGCACCGACCGAGCCACCGCAGAAAAAGCCTCGATCAGAGTTGGCACCGTCCACTTCTGTTTCGCAGGCACAGAGGCAACCCTCTCCCCCTCGGGGTTTGGGAGCCGCGATTCCACCAATGTCGGTGGTCCCTCCTCAGCCTCAGCCTCCCTCTCCCGTCGAGCCGGGTCTAGTTACCCCTGGTCTCCGGGCAGAACTGGACCGGCTGGTCCAGGAGGCCATCGATAAAGCGATGCAACGGTTCCAGCCTCCCCCGGCACCGACTGCGGAACCGGCCACCGAGCCGATTGCGGCTGCACTGGCACCGCTGTTACACCGGATGGAGGCATTAATGACAGCCCTTCCACCGGTGATGCCTATATCACAGACACCGGCAAGACCGCTGTCACCGACAGATATTTCCTCGGGTGGAGAAACACCGTATCGGATCCCACCTTTGGGTATAGTTCCGTCTGTTCCAGGGCGTCCCTCGCCACCGATCTATCCTTCGGCATCGATACGCCCCTCTGCTCCACTGAGGTTTCCGATGCCGGCATCGATTCCATCGAGGGTTTTCTCGATGCCCCCGGTGGCTCCTTCCAATTTCTCGGAGCCTCAACCAGGACCTTCAGGTGTTCAACCCCCTAGTGGTCATAAAGGTCACCAACCTGATCCTTATGACACTTGGGGTGATACCTCCTCTGATACTGATAATTTGCCTTCACCTCCCTCTCCCGCAGAGAGTAGAAAGCGTTCTCCCCCTGAGGACCTCTCTTTCATAAATTTTGTGAAGGAAATGTCAGAGTTGGTGCCTTTCCAGCTCCAATCTGAACAAGATGACAGGCACCAGATGATGGAATTACTCCAGTTCCTGGATGCCCCTAAAATTATAACATCCATACCAATCCATCAGGTTTTCCTAGATCTTCTAAAGAAGAATTAGGAATCCCCGGGATCTATTGCTCCAGTTAATAAGAAAGCTGACACTACATATCTGGTACAGTCAGCTCCTGGTTTTCAAAAACCACAATTGGACCATCGTTCTGTAGTCGTAGAATCAGCTCAAAAGAAAGCTAAACGACTAAAACCCCACTCTTCTATACCTTCTACCAAGGAAAACAAATTCCTAGATAGCATAGGTAGGAAAGTATATCAAGGAGCTATGCTGATCTCCAGAATAGCTTCCTATCAGCTGTACATGACCCAATACAATAGGGTCATTCTCAAACAGATACAGGACTATTCAGATTCCTTGCCAGAACAGTTCCAGCCACAGCTCCAATCCCTACTAGCTAAGGGATTTGAAGCTGGGAAACATGAAATTAGAACATCTTATGATGTATTTGATGCTTCCACGAGACTTTCTGCTACAGCAATCTCTGCTAGACGCTGGGCTTGGCTCAAGTCATCTGATCTGCGTCCAGAAGTTCAAGACAGGCTATCTGATTTGCCTTGTCTTGGGGATAATCTCTTCGGTGAGCAGATTCAGCAAATTGTTGCTGAACTTAAGGATCATCACGAAACCCTTAAACAGCTCTCCTCCATTCCTCCTGATATACCTTCTAAACAGCCGTTTAGAAAAGACTCCAAAAAGCCTTTCATTCGGCCGAGGAAATATTATCCCCCTTCATCTAAGCCTAGGCCTGCACGGTCTTATCATAAGACTCAGCCTCGCCAGACTCGAAAGCAAAAACCTGCAGCCGCTCCACCTCCGGGCCCTGCAGCAGGTTTTTGACTTCCACTTGGAGAGCATATACCAGACCCCTCTTCCAGCTATACCAGTGGGAGGTCGACTATGCCACTTCCTGGAAAGATGGCATCTGATCACCACAGATCAGTGGGTATTGGCAATCATTGCACAGGGTTACCATCTCAACTTCCTGACTCTCCCTTCCGACTCCCCACCCCTGCAGGCGTGGAGTCTCACAGATCACTCGGTTCTTTTAGAGCAGGAGGTTTCTCTTCTCCTACAGTCAAACGCTATAGAACCCGTTCCTCCCTTTCAACAAGGACAAGGGTTCTATTCCAGGTACTTCTTGATCCCAAAGTCAGGGGGACTTCGTCCCATCCTGGACCTAAGGGCCCTCAACAAGTACCTCCACAAGGAGAAGTTCAAGATGGTGACCCTACTCTCGTTGCTCCCTCTGCTACAAAGAGGGGACTGGTTATGCTCTCTAGACCTAAAAGACGCATATACCCACATTGCGATAACACAATCTCATCGCAAATACCTCCGTTTTCTAGTAGGCCAAAGTCACTACCAATATCGGGTGCTACCTTTCGGCCTCGCATCCGCACCACGCGTGTTCACCAAGTGCCTCGTAGTGGTTGCAGCGTTTCTACGACAGGAAGGTGTCCACGTCTACCCCTACTTGGACGATTGGTTGATCAGGGCCCCAACCCAGCAATTAGCTCGGTCCTCCCTGACCCTAACAATTCAAACTCTGCTTTCGCTAGGGTTTCTAATCAATTACGAGAAATCCTACTTAGTCCCATCTCAAACCTTATCCTTCATTGGGGCAGACTTGGACACCTTACAGGCAAAAGCCTTCCTTCCTCATCAACGAGTCCAGACCATAGTGTCCCTAGCTCGCCAGCTGCGGTCTCAACACACAGCAACAGCTCGCCAATTCCTTGTTCTACTGGGACACATGGCCTCCTCGGTTCATGTGACTCCCATGGCCCGCTTGGCCATGAGAGTCACACAATGGACTCTGAGACTACAATGGACTCAAGCTATTCAGCCTCTGTCTTCCATAGTCCACATCTCCAACGCCATTCGTCTGTCTCTTGCATGGTGGATGAATCCGTTCAACCTCTTACAGGGCTTACCCTTTCTTCCACCAGATCCTCAGGTAGTTCTCACCACCGATGCTTCCAACATCGGTTGGGGTGCCCATGTAAACGATCTGCAAATTCAAGGGCACTGGTCACGAGAGGAAGCCAAACACCAGATAAATTTCCTGGAGTTGCGAGCAATCCGCTATGCTCTCAGAACTTTTCAAAGTTGCCTATCGAACCATTCCATACTAATTCAGACAGACAACCAGGTGGCCATGTGGTACATAAACAAGCAGGGAGGCACAGGCTCCTTCCTTCTGTGTCAGGAAGCTGCGCAGATTTGGGCGGAAGCCCTCTCCCACTCCATGTACCTCAAGGCCATCTACTTGCCGGGAGTAGACAATGTCATGGCAGACCAGCTCAGCCGAGTCTTCCAACCACACGAGTGGTCACTCAATTCTCTGGTAGCGACCTCTGTTTCACAAGTGGGTTTATCCCCACATAGACCTTTTTGCGTCCCCTCAGAACCACAAAGTGGACAACTACTGCTCTCTCATTCGCAGCCAGCACTCTCAGCCGAGAGATGCATTCTCCCTCAAGTGGACGACAGGTCTACTCTATACATTCCCTCCACTTCCTCTTCTGTCGAGGACTCTCGTGAAGCTACGCCAGGACGGTGGAACCATGATCCTGATAGCACCATACTGGCCACGCCAAGTGTGGTTTCCCATACTCCAGGATCTCTCCATCCGCAGGCACATTCCTCTGGGAAAGGACCCGCATCTGATCACTCAAAACGACGGATGCCTCCTTCATCCCAACCTCCAAGCCTTGTCCCTGATGGCATGGATGTTGAAAGGTTAGTCCTTCAGCCATTTAACCTTTCGGACTCAGTTTCTCGTGTCCTAATAGCTTCACGAAAGCCCTCCACAAGACAATCTTACTCATACAAATGGAAAAGGTACACATCATGGTGCACTTCTCAGTCCCTTCATCCCCTTTCCTGTCCAATCTCTAACTTCTTGGACTATTTGTTGCATCTATCAGAATCCGGTCTCAAAACCTCTTCCATTAGAATGCATGTCAGTGCGGTAGCCGCCTTCCATAAAGGTATCGGGGGTGTCCCTATCTCAGTACAACCCCTGGTAACACGCTTTCTTAAAGGCTTGCTCCATCTGAAGCCACCTTTACGTCCACCGGCCCCATCTTGGGATCTTAATTTAGTTCTTGGTCGTCTCATGAAGCCACCTTTTGAACCTCTGCACTCCTGTGACTTAAAATTTCTCACATGGAAAGTGTTATTCCTTTTGGCTATAACTTCAGCTCGCAGAGTTAGTGAATTACAGGCCCTAGTTACCTATCCGCCTTACACTAAACTTCTGCAAGACCGGGCGGTACTCCGCACTCACCCTAAATTTTTACCTAAGGTAGTTTCGGAGTTTCATATCAATCAATCCATCATACTACCTATCTTCTTTCCCAGGCCCCACTCCAACTCCGGGGAACAGACTTTGCATACCTTAGACTGTAAACGAGCTCTAGCTTTTTATCTAGACCGTACAGTTTCTCACAGGAAGAGCACTCAATTATTCGTCTCTTTCCATCCTAACAAGTTAGGACAACCTGTGGGTAAGCAGGCTCTTTCCTCCTGGTTGGCGGACTGCATTTCCTTTTGCTATGAGCAAGCTGGCATTCCTTTCCAAGACCGTGTCAAAGCACACTCTGTGAGGGCCATGGCGACTTCAGTAGCACACCTTCGATCGGTGCTGCAACCTGGAGTTCCCGCCATACCTTTGCAGCCCACTATTGTTTGGATAAAGCTGGAAGACAGGATTCCATCTTCGGCCAATCTGTCTTGCGTAACCTTTTCCCAAACTGATGTACCAACACCCTTCCACCTTCCCAGTAGGGTGTGGATGCCCTTCACCAAATTCCACCCCAGTTGTTGTGCTTGTTGCACGCCGTTGGGTGCATTTTGTGCAAGTCGGGACATCCTCAGCTCGGTACTCACCCATTTGTGAGGACAACCATCCTGCTTGTCCTGTGAGAAAGCAAGTGTTGCTTACCTGATGTAACAGGTGTTCTCACAGGACAGCAGGATGTTAGTCCTCACGAAACCCGCCCACCACCCCGCGGTGTTGGGTTCGTTTATTTTATTTTTCGGCACTGCCTGTAGCTATTAAAAACAAGACTGAAGGGAGACCCCTGCTGGCTGCAGGGTTAGTGCCGTGCTGGGCATGCCCAGTAGGGGCCAGTCAAAGTTCTGAAACTTTGACAGAAGTTTTCCGTGGTTGGGCTCCATCCTCGATGTCACCCATTTGTGAGGACTAACATCCTGCTGTCCTGTGAGAACACCTGTTACATCAGGTAAGCAACACTTGCTTTTCAAATGTCATTTGAAATGACAGGTACCAGGAAGTGGATGGTTCTCCTACAGACCCTGCTGCCTTGAGCGCCCGGCGCCAGCAAGCCCCAGCAGCCGGCGATCGGAGGCAGGGAGCGCAACAAAGAACCCTCCTTCGGACGGACAAGAGAGATGAAATTTTACAGTCCCAAACCAACCCAATGCAAGCCAAGCCCCAGCAGAGAGAGACAAAATTTAGCTGCCCAGTCCCAAACCAACCCAATCCACAGAAAAAAAATGCTTCTCACACTTAGCCGCCCAGTCCCAAACCAAACCAACCCAATCCAAGCCCCAGCAGAGAGAGACAAAATTTCACAGTCCCAAACTTTCCCCCAGCCCCGGCTCACCTGCCCTGGCCGTGGCCACACAAGCCCCCAGCAGCAGCAGTAGAAGGGCGTCGAGAGAGAGTGGCTTCAGCAGCCCTGCCGGCGAAGGTGAATTCGTGCACGCCTGTAGGTCCAATATGGGCGCTGAAGGCAGCAAAGGCGCATGCGCACATGCCGTGGAAAGTTTGGGACTGTGAAACTTCGTCTCTCTCTGCTGGGGCTTGGATTGGGTTGGTTTGGTTTGGGACTGGGCGGCTAAGTGCGAGAAGTATTTTTTTTCTGTGGATTGGGTTGGTTTGTGACTGGGCAGCTAAGTTCACACTAATGCCAGGGACAGGGTAGGTGGTAAATTAGTAGGTTAAAGACGCAGCAAGATGGCAGGTTAAAAAAGCGATAGTCTGGGCACACTTTACTGTATGGGAGGGAATAGCTAATTGGATCGTTTACATAAATATACATATACATGCCGCGGGCGGAAAGGGATACGCGTCGAATTAAAGAAGCGGTAAGGATCTGTAAAAACAAATAGTGAATCGCGGGTTAGACTTACGTGGCGAAATTGTGAGTACACAGCGGGTTAGAAACGGGGTAACTGCGGCCGCGCTTTACTGTATCGGCCTGACACAAACCCTGAAATTGTAATCCGATAAGACAATCTGTTGTGGTGATGTTCATCTAACCTTTTTTTTTAAGATTACTGTAAACCGTTCTGATGGCGAAACCGAATGACGGTATACAAAACATGTTAAATAAATAGATACATTTACAAAGTTAAACAAGATGTGTGAAGTGCAAACTAGGATACTAGACTGCATTCTACTTGCTATGCATGGTTTCTTCCTTTGAAAATAGCCTTTAAGATAGCTAATCGAAAAGGCAGTTCTACTGAAATCCTTTTGCTCAGGACATATCTTGTTGTGGGTGTATAAGGCTAAAAATGAATTTAAGTATAGAAATTCAGGCAGTCCCTCCTTTTGGGCTTCCAGTTCAATTAGAATCAACCTCTACTAGGGTGGCACCATGAACCTACATGGCAATTGCCCCAATTTTATTTATTGTTTCTAATTTTTACAAAATTATAAAATACACTATTTTTAAGAAACAAATTGTAGGATCATATAGAACAGTTTCTGCAAATTTAGTCCACAATAAAAACTAGGGAGTCTGTTTTTAAGAGGGAAATGGCAAAATAAACAAAATGACGTTAGGCAAACAAGGAGGTTCAAGGAGGAAGTCACAGCATATTGCATCCTTAATGCGGATTGTTATATTGGGCAACGGTAACTCCCCTGGAGGACATACAACAGAAGCAGAAGTGGAGGTTTTATTCAGCAGAGAGGTTGATATCTGGGAGGAATCATAAATATTTCATGATTCATTTGCACAGAAACCATTAAGCAAAGGAAGCCCCAATCTGTTGAGGGGATAGAACCATGAAAATTGCTTCCTCTTCAGGAAGGATATGAATTATGTTCAGTAAACAATGCATCTGTATTTAAAGAACACTTTAAACAGCCTTTCTCTGGGTCCAAAGGCAATTGGACAAAGGTAATATTCCAACGACCATATCTGATTTCGGAAGACATGTAATCAATGTAAACTGTCAAGGGACAGCCATGACTGCTTTCTCTTGTTTTTTGGCCTCCTAGGTTATGGAAAGTAATATATTTTGAAGGACAAGGGATAGACATAAGATACATTTTAAAAATTTCTAACATTTTTTGACCATACCACATGGAATCTAACAATTGTTTGAAAGTTAACCACGAATTTCACTTTCTAACATTTTCTAAGTTTTCAGGCTTGTTGTGCAAGGCAACATGAACTAGAAGAAATGATATCCAACTTGGTGGTGACATGATGAATTTGCTGAAACGTAATGACTTCCCATAAGGTTTTGAAAGTTTTAAAATCTTAGGGCATTTCAACACTGGGGGTGCCTTTCTTGTCACTTCCCCCACGGTAAAACTGGAAAGAGATCCTTCCACGGGTCCCAGAAAGCTCAAGCCTTCCAAGTCTATTCTATGGGTCTTTCATGCCATGGCAGCACTGCTACCCTTTCAAAGCTGGCTCCTGGGCTATTTTTGCTTCTGTGGCTTCTATTTTTGGTGGCAGTATCCTCTTCAATCATTGCTGATGCACCAGGACCACCAGCAGCTTTCTCAGCTGGCACACCAGGAGGAACTTACTCTTTGGGGGGAAGAGTGAAAACCTCCAGGGAGCTCCATGTCCTCTCTAGTCTTCCTGGCTTCTCAAACACTAACGTTCCGGGGACTATTCCAGTGCAGACCCACGAAAGCAATCAGCCCAGATAAGGGAGTAGGAGCAGGCTCAGCTTGGAAACATCTAGGGACTTCCCCTTGCACTTAACAATCAGGTGAGTACTCTCAGGTTGCAGTATTTGCCCCTTAACTTGCAATTACCCCATCTTTAAAATGCTTCATCCATCTTTGCTAATCTAGTCCTACCTTCACAGTGACAATCCTTGGTGCAGGGGCAACAGACTGCAGCTCCCTCTGGAGCCCAGTACATATACACTGAGTCTAGCTACTAGTGCTTTCCATTGTACAATGGTTGATACTTTCCCCACCCAAAGGATATGAACACCTCCTCTGCAGCATCCCTAGGTGGACTAAGGAACAGAAACTGGATTCAGGAGTTGAACCCAGATTGCTACATGGCAGCATTGAGCCAACAACCAGCCTGATATTAAAGGTTTCTTTGTTTGTAATTTTGGGTGGGCCTAGCAAGATTCCTGTTGGAATATTTGCAGCCATATTAGCCTTGGCGAATCTACTTATTGGACTTACAAAAGAGTCTGTACTAATAAACAACAATCCCAACATGGCCAGTGTTTTGCTGTGGAAAGCTTCTTCAGGGGTAGCTTAGCAGTTTTTCATTATACCACAGTGACTTATCTGTAAAGCATCATTTGACCATATTACACATTCTTAAACTGAACAAAAAGTACAGACTGATGCAATTTTTGGCTTTATATGCTTTACAATTTTTTCAGAAAAATTGTTTTAAGGTAGATATTTGAACTGACTGGGTGGCTTTTGCCCACCACAGCAGGACACCCTGACAGGCTTGCTGACGCCTTATTTCGAACACTATTTTGAGACATTACTGCTAACCAGTTTTGGTTTTTCATTATTTGGGTCCCCTCTTGTATCTTTGCTTTCTGTGAATATTTTGGGCTTTCCTTTTGACTTTGTGCTTTTTTGAATACAGGATGACCGTGTATCAGTTTACCAGCTGCTGCTTGAAGCTCTCTGACTCAAATCAAATGCCAGCTTAAGTAAAAAGATGTTTGGTTGTGGTGATAGAGCATATATTTTCCAATACAAAGGGCCAGTAATGGAAAAGGGCTGATCATGGGTTTCATCTAAGTGGGCCAATCTTGGGGAGGGTACCTCAAGCAGAACTTGCTGAGCTGATCTGAGTATTGGATTGTACGTGTGAAGGTTTGCATTAATCCATGGGGTACAGACATTGTTCACAAGTTTATGTACTAATATGGCAAGCTTAATCATTGGCTTCTTGTGCAATGGAGAATCCAGGAGTAAATATTGTATTAGCATATGATCATGCATCTTGGTTCCGGTGAGAATCCAAGAAGCGCCATTCTGCACTATTTGTAAGGCTCTTAATTGGCTAGAAGGCCAGTGTAAAGGGTGTTGCAATAATCAATGCCTGAGAAGATGAGGCTTTATGGACAGTATGGAAATCTTGGATAATATTTAAAACAAACAAAAAAAAAAAAACCCAAACAGTTTTATCTGCAGATATTATTTCATCCTATGTAGAGATTGCTATCTAAAATACCAAAATTCTGTATCTGATATGAAATTTGCAATTCACAACCTTCAAATTTAAAGGATGAAGCAGAATTGGCTAAAGAGAACCTACTTACAGTAATCTGTCTTGTCAATGTAAAGAGCTAGCATTCGACTGCTTTCAGGCAGTGGGAAATAAAATGTTTTAGGCTAATTAGGTTAAACTGGAAGAAAAGTCATTGGTCTAAATTTTATAATTCACACAGACTAGATAGAATTTTGCAAAGGGAAATAGATAAATGTTAAAATGGGTTGCTGAAATAGCTGAATCTTGCAGGAACCCCTGAATTGAGTACCAACTTGACATGGCAGAAACTATTCTAATTTGCTGGTTGTCTGCTAAATATAAAAACCACTGAAATGCTATCTGAGATCCCAAGGTCTTGTAACCAGGAGAGAACTTGATGATTTAATGTATCTAAAA
Source organism: Rhinatrema bivittatum (assembly GCF_901001135.1). Lineage (NCBI taxonomy): Eukaryota > Metazoa > Chordata > Amphibia > Gymnophiona > Rhinatrematidae > Rhinatrema > Rhinatrema bivittatum. Next base: position 174,287,541 of record NC_042620.1, on the reverse strand, counting down.
CTGTGGTGATACCTAATAGTACCATTACATACTTAGTTCCCCTATTGAAATCCCACCTGATAGTAGCAAAGCTAGATTATAAAGTTTCTCTACTAAAGAGCTTTCTGACAGGATCCGCTATACGAAGCATGTCATGCCATACTCGCACACTGAGTCAACACAACAGTAGATGCCAGGATAAGCATATCTTTATTAATGCTACTGTAAGTTAAGCTTCAGAAAGCAAGGTAGCAAAGGTAATATACAGATGTAGCAAGGAATAGCATTTGCAATAATATAGTACACATTTTCTTATGGTTGTTAGGATTCTCTCACTTTGTCCCTCTGCCGTCTCCCTTCCATGCCTCTTTAATTATACCCTTTTCATTTGCATATCTGAAACTGTTTTGAAACGCATGCAGTTTCCCAAAGCATACTCCAGAGTGTACAATTTTCTTTTGCTTGTGGCTTTAACGCCTTCACCACATCTGTTTGTTCATTGTATTCTTGTACTTGATTCACAGTTACATGTTAGGTCAGTGTGAATGCTGAGTCCAATGAGGCCAGCCTTCTGATTATATCTTAAGCCAAGGCCAAACAATTCTGTTACACTCACCAGTGTATAGTTGTATATTTTTAGCCACATGCTATTGTGTGATTGTAATTGTGTCAGAGGAATTAGAAATTCCTTATAGGACCAAATACAGTGAATGAAAATACCCTTGCCTCTTGCATTTTGGGCATGTACTGGTTTGACCATGTCCGGTTGTGTCCAGACAGGATGCATATACATAGTGCTATACAGGATTTTAAATTGTATTTCTTTATTATGCTAGTACATTAATATGGATGAAACCTTATCTCTGTAACCCATTAAGAAGATTATGTTCACATCGGCCTGCCAAATAGATAAGCGCTGAGATAAAGTCTGAGGGCTGTGTATCAAGCAAGCTTTTTGTACAAATATTGATATACTCCCCTATAGAAGAACTAGTGATTAGTTGGTAACCTGGAGAGATTACAAACATTTTTGTTAGCTCTTTAAGTTTAAATATTTCACTTGCAGGAAGGCATAAACATCTGTTCAAATCAAAACCAGCTTTCAAAATTGGGATCCCTATGGACCTCTAATCTGGTTATTCTTTTGTTTCATTTTTTTATTTTTCTCCCAAAAATTCTATTGGGCAGCCCAGATGCAAAAGTCCATTAACCCTTAATGTTGTAAGGAGCCATTGGATCCTTGAAAGGAATGGTTTCTCTCAATGGAGGTCATATTGAAAATGACAAGGTAATGTGAGTGAGCTAAACCATGTGCCATGGCACTTTGCTGTAGGAGTTGCCTCAATGGGTTAGTCATGGGCTTTATGTAGTGGTTCCAGATAAGGTTCTGAGGAGGATTGTAGAAAGATTTGAAGCCAGAGAATGTCGCCCTTTTGTCTCCTGCCTGTAGTTGCTTGCAGGAGGAGCCATGCAGTTCACTGTAACTTTCTTGTTCCTGAGTTACAAAATCTGGTGTAGAGTATTTCACTGAATCTAAGGGACAAATCTCAGTTCTGGGTTTGTCTCAAAGGGGAGAAAATCCCTGGTCAAAGTTCCTGTCTGAACTGAGACTTGTAGCAGTAAGGAAGTTGTCTGTAATCTTAATTCCCTCTGAAGAGAAGTATCGACACAATATCTCACAAATTTTAGACCAAGAGCCATTTTCTCTGAACCAAACTAAGATGGAAGAACAGCAAGGACTTTGCATTTTCCAGTCTTAATGCATAGTGGAAAATTCAGTCATTTATAGAAAAAACAACTTAAGTTAACTTTATTAACAAGGTCCCAGTCTATGTACCTCTGGTCTTGTCTGAAATAGATAACTTGACATGGATTGAATATTGTTTATCTTTTATTCGTAAAACAGTCACATATGTAAAGATTTATTTATTTTAAAAGGTTTATATACTGCTTTTAAAACATGGGAGTTCATCAAAAACAATTTACAGGAAATGTTATACGCAAATACACATAACATACATAAAACATAAACATTTTGAAAAGGGGACCTGGTTGGGTTAGAGATTGGGTAGATAGTGAGAATAGGGTTAGCGAAATGTGCCTGGGGAGGGGTCTGAATGCCATTGAGAATAAATAGGTGTTTAAGTTACATATAAATTCCTTATGAGAAGATAGCTATCTTAGGTAATCTGGGATAGAATTCTAGAGTGCGGGGCCAGCTACTGAGAACATGTCATCTGGTGATGTCGAGCTGTGCCAAGTGCACCAATGGAATTTCCAGGAGGTTTTGTGTATTGATCGTAATTGTCTGCATGGTTGGTAAATCCAAAGAAAGGAGCAAAGCCAGGTGGTTGAATCGTTGTGTAGGATAGGATCTTAAATTGAATTCTGTAGTGATCTGGGAGCCAGTGCAATGAGCAGAGAGTTGGGGTGATATGATTTTCCCGAGAGATTCAGGCCAGCAAATGTGCTGCAGCAGTGTTTTGAATTAGTTGTAATGGACGAAGAGTGTTATTGTGAGGACTGAGAGAGGCTCTTTAGATTATTTTTTTTTTTAAAGCAATAAAGAGCTGTGCTTGGCCCTCATCCACATGCATGCACTATGCCTCTTCACGGACTATTAAGTAAACACAGGAAAAAGAGCCCACCATAATCTGAACCACCTGCCATCAGTGAAAGCAGCTGCCATTGATAATGGCTATCAACACATGCAGGTCAGCACCCAGGCCTGGATTTAGGCATAGGCAATCGTCTAGAGCAGTGGTCCCCAACCCTGTCCTGGGGGCCCACCAGCCAGTTGGGTTTTCAAGATATCCACAATGAATATGCATGAGAAAATTTGCATGTTATGGAGGCAGTGCATGCAAATTTTCTCTCATACATATTCATTGTGGATATCCTGAAAACCCGACTGGCTGGTGGGCCCCCAGGACAGGGTTGGGGACCACTGGTCTACAGCACCAATATCCAGGCCAAAGAAGCCAGCTTTTGCTTGCAATAGTGCCAAGTGCCAGCATAGCTTCAAAGGGGCATCCATTACCATGGCACTGCCTATGGGCGCCACCATCTTACATTGGCTCTGCCAGCACCAACAGAGCAGAATATTTCTACACAAAGGCTGTATCCCTTGCCCTTATTTCTGTTATCAGTCTGTATCCCTGCCTGTGTTTGAAGAAAGATGCTAACCAGGAATCCCTTAGTGGTGTGCATTCGTTTTCACTGTATTGGCGATCCGCAACGTATATTGCACTATTCGTAGTATTCGTGGGGAAGCGAAACGTATCGCGATTCCCCACGAATACACGAATCTTCGCCGAATTATACGGCCACCTAAATAAAAATTTAAACAAACCCCCCACCCTCCAGAACCCCCCCAAGACTTACCAAAACTCCCTGGTGGTCCAGCGGGGGGTCCAGGAGCCATCCCCTGCACTCTTACCCTCTGTGCAGGTTTCATCATGGCGCCGATAGCCTTTGTCACAGGGGCTACCGGTGCCATTGGTCAGCCCCTGTCACATGGCCATCGGCGCCATCTTGTGCTCCTACCATGTGACAGGGGCTGACCAATGGCACAGGTAGCCCCTGTGACGTATGGGCAAAGGCTATCGGCGCCATTTTGAGTACTGGCATCGGACGGCTGGAGTGCAGGAGGTCGCTCCGGGACCCCGGTTGGACCCTCAGGGACTTTTGGCCAGCTTGGGGGGGGGGGGGCCTCCTGACCCCCCACAAGACTTGGCAAAAGTCCAGCGGGGGACCGGGAGCGACCTCCTGCACGCCAGCCGTCCAATGCCAGTACTCAAAATGGCGCCGATCGCCTTTGCCCTCACTATGTCACAGGTACCGACGATCGGCCCCTATGACATAGTGAGGGCAAAGGCGATTGGCGCCATTTTGAATACTGGCAGCAGATCGCCTTTGCCCTCACTATGTCACAGGGGCTGACCGCCGATGACCATGTGACAGGGGCTGACCAATGGCATCGGTAGCCCTGTGACAAAGGCTATCGGCGCCATGATGAAACTGGCACCGAGGGTGGGAGAGTGCAGGGGATGGTTCCCGGCCTCCCCGCTGGACCACCAGGGAGTTTTGGTAAGTCTTGGGGGGGGTCAGGAGGGTGGGGGGTTGTAGTTAATTTTAATTTTAGCTGGGACACGAATAGAAATCGCCGTATTAACGCATCGGGGCGCCATACGGCCGAATGCAACATATCTGCTGCCCGACGAATCCAAATCACGAATGCAACGTATGGCGTCCCTCTGCACATCCCTAGAATCCCTACATTGAGTCACTTAATGTTCCTGCCCAGCACGCAGTCGCTCGCTCTTTTGTGCTCGCTTGCTTACCATTTTTCACCTGTAATTTGTGAATATAACAAATCTCTGCAGACTTTTGACTGTTGTGCCAGAGAGTGTGTCATGAATCACTAAAGCAATTGTTATACATTTGTGTAGTACTTAACATTGTTTAAAAAATAAAACTCTAAATTACTTTAAATCTTGACGCATGAAAATGTCCTCGTTCTGAGTATGAAATAGTAAAAAAAAAATAATGTTCTAATAAACCCTTGGAGAGCTGAGGTCTTCTGTTCAGAAGGCAAGTGTGTGAGCCATCCTAGCTAGTACCAAAGGTGTATCCAGATATCAAAACGTAAAAGTTCTTTTCAACAGAAGACAAAACAATAGATGGACATTCAAGGAGTCAAAGTTCAAGGGGATATCTAAGATAGGAACTCTGCAGTATTCAAACAAAAATGGCCTCTGGTGTGATACCTGTCACAGAGACCCTAAATTTTGGGTAGAAGAATATTCAATTACGGTATATTTAGGGATGCTGCTACAAGAAAGTGTGCACACTGCCAAATTGTTAGACTTCAAGTTATTTGGCATCAGTTAAACGTTACTTTTGTTTGGAAAACATATTGTGTGCAGAGTGATTTTTGGAGGCGTGAGTCCCAATTGTCCCAGTGGCCTGGAAGCTTTGCCTTCCCTGTTCCCAGTATCCCACCCATCATCAGCAGAATTCAAGGAGCTCTGCTGAGGTGCTTAAAGTCACAGCAGCTCCCCAGAGGTCCCCTTGCCTAGTCAGGACATGAGACTACATTTGTAGAAAATGCAAATCGAGTAGGATATTGCAAATCTTTTTGTGTAGTACTCCAAGCCCATCTACTAGTCTAATCAAAATGTTTTTGATGATATGAGGGAGGGATTGCACTTTGGCATTAACTACAAAATGTTGGGTGTTTGTTTTTTTTTTTTTGGATCAGCAGTTTCCTCCTGCTTTGAGTTTGCAGCTCAATCAAAACCTATGGTGCCATAAACTTTATTCACAATTAGGAGGAAAAACCCTGGCTAATTTTTATATCCCCTCTTGCACCCTAGCCAAGTCATTGCAGTGACAGCATTCACCATAAGCCTCCATTCGAGCTCCCTCCAGAACCTGGCTAATATGGACCCCAAGTTTGGCTACAAGATCTCACCATTGGGTGATGGCTGTGAACCCTGGCTCCACAGCATCAGAGCAAAGTCCTGGTGTGAGAATGGAATCTAATTCTCTGGTATAAAAGTGTACAGATGCTATCACTAAACCAGGCTGCTATGCATGAGGTACATTTTTTTAAGCACAGAAATTTAACCAGCCTCTCCTTTCTGTAATGCACTATAAATTGCAATGCCAGTCTCGTATAGGAGCAAATATGCTGCATTATATATTTTTAAAATCTAGAAATACAAACATGTTCTCTCTGAAAGGGGCGCATCAATTTCGTACAAGATATCTTGGCTTTATCCTTTTCAGATTTTTTTTTCATTTTGTATCTATGGGGAAAAATGCTTAGTAAATATGGCACAGAATGTGATGTTGCATCCCCCCCACAGGTAATACAGCAGTGATAAATATTAATGTCTGTCTATGAATACCACATCTGTAACCAATCATTGTTTGAGTTATAACTATTAATGTCATTTTGTAAACCGTTGTGATCTATACATGGAACAATGGTACATAAAATTTCTAAATAAAATAACTCAAAAGCTCCTCTGCACCTGTTAGTTATCTAATGGACCCTTAATATACAATCAATTCCAACTCAATAAATAAATAAATAAATGATCTAAGGGGATCATTGGGCATTATTTATTGAGTTGGAATTAAATAAAATAACTGGCATCAAGGGAAGGAGAGAAGTAGCCCAAACGGACCCACTGGTCCCCACTATAAATTAGAGGCCCAGTGGTTTGCAAATGTATGATCAGTTGGGGATAAATGTTCTCCTAGGACAAGCAGGATTTTAGTCCTCACATATGGGTGACATCAGATGGAGCCTGGCACCTGAAAACATTTGTCAGAGTTTCTAGAAGCTTTGACTAGCACACTGAGCATGCCCAGCATTCCACTATCTGTGCATCCATGTGGGGTCCCCCTTCAGTCTTTATTTTTCTGTGGTGTTAGTTGCCTCATGGTTTGGGAGCTCTGCTCTACAATTTTATTTTTTTTTTGTATTTAGATTTTCTTGTTCTTCAGCTTCGGGTCCCACTTTTATGATCTGTGCCCCTTGGCAAAGTGGTAGGTTTCTTTTTTTTTTTTTTTGTCTCCTTGTAGTCTATTCCTGACGTGTTTCTTCTCGGCCGCTGGCTATCGACCACTCATTTATCTTTCATGGCTGGACAGAATGGAGGAGCTTTTTGGGCCAAAAGTTTACTCCTTCCACTCCTGCATCGGAGACATCGACACCCAGGGGCCGAGGGAAGCCCTTAGATACCCTCTCCCTCTCTATGCCCCCGGCAGGATTGTCCCAAGAGAGGAGCCGGTGATAGGCTCGCTCTGTCACCGATGCTCTCAAAGGCAATCAGGATCTTCAGTGTCCTTTGTGCTGGGGAAAGACTGGGCTGAGCATGGAGGGGAAACCCCAAAAGCACGGACACTGGTTGCTGTTGGTGCATGGCTCCAGATCTGGTGCGGCAATCAAAGCGACCCCCATGGTATGGAGGCCCTATTCTCTAATAAATCAGGGAGTCCCAGGTGTTCCCCACCAATATCTTTGCCAGGCACCAAACCTTCTTGGGGATCTGAGAAGGCTCCGGTGACATCTTGTCCCCCTCCTTCAGTCCTGGATTCCCTGGACTTCAGGAGGAGTTGGACCACAGGGTACAGAATGCGGTGCTCCAAGCCCTACAGGGCATCGAACCGGCAATGGCTCCCATACCACTGCCAGAGCCTGCACCTTCTCTGGCATCCCTGCTACAGTGTCTGGAATTCCTCCTCTGTGTTCTTCCAACACAACCAGTGCCTGGGGAACACTCTGTTCCCCAGTGGCCACCGATGCCCTCTTCTGGAGCAATTCCTGTTATCAGGTCCTCTGAGGAGGAAGATATGCTGCAGCCATTGGTGCCCCTCGGGCCCTTTGGTCCTGCAGCCATGGTTTTCCATGCCTGGGGTGTCGCACATTCCCTACCATCTGTGCCTTTGCTGCCCTCGAGGCCACCGGTGCCCTCGATGCCTCAACCAAGTGGCTTTGACAGGGACCTCAGCAAGGAGGAGGGCCCTATGACCCCTGGGGAGATACTTCAGACTCCTCTTCTGAGGACTCTCGGAGCCTTCTTAAATAGAGTAATAGGGTTGATAGGAACTTACTTCATGCACATCTATTCTTCTTTGGCAGCACCACTATTAAAGACTGATTTATTTCCAAAGGCTTATAATGTCAGCACTTCATAAAATTCTGTCCCCAGGTCACCTAGGCCTGAAGCATTGTCCAACTCAAGTCCCTGTATTAATCTAAAGACCACGAAATCCTTGATTGGCATATTCAACCTTTCCAATGTTCATTTTTGAGTTTTGGCCATCCAAATCTGCCAAACAAAATCACTTTATATCCATATTTTTTTCTGCTTTTTATCATATAAAGCTGAAAAATAGTCCAAAAATCTTATCCTCAGTATTCTGGACTATTCCCAAACTATCATTAAAGCCCAAAATGTAAGATTGTTTCCTGTCGATAGCAGGGCTGAATTAGCCATGCTTTCTGGGAAGCGTTGCGATCCCGGGTAGGCGGAGCTTAGCTGATCAGATTTTTCAACTCTGTGCATCTGCATGGTCGTGTTCCCGCGTGGTTCCCTCACCTCTTCAGTTTCTTTTTTTCCGCGAGCCCGTTCGCACGCGGGGTTTTTTCTCTTAGCGAATTTTTCTACTGCCTGGAATTTTTTTCGGTGATTTTTCGCATTTTTCTCACTAATTCTCATCCCAGATGGCTCCGAAGCAATCTGGTTTCAAATATTGCCAATATGGTAAAATTATGTCCATCACAGATGGATATAATTACTGCTACATTTGCTTAGGCCCGGATCACCATCAGAAGTCATGCCAGGACTGTGGCAGGATGTCTTCGCGAGCCCAGCGACATCGGGCCGTGAAGATGGAGAGGCTCCGCATGGGCACTTCGGCCCCACCATCCTCCGTCCATTCCTTGCTGGGACCGGCGAAGTCGGGTAAGGCTCACCCGAAGCGGGCATCCTCGCTGGGACCAGCAGGACTTGAGGCCCAAAAACATTACAGGCCAGGGTCTCACACACCCTCAAGGCCTCGTTCGAAAACCGGGGATCCGGCAGAAGAACTACGACGCAAAGTACCGGCAGGTACTTTTTCGGAGCCTGCGCCTTTAGCATTGTCAAAAAGACAACACGATGCTCTGAAACGTACGAAGCATATTTACGGCGCATCGCAGCGACAATGCACCCTCAACGTGTCACATGACACACGGAGCAGCTATTGAGCACCTGTGGCGCACAGAGCAGATACGGCGCGAGGCCTATCTCACGACGCACCTACGGAGCATAGATTAAACCTGGACGCTCCTAGAGCACATGGTGCTAAAACAATGAACCTCCAATCACCAGAACGAAGTGCATCGGGCAAACATCGCCATAAGTTATATCATATAGCTTCTGCAAAACAGATAATAAGATCTAGAAGCTTATCAAGAATGTCTTTAACTTCTGATGTAGACATTGAAGGCTTTTCGGCATCTGAATCTTTATCATCAGGCCGTTCTCCTAGTGGTAGTTCTTTGGCCAGTCTCTCATCACATTCTAGAGAGAAGAGATGTTCTCCTTTACAGATTCCATTAACAAAACTTATTCATCCTTCACAGATTATACCTCCTCAAGGTCAACACAAGGGAAAAGCACCAGAAGATACTTTGCTTGCGGCAATTCCAACAAAAGCCCCAAAGCAAAAATCACACATTCCTCCACAAGGTACTTTGGCGGCATCTACTATGACGAAAATCTCAGATATTCTCAGCTCTTTTTTCCAAGAACTGGAAAAAACAAAAGAATTACCACCACATTCTCCAGAAGGTTCTCCTTCTGGAGAATGTGGTGGTAATTCTTTTGTTTTTTCCAGTTCTTGCGCCTCCAGGTTCTATACCTGGAGGCGCATCACCTCCAGGTATAGAACCTCTACAGTCGGTCAAAGAAAATACTCCAACTCAACTCATCAGTCCAGGTTCTCCGGAATCAAGTCATTCTTTGAATTCTTCAATGGGAATGCCATCTGAAGGAAGGACTACCTGAACCATATTCTCGGAGGACTTGACCTATGCAAAATTTATTGAGAAAGTAGGCAGTCTTCTTCAGGTGGAAACAGGAAGAATAGCTGACCCCAGAGCTGAAATGCTCTGCATATTACAAATATTCGAATCTCCTCCGGAGCCCACGGCTCTTCCTCCTCATTCGGTGTTAGAAAATCTACTCTTTAAAATTTGGAAAAATCCTTTCTCAACACCGGCTACTTCAAGGAAAATTGACATCAAATACAAGATGCGTAATTCACCAGTTTACGAGTCTGCCCAACTACCCCACCAATCCATTGTGGTAGAATAAGCCTTATCCAAGGCAAAACGAAATAAGTTGCATTCAAATACTCCACCAGGGAGAGAATAAATGCCTAGATGATTTTGGCAAAAAGATTTATCACTCCTCCATGCTCACCAATAGGATACAGCATCATCAGTCTTATATACTATGCAGAACCTTTTCGAATCACTCCAAAAACTGCGTCCACTGTCTTTCGGAGGACAACATACCACACCAGTCTTTCTTAGATATGGAAGAAGGACTCAGGCATTTACTACGCTCCATTTACGAATCCTTTGAATCTTCAGCAAGAGCGTCGGCTTTAGCTATAGCGGCCAGACGTATGGCTTGGCTCAAAGCCAGCGCAATTCGAACTGATGTCCACGAGATGTTAGCCAACATCCCATGTATGGGTGACAATCTCTTTGGGGATAAGTTTGGAGATTTAGTCTCTCTCATTTGAAGGAACAAAGCGCAGCTGTACTATCTCTCACCACTCCTGCAGAATCTCAAAAATCGCAACATCTATTTTATCCTTACCATCATCTGTATTACTCCAAACCAAACAGGCCTTATTCGCAATACAGGCCTCAACCATATGTCCCTCCAAGAAATACAGCTCCGCCGAGTTCTAGGGGTCGTGCAAGATGACAAAGACAAGTAAAACAAATGCCAGCCCCTCAACAGAAACCTGCCTCCTCTCTTTGAAATTAATGCAGCCACCACCACTACCGGTTTTCATAGGAGGATGCCTTCAATTCTTTCTCCACAAGTGGGAATCCATCACTTCAGATCAGTGGGTACTCAACATTATCAAACACTGTTACTTTCTAAATTTTCAATCCACTCCTTCTCTTCCTCATATTCCTCCGAAGAGGATGATACAATCCCACTCCACATTCCTCACAGCGGAATTGAACAACCTACAAGTTCAACAATCTATACAGGTTATTTCCCTTCATCAACAGCACCAAGGGTTTTATTCCCAATATTTCCTAATTCCAAAGAAGTCGGGGGGCCTACGACCCATACTGGATCTGCGTCAACTCAACAAACACATACAGAGAAAAATTCAAAATTGTTCCACACACCAAAACCTCTCAACATATAACATTCAGAGACCGGGCCCTCTCTACCGCTGGACCATCGCTATGGAACTCCATTCCACCGGATCTTCGACAGGAGCCGTGTCTTCTAACATTCAGAAAGAGGCTTAAGACGTGGTTGTTTAAGCAAGCCTTTCCAGACCCCACCTGACCATTAATTCACCAACAACTACAGTCACACACTCTCTGAACATTGCAAACAATTGTTCGTTCCATTAAATTCCTCTTGCCTTTCCTTCTCCTCCCAGTCTTGAACACCCCTGTTTTATTGTAACTTCAGAGTTTCCTTTCACTTGTTACTGTTTGAGTTTATTTGCATTTTCACCCCCTGTTAAATGTAAACCAGCATGATGTAATCCTTATCTCGAATGCTGGTATAGAAAAACACTAAAATAAATAAATAAAAATATCCTACTGCTGATTCAGCACAACGATTGGCTATGTTCCATCGACCTGAAGGATGGATATTCCCATATACCAATTCACCCGTCGTCTTGGTGTTACCTATGTTTCCAGGTTCAGAATATACACTACCAATACAAGGTTCTCCCATTTGGCCTATCTTCAGCCCCAAGAGTGTTCACCAAATGTCTAGCAGTGGTGGTGGCTCACCTCAGAAAACTCTCCATCCAAATATTTCCTTATCTGGACGATTGGTTAATAGTAGCATTGGATCAGTCTACACTGAGAGATCATACGATACACACGATAGAATGCCTTCAGGAGTTTGGATTTCTTACCAATTTCGAGAAGTTTCACCTACAGTCTACTCAGACACTTCAGTTCATAGGCGCTCTCATATACACAATCAAGCAGAGAGCATACCTTCCTCAAGACAGGATGCAGAATATACAATCATTGGCACACAGCCTACTTCACAGAAATCAGACATCTGCACGCCAGGTTCTACAACTTCTGGGTCATATGGCAACAGTGATCTATGTGGTTCCTCACACCAGACTTCACATGTGCCGCTTACAATGGGGTCTAAAGACTCGGTGGTCTCAATTCATATGACCACTCATCACCAGAATTCAAATTACAAACACAATGAAAGAAGACATTCGATGGTGGCTCCTTCCAAGAACCTTGCCTCGGGAGCTCCATTCAGTTTACCACCTCACCAGATGATACCTCCACAAATGCCTCCAACAAGGGTTGGGGAGCACATCTGGGCGAACTGAAAACTCAAGGTCTGTGGACCCCTCAGGAATCTACAACCCAGATCAATCTCCTGGAACTAAGAGCCATTTGGATGGCACTTCAAACGTTCTCGGATCAGATAAAGGGATCAAGCTTCATGGTATATACAGACAACCAGGTAGCCATGTTTTACATAAACAAGGAAGGAGGGTCTGATTCCTGGACTATATGCCAGGAAGCAACACAAATTCTACATTGGACAATAAAAGCCCAAGTATCAATTCAAGCAACATATCTTCCAGGTCTGGACAACATAACAGCAGATAGTCTGTTGGATTTTTCATCCACACGAATGGACCTTAAATCCAAAGGTGGCTCAGAACATCTTCAAACAGTGGGGGTTTCCAAGAATAGACATCTTTGCCACGGAAGCAAACAGACAAGTCCAAATCTTTTGCTCAATTTATCTCGGCAATCAGAGGATTGCTCCAGATGCCTTTCTCATTCCATGGACACCCGGCTTGATGTACGCCTATCCACCCATTCCACTCATACCCCGAACAATTCAGAAATGCATCCAAGACATATCAGACATATTAATAGCCCCGGATTGGCAGAGGCAGCCATGGTACACGTATCTCATGAAACTTTCCATTTATCCACCAATAACGCTACATAACCTTCCACATCTTCTGACACAGGAAGGGGGCTCATTACTTCACCCCATGAATCAATCACTTCATCTCACAGCGTGGAGATTGAAAGGCAAATACTAGCTCCCTTAGGTTTATCTTCTCAACTAGAAGATATTCTCATTGTGTCACAGAAACCTTCAACCAGACGTAACTACAAAGGAAAGTGGCAACGCTACTTGGACTGGTGTACTCCAAAGAACATAAACCCTTTCTCATCCACTGCCACTCAATTACTACAATATCTGCACACACGCTACGAAGCAGGATTAGCCACCACTTTGAGAGTTAATATTAGTGCTATAGCAGCTTTTCATGAACCCTTTAATAACCTTACAATCTCTAACTATCCGTTGATTTCTAGATTCATGAAGGGAATGATCAGGCTTCGCCCACCAGTGACTAAACCCCCAATTCAATGGGATTTAAATATAGTGCTGGAACAACTAATGCTTTCCCCCTTCGAACCATTAGACTCTAGCCACATCAAATATATGACATGGAAAAAGGTTTTTCTTATTGCCATTACTTCTGCAAGGAGGGTCAGCAAACTACAAGCCTTGGTTCACTACTCCCCTTATCTTGAATTCTACCATGACAAGGTGACACTTTCGTCCTCACCCTTCCTTTTTGCCTAAGATGGTAACATTTTTTCATCTTAATCAAATCATTACTCTACTATTTTTATGCTGAAAAACATTTACACAAGTTGGACTGTAAGAGAGCGTTGGCTTACTATAAGAAAAGGACTCAGTCAACTTCGAGGGCTTCTCAACTGTTCCTTTCCTTTAACCCGAATGATCCTGGACAACCAGTCTCAAAAAGGACTATAGCCAGTTGGTTATCACAATGCATACTTTTTTGCTACAATAAACGTTCCATTAAACTACTCACAAAGCCTCAGGCGCACCAAATCCGCGCCACCACATCATCAACTGCCCACTTGAACAAAGTTCCCTTAATTGATATCTGCAAAGCGGCAACATGGTTGTCCATTCATACCTTCACATCGCACTATTGCCTCCAACAACAAACGACCTCTGCAGCACTGGGCATAGCAGTCTTATCACTAAAAAGGACATGAGACTGTCTACCACTTCAAGGGTTGATGTCCCAACCTACAAGCAATAAATATTCAAGGACACAACCCGGGAGCTTGGGCCTCCCAGAAAGCATGGCTAATTCAGCCTTGCTATAGACGGGGGAAAAAGCAAGTTTGCTTACCGTAAATGGTTTTTCTATAGATAGCAGGATGAATTAGCCATGTATTCCCTCCCTCCTCCCTAGACAGTCAAAAAGAGACAGACATGCCTTCTGGACTTACCTCTCGCTTTGGCTACAAAGGAACTGAAGAGATGAGGGAACCACGCGGGAACACGACCGCGCAGATGCACAGAGTTGAAAACTCTGTGATCCAGCTAAGCAAAGCTCCGCCTACCCGGGATCGCGACGCTTCCCAGAAAGCATGGCTAATTCATCCTTCTATCTATGGAAACACCGTTTACGGTAAGCAAACTTGCTTTTCCCTCACCCTTACCAAGTTAGCAAGCATTTTACTCCTTTTCCTATATCTACGTAACTTATACTTAAAAAATTGTTTCCTTGTGAAATAGTTTTGCACTACCCATGCTGGATCTAATATCAGTTTGTTCTTCTGATAAGTCTAATTTGTTTCGTTTATAACATTTAATTGTAAAATTTCAGTACTCCGGATCTTATTTTGTTGGACAACATAAGCAGTAATATTGCCACACATCACTGCCTTATCAGCTTCCCACAAAAGTGAAGAGATCTGCGGTTGGTTGATATAATCCATGTATTCAGTCTGTTTATCTTGTAAACATTTGTTAAATGCTGCCTCACGAAACAAACCTCAGCTCAATCTCCACCTGAATGCCCCTTGTATTTGGTCTCCAAGCTCCAGCTCTACAGTAATAGGAGCATAGTCAGAAATTGAAATAACACCAGTCTGTGCAGATTGTACCCTTGGAAACAGGCCTCTGATATTGGCGAATAATTCTTGAATCAGATTTTTGTGAGTTGGAATAGAACGTATAATCTGTTTCTCCAGGGTAAAGTATGCACATGACATTAATTATTAAATTTTACCTGCTGAGAACTGGGATTAACTCCTAGTGAAGCTTTTAATCCCTTTTGGATTCTTTAGCCACATTACAATCTACTATATGATCTGCAACAATACTGAATTTTTCTCCCCCCCCCCCCCCCCCCCCAAAACGAGCTGATACTATGGAAATTGAAATAATCTGGAAACAATTTTGAATGAAAAAATCTTGGGAGTAAAGATTGTGTGAATAGAAATTACACACAGCCACCTTTTGGGTGTACATTGTACCAGTTAAGATAATATACAAGCTGTCCTGTAAATATTTCTCAACTTTAAAGCAAAGTTTTATAAATTATAATAGCTAACCTTCATTGTCACCTAGAGAGAATAAAAACATTGACCAGCCTATTCCTGCTTCAACTTGGCATGTTCTTCATCAGATAGATGTCTCCTGTAACATATTGTGGATTTAAGCATTGAATATTGTGTACAATTCTGGTTGCTGCATCTCAAAAAAGATATAATTGCGATGGAGAAAGGTACAGAGAAGGGCTACCAAAATGATAAAGGGAATGGAACAGCTCCCCTATGAGGAAAGACTAAAGAGGTTAGGACTTTTTAGCTTGGAGAAGACGGCTGAGGGGGGATATGATAGAGATGTTTAAAATTGAGAGGTCTAGAACGGGTAGATGTGAATCCGTTATTTACTCTTTCGGATAATAGAAAGACTAGGGGGCACTCCATGAAGTTAGCATGTGGCATATTTAAAACTAATCTGAGAAAGTTCTTTTCACTCAACGCACAATTAAACTTTGGAATTTGTTGCCAGAGGATATGGTTAGTGCAGTTAGTATAGCTGTGTTTAAAAAAGGATTGGATAAGTTCTTGGACGAGAAGTCCATTACCTGCTATTAATTAAGTTGACTTAGATAATAACCACCACTATTACTAGCAACAGTAACATGGAATTTTGGGTACTTGCCAGGTTCTTATGGCCTGGATTGGCCACTGTTGGAAACAGGATGCTGGGCTTGATGGACCCTTGGTCTGACCCATTATGGCATGTTCTTATGTTAACTTGTTCACTAACATTTTGCCATTTAATTGGGGATTGCATTCTATCTGTTCTACATGGTGAATTCACCCTAACCATTAAAATGGATTTCAAACTCATTGCGAACTGAAAATGCAGATCGCATGTCTACTTTTAATAGAGTCTGGATGTCTCCCAGCCTGAACATTCAGACTTCTGAGCCCCAACTGAAGCAATTCTGTAGCACTTACTCCTACAATGAAAGACAAAAATTGCCAATTCTCCTATTGGATGTTTGCATATTCATACTCATAGACCCATATTTACACATGCACTCACCTTTCACAAGCTCTAAGGGGACCATAGACTCCAGTAACCACATCTCTTCCTGCTGGAGTTGCTCACAGGCTCCCCACATTGCAACAAGATTTTAATTTAACTATGTAGTACAGGATATGTAATTAGTCCTTGTTATGACAGTATCTCTTTCGACATCCGGAACAGGAAAAAAGAGGAGAAAATTCAATACAGAGATAATGAGCACTTGTAATAAGAGCTGGAAACATAAATGAGCAAGGATAAGAGCAAAAAACAGTACCACCTGCTGATTGCTCTATCACCATACTGGGTCATAAACACATGCAGAAAATAGTTATTTTGCAGTTCATTCTGCAACTATAAGTTGCTCAGTCCAGTTTTAGCCTTGCCAACAAAAAATTACTTAGTGCTTTCTGGAGCCCCCAACATTGAGACTTTGGATGTTGATAGTACATCCACATCTTTCCATGGTAACATCAACTAGTAGCAACCATTTCAAAATAGTCTTATATGGTTTCATATCAAACAGAAGTTTACATCACCTGGCTAGAGTGGCAGACCTGGAGGAGCTGAGGGAGACAGAGAGGTATATAGATGAGACCTTCAGGGACATAGTAGTCCAGTCCCAACTTCAGACTGGCAGCCCTGGTGCTGCCTTGGAGGAAGAAGGTCTCATAATGGGAGAGCACCAACCAGGTGTAGCAGGAAAGGATCCTGTAGCAAGGACGTGCTCTCTAGGTGGTGCATTGTCCTTTCGCACTGAGGATATCTCCCCAAGGCCTACTGCCCAGGAGGGAAGGGTTAGGTCGGCCGTCATAGTTGGTGATTCGATTATTAGGAATGTAGATAGCTGGGTGGCGGGTGGGCGTGAGGATCGCCTGGTAACATGCCTACCTGGTGCGAAGGTGGCGGACCTCACACGTCACCTAGATAGGATTTTAGACAGTGCTGGGGAGGAGCCGGCTGTCGTGGTACACGTGGGCACCAACGACATAGGAAAATGTGGGAGGGAGGTTCTGGAAGCCAAATTTAGGCTCTTAGGTAGAAAGATTAAATCCAGAACCTCCAGGGTAGCATTCTCTGAAATGCTCCCTGTTCCACGCGCAGGTCACCAGAGGCAGGCAGAGCTCCGGAGTCTCAATGCGTGGATGAGACGATGGTGCAAGGAAGAGGGATTCAGTTTTGTTAGGAACTGGGGAACCTTTTGGGGAAGGGGGAGTCTCTTCCGAAGGGATGGGCTCCACCTTAACCAGGGTGGAACCAGACTGCTGGCGCTAACCTTTAAAAAGGAGATAGAGCAGCTTTTAAATTAGAACAAAGGGGAAAGCCGACAGTCGCTCAGCAGCGCATGGTTCGGAGAGATGTATCTTTAAAGGATACTAATGATGCATTAGAATTAGGGCATCCTGACAGTGAGGTTCCAATAATTAGAAAAGTAGTCCAAGTGCCTGTAACTAAAAACTCACCTGAGCTAAAAAATTCTAACTTATCCATATCAATTAAAAAGCAGAATAAAAATACAAATAAAAAACAAACTTTGAAATGTTTGTATGCTAATGCCAGAAGTCTAAGAAGTAAGATGGGAGAATTAGAATGTATAGCAGTAAATGATGACATAGACTTAATTGGCATCTCAGAGACATGGTGGAAAGAGGATAACCAATGGGACAGTGCTATACCGGGGTACAAATTATATCGCAATGACAGAGAGGAGCAGTCGGGAGGAGGTGTGGCGGTTTATGTCCGGGATGGCATAGAGTCCAACAGGATAAACATCCTGCATGAGACTAAATACAAAATTGAATCTTTATGGGTAGAAATCCCTTGTGTATCAGGGAAGACTACAGTGATAGGGGTATACTACCGTCCACCTGGTCAAGATGGTGAGATGGACAGTGAAATGCTAAGAGAAATTAGGGAAGCTAACCAAATTGGTAGTGCAGTAATAATGGGAGACTTCAATTACCCCAATATAGACTGGGTAAATGTATCATCGGGTCATGCTAGAGAGATAACGTTCCTGGATGGAATAAATGATAGCTTTATGGAGCAATTGGTTCAGGAACCGACGAGAGAGGGAGCAATTTTAGATCTAATTCTCAGTGGAGCACAGGACTTGGTGAGAGAGGTAACGGTGGTGGGGCCGCTTGGCAATAGTGATCATAATATGATCAAATTTGATTTAATGACTGGAAAAGGAACAGTGTGCAAATCCAAGGCTCTCGTGCTAAACTTTCAAAAGGGAAACTTTGATAAAATGAGAAAAATTGTTAGAAAAAACTGAAAGGAGCAGCTACAAAAGTAAAAAAATGTCCAAGAGGCGTGGTCATTGTTAAAAAATACCATTCTAGAAGCACAGTCCAGATGTATTCCACACATTAAGAAAGGTGGAAAGAAGGCAAAACGATTACCGGCATGGTTAAAAGGGGAGGTGAAAGAAGCTATTTTAGCCAAAAGATCTTCATTCAAAAATTGGAAGAAGGATCCAACAGAAGAAAATAGGATAAAGCATAAACATTGGCAAGTTAAATGTAAGACATTGATAAGACAGGCTAAGAGAGAATTTGAAAAGAAGTTGGCTGTAGAGGCAAAAACTCACAGTAAAAACTTTTTTAAATATATCCGAAGCAGAAAGCCTGTGAGGGAGTCAGTTGGACCGTTAGATGATCGAGGGGTTAAAGGGGCACTTAGAGAAGATACGGCCATCGCGGAAAGATTAAATGATTTCTTTGCTTCGGTGTTTACTGAAGAGGATGTTGGGGAGGTACCCGTAATGGAGAAGGTTTTCATGGGTAATGATTCAGATGGACTGAATCAAATCACGGTGAACCTAGAAGATGTGGTAGGCCTGATTGACAAACTGAAGAGTAGTAAATCACCTGGACCGGATGGTATACACCCCAGAGTTCTGAAGGAACTAAAAAATGAAATTTCAGACCTATTAGTAAAAATTTGTAACTTATCATTAAAATCATCCATTGTACCTGAAGACTGGAGGATAGCAAATGTAACCCTAATATTTAAAAAGGGCTCCAGGGGCGATCCGGGAAACTACAGACCGGTTAGCCTGACTTCAGTGCCAGGAAAAATAGTAGAAAGTGTTCTAAACATCAAAATCACAGAACATATAGAAAGACATGGTTTAATGGAACAAAGTCAGCATGGCTTTACCCAGGGCAAGTCTTGCCTCACAAATCTGCTTCACTTTTTTGAAGGAGTTAATAAACATGTGGATAAAGGTGAACCAGTAGATATAGTATACTTGGATTTTCAGAAGGCGTTTGACAAAGTTCCTCATGAGAGGCTTCTAGGAAAAGTAAAAAGTCATGGGATAGGTGGCGATGTCCTTTCGTGGATTGCAAACTGGCTAAAAGACAGGAAACAGAGAGTAGGATTAAATGGGCAATTTTCTCAGTGGAAGGGAGTGGACAGTGGAGTGCCTCAGGGATCTGTATTGGGACCCTTACTGTTCAATATATTTATAAATGATCTGGAAAGAAATACGACGAGTGAGATAATCAAATTTGCAGATGACACAAAATTGTTCAGAGTAGTTAAATCACAAGCAGATTGTGATAAATTGCAGGAAGACCTTGTGAGACTGGAAAATTGGGCATCCAAATGGCAGATGAAATTTAATGTGGATAAGTGCAAGGTGATGCATATAGGGAAAAATAACCCATGCTATAATTACATGATGTTGGGTTCCATATTAGGTGCTACAACCCAAGAAAGAGATCTAGGTGTCATAGTGGATAACACATTGAAATCGTCGGTTCAGTGTGCTGCGGCAGTCAAAAAAGCAAACAGAATGTTGGGAATTATTAGAAAAGGCATGATGAATAAAACTGAAAATGTCATAATGCCTCTGTATCGCTCCATGGTGAGACCGCACCTTGAATACTGTGTACAATTCTGGTCGCCGCATCTCAAAAAAGATATAATTGCGATGGAGAAGGTACAGAGAAGGGCTACCAAAATGATAAGGGGAATGGAACAACTCCCCTATGAGGAAAGACTAAAGAGGTTAGGACTTTTCAGCTTGGAGAAGAGACGACTGAGGGGGGATATGATAGAGGTGTTTAAATCATGAGAGGTCTAGAACGGGTAGATGTGAATCGGTTATTTACTCTTTCGGATAGTAGAAAGACTAGGGGACACTCCATGAAGTTAGCATGGGGCACATTTAAAACTAATCAGAGAAAGTTCTTTTTTACTCAACGCACAATTAAACTCTGGAATTTGTTGCCAGAGAATGTGGTTCGTGCAGTTAGTATACCTGTGTTTAAAAAAGGATTGGATAAGTTCTTGGAGGAGAAGTCCATTACCTGCTATTAAGTTCACTTAGAGAATAGCCACTGCCATTAGCAATGGTTACATGGAATAGACTTAGTTTTTGGGTACTTGCCAGGTTCTTATGGCCTGGATTGGCCACTGTTGGAAACAGGATGCTGGGCTTGATGGACCCTTGGTCTAACCCAGTATGGCATTTTCTTATGTTCTTATGTTCTAGCAGCATATAACTTGGTGAAACTATTCAGCTGCCAAAACATTTCTTACTGCCATTGCTGGTTCTTCAAGGCAGCCAAAAATGTAGCCACCTCTGTTTATTTTAATGGTTAAAAAGGGCAGCTTACCATTGTATTGTACCCCTAACTTGTCCAGGTTCAGCAGAACAAACTTCACCCCTTTATACAGCTCTGAACGTTAGACTGGCACATCTCCTTTCTCTGGGCTACAATGCATGCAGAATAGTAATTGACCATGAATATTTTGCTACCCTGGTTTTCCAAAGTTTTAACTTCATGGTATGCTCTGCATGGATCTTGACTTAGTCAAGTATGATTAGACTCCTCAAACACCAACCTTGGCCTACCCTCTTTTTCATGTTGCACACTGACTCTTTGGGCTCTCAGGCCTGACTGCACATGAGGCTCAGACAAAACTCCACAAACTTATACTGTGCTTGTTCTCTCATCAATTCTGGGACCCCAATGATTCTGTGTTCCTGCGACTGCAGTTTTCTTGGTCCTGAATCCTTTCAAGAAGTATTGCAGTGAGATTTTGTATTTTGGTTAACAGTTGATCCACACCTTCCGATCAATTCTTTTGAGCAAAGATATGCTGTTCACCTGCTTTGATTCTTGTAGCGTGTCTTTCTAGATCCCCTTTATCTAACTCAACACCACTTAATGCAATGATCATCAAGAGATGGTGTCACATTTTTTGGTATCTGTTGAATGATATCTCTAATCACACAAAAAAAAGCCCAATGTATAGCAATAACGAAAAAATCTAAATATAAAGAAACATGTATTGCCGAGTAATTTTTTTTCTCCTAAAAATGTTATAAATTTGGGACCATCATACTACCCTTTTTCTTCTCTTAGAACATGAACAATGTTCTAGCAATAAATCAACAGGGTTTCATTTAATCATCTGTCCATACTTTTTTTTTTTAATAACTGCTTTTCCAAATTTTCAAGTAATAAACACCAAACAGTGAAAGAGTGAAAAAATCAATTGCTTCCCCTTTTTTGTTGTATGAATTTGTAATCTTGTCAAGCCCAACACAATATGTTTTGCTGGAGCTGCCTCAGGAGCTGACCTGCAATTTTCTATGTTGAATTTTTTGGTCCCACAATTTTCTGAAAAAATAACAAACATTTAAAGTCTCATAATGCCATTTTAAACACAATTGATGAGGAGGTAAAGACTGTCTTCAGATTTCAGAGGATTTTTATATTTCCAAACTTGTCATCGCACTGAATTCAAAGACGCTGAGCCGAGAAACGCTAAGATGATTAGACTTTTAAACCATCCACGTGATCACATATAAACCAGCGTATGTTACATGCTTACTCAGATGTAATTTACCTGATCACTTAAAAACCATCCACTCTGTTTCCTTATTGAGACCCAACGGGGTTACTGTATGTAATCTATAGATCCATTTCTGTTCTTGTTGAAATAACAGTAAGGCTCTATCTCCATCTCTCCAATGAGCCTCCACTTTCTCTAAAGTAGAAGAATTTTTTGGTCCCACAATAATTAACGTAGAAAATTGCTGTTCAGCTCCTGAGGCAGCTCCAGCAAAATATGATATCATGTTGGGCTTGACAATTTTACAAATTCATACAACAAAAAAGGGGAAGTAATTGATTTTTTCACTTTCTCACTGTTTGGTGTTTGTTACGTGAAAATTTGGAAAAACATTTTAATAAAAAGAAGTATGGACTGATGATTAAATGAAACCCTGTTAATTTATTGAAGGGAACATAGTTCATGTTCTAAAACGAAAAAGGGTAGTATGATGGTCCCAAATGTATAAGTTCATAATATATTTTTTTACTTGGCAATATGTGTTTCTTTATATTATGAATAATATCTTTAGACATAATTGCTACAGGTTTTTGTCTTCTACTGCCACCACTTTCAACTTGCTTGCCTTTGCTTTTTATCTTGGATGTTCTGCAGGGCCTCGGTAGTCTCTTCTTCTCTTCTGCTGTTCTAGTCAGTCATTTGAGCACCCTGTACCAATATAAAAACAGAGCTTGTTTTAATTCCCATTTTAAATGGCTATGTGTAAGAACTCTGCGGGAGCTATAGCCCTCTGCGTATAATCAAGTGGTGATCATTACCAGATCCGTAGAGCAGTCCAAAAGTTATCGGGCTGTCCTTAAGAGAGCTGGGTATGTTTGGTGGCACGGCCATGCTCCTGAATATCATGATAGCCAGATAAACTTATCCAGATATAACTTTGGCCACACAGTGGCTGAAATTATCCCCATAGTTCTAATAGAGAATCCAAACAGGGTGAGGAGCATATTAGCTTCCCGCTTTTATTTCCCAGCTTCAGTCAGAAAGTCTGACTTCTGCAGAAACTCTGATATTCTTTCAGGAAGCACTGGTTTCACTGATTCTTCACTGGCAGGCTGAACTCTGTCTAGCTGGAGGACCACTGTATGGTCCTATAAGGAAAACACATGGTTAGAGTTCAACTGCATCTAACAAGTGTTAGATTTTTGCTCATACTTAAAACAGCCCCTGGGATCGGACGGATCCAAGATGGCGCCGGCAGTGTGACTGGTCTGAGCGTCTTTCTTACCTCTGACAAATTTCCCGTGGAAGAATGCCTCATTCCACCCGCAAAAGAAAGGCCAAGGAACGTCAAGCCTCTGACGCGGTAGAGGCCGTTCCAGTTGTGAGTCCGATGGACGCTCATCTCCGCTGTAGGACAGAGGTCGGGGCAGGGAGCTCGCTGAGTGATAGGAGGGGGGAAGAGGAGCCCTCCACTCTAGAGCTGATGACATCACTCTGCCCTGGGGAGAGATCGCCACCAGCAAACCCAGCCGCCAGGCTCCTGCAGGAGCGAGGAGGAGGTCCAGGGCTGTTGGAGCAAGTCAGCTCATTGGAATCTGCTGAGACATGTAGCCCTGCAGAAGGTCCCTGTGACCCAGCAAGTCAACTGGGGCTGGCGGAATATCTACCAGAGCAGCAGGATCGGGGCCTGGAGAGAGCCTAGCTGATTTTCCTACTCTGCAATTTAAAACCCTGGTAAGACCTCAAACTTTTACATTAGAACTTATTTGGGAAGCAGTTAATGATTTAAATAAAAACATGCCGATTTTGGGCAGCCTTGCGCGCGCCAACTCCCGGATTTTAATGGATACGTGCGGCTACGCGCGTATCTATTAAAATCCCGCGTACTCTTGTTCGCGCCTGGTGCGCGAACAAAAGTACGCGTGTGCGCAGATTTATAAAATCTGCCCCCAAGTATTGATGTTTCAGCAATATTAGAAGATTCTGACAGCAATTTGGCAAGACCATCAACATCGATAGTGACTTTTGTATTAGAGTCTGATAAAGACTGGGTGGTTAGAAATTATTTTCTAAATAGATCAGAGGTCTTCTTGAATTGTGAATCCAAATGTTTCCGGATTTGTCCAGGCAATCACAAAAATGTGGAAGACAATTTCTGTTAAAACCTCAAGTGGTACAATTAGGGATGTTCTTTGTACTAAAGTTTCCGTGTAAATGCCTGATAAAGTATAGAGGTATATCATGTGTATTTCTTCAGCCATCTCAGCTAACAGAATTTTTAGTAAATAAAAGTAGACTGCAGCTTAGCTCCTCACCAAGCCCTGAATGAAGCACTCATATGGTTGAATCTAGATCTCTCAGCGAATCGAAACTGTCCTATAGCTAAATTGCTTTGTTATATTTATATTTCCTGAAGTTGTGTAATCTTGGATCCAATTGTGAGGGTTGGTTAGACAGGTATGTCAGATAATTTCTTGAAGTATATTTATGGAAGAAAATCTTTTTCCATTGTACTACCTGTATTTCTACTCAAGTGATGTTGCTTGATTATGTTTGTAAAATGCATAAATAGATGATAAAATAAAATCTGTTAGGGGCTGTTTTATTTTGAAAGCAGTTCAAGGATGCCTGTAAAAATCACTATCCAGCAGGCACCTTCTCCCCTTACAGATGTTAGTTCTGCCCTTTCAGCAACAAAACCCAGTAGTTATGTAAGCTTATGTGGAAGGAAACTTCAGTTTTTTTTTTCCTGAAGGTTATTCATAGTGAGATGATTCTACAGATTTTTGTTTGTAAATTTCATTACTTGTAATCATTAAAAGCAACATCTGTAGCACATAAAATCATTTGTGCAAAATGTTTTAATTAACTGAAAGAGATTGTGCTAACTTGACAGACTTTTCCATAATTTTAAGCAACAGCATAATTAGATGAAAGATATTGCTTAGGTCTCCCAGGATGAACACCCCTAAATCTATATAAATAAAAATGTAAATGTTCGTTTGTTCAAAATCTTAAATCTCCGAAAGTTCTTCACCGATTGCTTTAAAATTTTGACACAACGTTGCATTCGAATACGCGCGTGTTTTTATATACCTATATTATATAGATGTCACACCTGTGACAGGTAAAAACATGCTTTTTGGGAAAAACAGCGCCATCTGTTGGACGTAAAAGCAACACACGCTAACTACAATATAAATGGGCTCTGACCGGACCGCAAATGCGCAGTAGAGAGCAGTTCTACCGCACATGTGCGGACCATCGAGCTCTGCGCTACGTGCTGGGTGTCACAGAGGGGAGGAGGAAAGGGCAGATGAGTCGCCGCTCCGAGAAACGGCTCAGCCCGTTCCTCCGCCGCTGGGGAAGGGGGGAGGGAGTTGGGACGGCCGGAGCAGAGCTAATGCGCATTGTGAAATTAAACCAGACTGAGCCACGGCAACGCGTGGCTGGTTACAGCTAGTATTTAATATATCTCTGGTCTATTTAAATGGAAACACCTACCTGACAGTTATTTTCCAGATCTCCATCTGGATCCAGAACTTAATACTATTCTAAATTGATCTTTAGTCTTAAAAATATACTATATTCTTCACATACGCACATTACAGAAGGTAGGGTTTGTTTTGGAGTCTACAAGAAATGGCAAAGTGTCTTCAGCAAATGAGTTTCATTTCTGATTTGTCAACGGAGATACTTTGAATTTCCATTGCATTTTGTAACTTCCTAATAAGGGGTAGCAAATTAAAAATAAAAAGATGATATAAAAGGCATTCTTGCTTTGTACTTCTAGTTGAACAAAAAAAAAATATCTGGGGTAATGCAATTTTTAAGAATAATAGATTTTGTTTCTGTATACAATATTTCAAGCTGGTCTAAAATCCAACCTGTAAATCAAAAATCTTCCATACTTGATCAATAATAAAAAAAAAACCAAAACATTATTTGATCAAACTGATGACTAAGCGCTAAACAGTATTTCACCACAGGTGACTTCAGGTTTGCCCGTGATTAGGTAACTGCATTGTTCCATTAAACAGTAGCCTCATTTTTGTCTTGCGGACACAACACAACATACACCACATAAATGGATTTAAATTCTGTAGAATGTTTCAGTATATATTTTTTTCAAAGTTAATGGATGCACAAAGTAACTCAGGCTCATTGTAACTGGGCAGATGGAATAGGCTTCACATGTAGAATGTCCAGATTGTATATCCAATCGATCCAAGATTTTACTACCTTGAAAATGAGGAAACCTAACTATTCCTTGATATTTTGACCATGAGAAAAAAGCAGAGGCATTCCTGAAAATGACCCATGGTGTTATAAGATGGCTAATGATTGCTAATGGATGCACAAATTTGCCTTGCCAGTAGGGAGTGTCTCAAAACGTTAAGTTGCATGATCTTCCACAACCTTCTACTTAGACTTAGTAACATGGTAAATGATGGCAGATAAAGACCAATTGGTCCATTCAGTTTGCACTGCAAGTTGCTTTTGGTAGTAATTGTTGCTCCACACAGCTTAAACTCATGCCTCTCATAAAGGGTAGTAACTGTTGTTCTGTGCAGATTACCCCCTTGCTTTGTTAAAGGTGGTAGTGACTGTATGTAGCAATAGTTCCCGATTTGAGAAGAGTATTTGTAGGCAGATCTCTCAAGAGACGGAATATCCTCTGCAGGAATCTTTGACACGTTACTTCAACGCAACATTTAAATTAATCCATCTCTAAACACAATTTTTTCAACTAGAGAAAATGACCCAGTGGTAGATTCGTCCTTATGCGGACAGTCACTTAAAATTCCTAAAAGTGATAAGAGCATCATACTTTTTTGGCATTTATTTTTTGTATTGTTACTTTTTTTTTTTGACCCAGCATTTTGCTCCTCCTTTTGGGCTTTCAACTCAGTTGAAACCAGTCTCTGTTGAAGTATAGTGCGACCAGCCTAGACAGCTATCCAGGGATTCCCCCCTCCCTATTTTTAGACTATATTGCAACTCAGCCCAGTCATCATGATGACAGCCCTGAATCAGGGGCCACAAACTGCGACTCCTACAGAAATTTGGATAACAGGGACACTAAGTCTGGCTGCTAGATGACACCATTGACCAATGACTTTCTCCCACCCCAGGGGTTACTAATGTCTGAGCAGAAGACCCAATCTGGGAATCAAATTCAAGCTTTTGCATGGTACTGCACAGCACTTGTGTCTGAGTCACCAGCTTGACCTGTTTACCATATATTTCAGTATTCTTCTTGGCATTTATATCCCACCAGCAAGCTAATTATAACACAAGTATTTCTCTAGCTCTTATGAAACTACAATAAATGTGACTGTGTATATTTTTGCTGTAACATATATATGGTACTAATGCATTTTCCCATCTTCACAAATGTTGTTCTATATCAAATGTTGATTGTTCTTAATGAAACTATAAGCCTGATACTTTGATGTCATTAACAGGAAAGCCAATTAGTAATTGATTATTTTTTTCTAGTTCCATTAGTGCAGAAGTAATACAATATTCCATTAATCATTGCCTGCAGCATTTCAACAGCTATTGCCCATCCTTTTCTTCCTTCACCAACCCCCTACTACTGCTAATGTTTATGCAAGACAGCTTTTCAGGAAGGCCATAGGACCTTCACATCTCTAGTTACAAGGTTGTCAAATTCCCCCTACTAATTTTACCCTCAAAAGAGGAAGAAACTCAACACCATTATTTAAAGCAATTGATCTCCTACTGCCTTTAATAGTGGTCGTTTTTGTAATTTGAAAAATACAGTAGTACTTTAAGTTGTAATATTTCAGATGCTCTTTCTTTAATGGAGTGCATCATTGCAAACTAAGGTTACTGGATTGAAATATTTCCTTTATGTATAGCATTAAACCATATCTAAAGGTTTAATTACATAAGGCTTTTATGTACATTTGTAGCAGAGTGGAAACTGACAGAGGGGGAGTCTTAAGTATTTTGTCCCTAACATCTGTCAAATGAGAGAATAGAAGAAAAAATGAACTTGTGATCATATTCATTTAGCAAACGGCACATATTGCTCACCATGCTTTGTACAGCTAATAAGCCACTGTTTGAAAGTAATTTTGTCAGGGAATAAGTCTGTTCTAAATGGATGTTGCAATGAATACACAATGGACTGTAAATGAAAAAAATAAATTCTTAGGAATAGTGTGCTTCTATTCTGTAATAAAGTATATTACTGAAGATGTTGTTCTCCAAATATAAATGATTTTTAGTAGGTTTTTTGCCAAATGTAAAGATCAGGTGATAGGATATTTTTTCTAGTGACTGCAATGTTCAGTCACTGGGGTATTTCACTTATAGCAGGGTTTCCCAAACTGTGGGTCAGGACCCGAAATGGAGGTCCCAAAACCTTCAGTTAGGGGTCACAAGTGCCTCAAATGACCACACTTTTTTTAGTTTCCTGCAGGCTTATTTATTTATTTTTAATTTTTATATACCGATGTTCCTGTATAGCATACATATCGCACCGGTTTACAGAGAACTGAACTGTCGCCTTTGGGACGGATACATTGGAACAGGTTGAAAAAGAACTTACAGGGAAACGGATGGACTACAATTCCAAACACGATTAGCTAAAATAAAGTACAATTCAAAACATATATACAGTGGGATAGGTGGACCCGCGTCTGTAAAGTTCGATTCATCAGATCTTAGCTCTCAGGTAACGCTTGGCTGAATAGCCAAGTCTTTAGCTTCTTTTTGAATACCAGAAGGCAGGGTTCTTGGCGGAGGTCTGGAGGGAGCGAATTCCAAAGTGGGGGACACGCAGTGGAAAGGGCACGTTTCCTCAGTGAGGTTTTTGCCGGCTGGGTGTGTAGCATATCCTTGTACACACTTCTGATGGGTCTCTTGGAAATGTGCTGTTGAAGTTGGAAAGTTAGGTTGAGGGGGGAGATGTTGTGTAAGGCCTTGTGTATCATCATGAGGGCTTTAAAGAGTATCTTGAATTTAATAGGCAGCCAGTGAAGGTTCTGGAGGATAGGGGTGATGTGTTCGCTTTTGTTGGTGTTTGTGAGGATCCTGGCCGTCACGTTCTGGGCCATCTGAAGTGGTTTGCTAGTGCTGGCGGGAAGGCCCAGAAGGACTGAGTTTCAGTAATCCAGTTTCGGGAGGATGATAGATTGTAGTACCAGGCGGAAATCTCGGAAGTGCAGAAGTGGTTTTAATTTTTTTAATACTTGCAGTTTGAAGAAGCATTCCTTGGTGGTATTGTTTACGAATTTGCTTAGGTTGAGTTGGTTGTCTAGTAGCACACCAAGGTCTCCTACATGCGTTATGTGGTCGATAGATGTGATGGGGAGTTGGGAGGAGATTGGAGGGTTTAGCGGAATGTAGTTGTCTGGGGCTATTAGGAGGATTTTGGTTTTGTTAGTGTTTAGTGCGAGGTTGAGGCTGGTGAGTAGGTTGTTGATTGCTGTAAGGCAGCTATTCCAGTAAGACCATGTTTTATGGAGTGATTCAGCTATAGGGATGAGGATCTGTATGTCATCCGCGTATAGGAAGTGCGTTAGCTTGAGGTTGGTCAGTAGATGGCAGAGTGGGAGGAGGTAAATATTGAATAGTGTGGGTGATAGGGATGATCCTTGGGGTACCCCCAGATTTGATCTGATTGGGTGTGACTCTTTTTGTTGTTGATCCTGACTTTGTAGAACCTGTTTTCAAGGAATGATTTGAACCAGTTGAACGCAGAGTCTGTGATGCCGATGTCTGCTAGACGCTGAATAAGGAATGTGTGGTTCACGGTGTCTAACGCCGAGGAGAGATCCAGAAGTGCGAGGAGGAAAGGTTGACCTTTTTCCAGGTTAAGGAGGATGTTGTTCGAGAGCGAGACTAATAATGATTCGGTGTTTAGGGACTTTCGGAATCCGAATTGATTTGGGGTGAGGATGTCATTTTCTTCTAAGAATTCGGATAGTTGTCTGTTTACAATCTTCTCCATAAGTTTGGTGATCATTGGAAGGTTAGCTATGGGGCGGAAGTTGGCTGGGTCTGAGGGTGGCAGGTTGAGTTTTTTGAGGAGAGGCTTAAGCATTGCAAGCTTGAGTTGGTCTGGGACTTGTCTTTGGGACAGTGAGCAGTTTATGATGTCTGCTACTGGTTTGGCGATGTTTGCAATGGAGAACAGCAGGTTGGACGGTATGTGATCTAAAGGATGAGACGAAGGTTTCATCTTCTTAAGGATGTTTTCTATTTCTAATGCAGATGTCAGCTCGAAGGTGGCAAGAGAAGCTGGGGTTGAATTTTGTTGCTGGAGGGTTGAGTGCGAGAGTTGGGAACTGGTGGTGGATGAGTAAATAGGATGAGGAGAGGGCCCCTTGAGGGGTGCAACGAGGGTGGTGATTTTTTTCTCGAAGTAGTCTGCCAGTTCATTGGCCTTGTTGGTAGCTTGGTCGTCTGGGATGAGGGGCGTAGTTGGTTTTGTGAGGGCTGATACATAAGAAAACAATGCTCTCGAGTCAAAGATAAAGTGGTGGATCTTTTTGGAGAAGAATTCTTTCTTGATTCTGTTGATGACATTTCTGTAGGAGTTTAGGCAGGATTTGTAGGCCGAGAGGGTTGTTGTGGAAGGGTTTTTATGCCACCTGTGTTCTTTACATCTGAGCTCCTGTTTGAGTGACTTCAGCTCGGGGGTGAACCAGGGTTTCCTGTTGTCCTTATCCGGATGGTGAGTTTGACCAACACATTTACCAGTGGCACCTGGAACCAAATGCTTGACAACCTCAGGAGGAAGGGGTTACAAACGAAGATTCTTCACCTCCTTTGGATCCGACTCGGGAGCCTCCCAGTGAGCTAGGACCATTTCTCTTTGAATGAAGGGGAAAGGTCTTTGAAGACTTGTAGACCCCCTTAACAGTAGGATTCCAGATTGGAGGCTCCACGACCATATTCTCTGCAATACAAAGGCAAGAAATCACTTGGTTAATCAACATTGTGACCTTCTCCTTGCAAAAGAAATGGATGACCTTCATCTTGTGACAGAAAGATAAACTTCCAAAGAGATCTTGCTAGCAGAATCAAAAAGGGGTTACAGGAAGCAGCTTGCTTCCTGTAAGTTTGAAGGAAGAAGCTCTGCCAGGGCCTGAGACAGTTGCTTGGAACTGGAACCCCAACAGGAGCCTTAGCAGCTTCCTCTGAATAATATCTCCCCATCAAGCTTCTGAAGTACATATAACATAAGACTATAAGATATGCCATACTGGGTCAGACCAAGGATCCATCAAACCCAGTATCTGTCTCAAACAGTGGCCAATCCAAGTCACAAGTATCTGGCAAGTACCCAAACATTAAATAGATCCCATGCTACTAATGCTGGCAGTAAGCAATGGCTATTCCTTGTTGATTAATAGCAGTTTATGGACTTCTTCTTCAGGAACTTATCCAAACCTTTTTGTAAACCCAGCTACACTAACTGCTGTAACCACATCCTCTGGCAACGAATTCCAGAGCTTAATTGTGTATTGAGTGTGAGAATTTTTTCCGATTTGTTTTAAATGTGCTACTTGCTAACTTCATGGAGTGCCCCCTAGTCTTTGTATTATGACATAAGGGTTTCACATTTACCTGTTCAAGGCCTTTCATGATTTTGTAGACTTCTATCATATCCCTCATTATCTGTCTCTTCTCCAAGCTGAATAGCCCTAACCTCTTTTAGCCTTTTCTCATAGGGGAGCCATTCCATGCCCTTTATCATTCTGGTTGCCCTTCTCTTTGCTTACTCTAGAGCTATCTTTTTTTGAGATGTGGTGATCAGAACTGCATAGTATTCAAGG
The DNA here is from genome assembly GCF_901001135.1 of Rhinatrema bivittatum. Lineage (NCBI taxonomy): Eukaryota > Metazoa > Chordata > Amphibia > Gymnophiona > Rhinatrematidae > Rhinatrema > Rhinatrema bivittatum. The sequence goes on along the minus strand of NC_042620.1, from coordinate 174,255,710 downwards.
TGTACCATGGAGCAATACAAAGGCATTAAGACATTCTGTGTTTTGTGCCATTCTCTTCCTAATAATTCCAAACAGTTTGTTTTTTTTTTTTTCCACTGCCATAGTACACTGAACTGACCATTTCAATGTAATCTGGCGATCATGGTTTACATTTTCTTGGGTGGTAGCACCTAATATGGAAACTAGCATCATGTAACTACAGCATGGGTTATTTTTCCCCATAGGTATCACCTTGCACTTGTCCACATTAAATTCCATTTGCCATATGGATGCCCAATCTTCCAGTTTCACATGGTCGTCCTGCAATTTATCACAATCTGTTTGTGATTTAACTACTCTGAATAAATGTCATCTGCAAATTTGATCACCTCACTCGTCGTACCCTTTTCCAAATTTATAAATATATTAAGCACCAGTCCAAGTACAGATTCCTGAAGCACTCCACTGTTATCTTTTTCCACTGTGAAAACTGACCATTTAATCCTACTGTTTCCTGTCTTTTTTTAGCCAGTTTGCAGTCCACAAAAGGACATCGCCTCCTGTCCCATGATTTTTTTAGTTTTCTTAGAAGCCTCTCATGTGGGACTTTGTCAAATGCCTTCTGAAAATCCAAATACACCATCTACCAGTTTGCCTTTAACCACATGTTTGTTCACCCCTTTGAAAAAAAAAGTAGCAGATTTGTGAAGCAAAACCTTTCTTGGGTATATCCATGCTGGCTGTGTCCCATTAAACCATGTCTGTCTATATATTCTGTGATTTTCCCGGCACTGAAGTCAGGCTCACCAGTCTATAGTTTCCCGGATCACCTCTGGAACTCCTTTTAAATATGTTATAGAATGCCTATTGCAAAAATCTGAAAGTCTGGGGAAATCTTGATTCTGGACCTACTTGACTTGCAGGTACTGGCAAAAAAAACAAAACAAAAACTGGGGCAGCCTCTGCCTCTATTTTGGTGGCCCTTGGCTGCAGAGGGGAGACAGCTGTGGGAGCATGGCCTAAAATGGCTGCTGCTCCTGCCAAAACTGTTGCACTAATAGTCTCCTCCCAGGCACCCACAGGTGACAAACTAGTCTCAGATGTAACATTTGTAGTCTGAACTGCCCCAGAAGTGAGCAGTGTAGTCTTAGGAGAGTCAAATCCTAACCACTGTCCTCAGATGGACTTCTGCTAGGCCAGCCACCTTCCCTTCTGGTTTAGCCCTTCATTGTTGGTGGCCAAAAGCATGAGAAACGGGGTGGGGGCATATCCCTGACAAGGAGCAGGAACTAACCAGAATCCAGGAGGCCAGGAAAGAGCACAACAGCAGTGCTGGATGTAGATGCTGAATGTAGAAGCAGAATTTTATAAAAGGCTCAGAGAAGGGCAACCAAAATGATAAAGGGGGCTGGAATGATTCCCTTATGAGGAAAGACTAAAGCGGTGAGGACTCTTCAGCTTGGAGAAGTGATGACTGAGGGGAGATATGATAGAGGTTTATAAAATAATGAATGGAATGGAACTAGTGAAGGTTAATCGGTTGTTTACTCTTTCAAAAAAATATAAAGACTGGGGGGACAACGAAGTTACTAGGTGATACTTAAAACTTAAAGAAAATATTTTTTTTACTCCATGTATAAGTTAAACTTTGGAACTCATTGCCATAGGATTTGGTGAAAACTATTGGTATAGCTGCATTTAAAGGTTTTGGAGGAAAAGTCCATAAACTATTAAGGTGGAGTTGCAGAAATCCTCTGCTTATCCCTGGGATAAATAGAACCAAGCTATCTATGTCTTAGGATCCTGCCAGGTACTTGTGACCTGGATTGGCCACTGTTGTACACAGGATACTGGGCTTGATGGACCTCTGGTCTGACCCAGTATGGCAACTTTTATATTGCAGTTCTATATTGAAGTCTTCCGGAAATGGAAGTGGAGTCAGAGTACGAGGACTGGACCAAGCTGGGGCAACTGACTGCTGATACTGCCTCAGTATAAGTACAAGGTGGCGCTGAGAGGAAATGAGGAACACAGAGTTGGGAGGACTAGACAGACCATTCCAGTGGCTTACAGCACCACCTGCAGGCCAGAGGAGCATTTGGCAACAGATCCTTACACTTCAGTAATTGCTGAAGAACACTCCCTGAGAACCTCCTCAGCCCACACCTAGTTAAAACAAAAGTCTATTGCCGATGCAGCTCTCCTACAGCAACAGACCCCACAGCGAAGGCCAGAATTCTTCCCCATAGAGGCAAAAGTGGTGTTTGCATTCTCCCCAACCTGCCCCCAGCTCAACTCTGAGAGACTTTTTTGTAGTTTTGGACCTCTTCTCATTGCAGCAGACCAGTGCCTGAAAGTTAGTACTTCTCATTTGGAGATTGCTAGCTGAACATATGGTCCTGCAGCTCAAAAAGCTATTTTTTTTTTTTAACTTTATCCTAAGCTGAACAGATGGGGAAGTGGGGGTGGCTAGAGGGGGAAGGAGAATCAGAGCATTCTCTTACAAGATCCAAGACTAGAACTCCTCTCAACATCTCTTTTTCTCAGAGAAAGATCCCTTTTCCCACCCATCGTGCTCACTGAAGTTCCCTCAGGAAATAGGAGCCCCTGTTAATGAGCTTGCACAACTAGTGCACCAATGGCCTGATCTGAAAAAATTTCAATGCCTTCACAAGAATCCTTCACCACACAAGAGCCTACCATCTGTTGGAAGCAGAGAATCCAGGTCCCACTGAGAAATCAGTGTCTGCCTCTATCTGGTGGTAGTGGGACATAACCCGCTTGTTTGGATTGTATTGGTTTAGGATGAAATGGAAAAAAGATATACGTATGTATATGTATACTGGGCCTATATTTGGAAATCCTACATTTATAGAGTATATTATAGATACTTGTTCCATGCTTACACAGAGGTTTCTGCTAAACCCTAGATGGTTCTCAATATTCATGCATCACAGTGTGGCATTAAAACCACAGAGGCCAACCAACCCAAGTTCCTCTTTTCTATTTTATTAGGCGTAAGCTCCTCTTTACACTTTTGTACTCCTCTTTCTCCAGTTTTATCCAGTTGGATCTTTGTCTGAGACTTAGGTCTTACACTTAGGTGCACTTAAAGACCAAAATATCTCCTTCATTCTAAGGCTGAATTCAGCTTTATTATGCATGCTTCCTTATGCTACACCAGTCCAGACTAGTGGGTATCTCCACCTACTAGCAGATGGAGACATTTGCATCCTTTTTTCAGTGGCATCATCACTTGGTATATAGGCTGCTGCTGCTGCTGCATTGGCAATAATCAATATTTCTGTCTACCAGACTGGTGTAGTAAGATATCTTGGGTCCCGGGTCCTTGGCCTTTGGGTCTAGTCTCTGGTGGAGCTTGATCCTAGTGCAGCAGTCTTCATGTGGTTTTCCCTGGTAGAGCAGGAAGTTGGCTCCTAGGGCAAACAATTTTTGATTGTTCCCATAGTACAACAGGCCTGAATCATAGCTCCCAGGGTTCTCTTCGGGGGCCTATTTGAGCGGCATCTGAGTCCTAGGTTCCCTTCAGACCTGGTTGAGCAGGACCTGGCAGATGGCTTAGGATCACATGGGCATCTCCCAGGCCTAAGAGTCAAGCCTGGCTGAAACTCAGGTCTGGTAGGGGGAGGCTTTTGGTAGTTCCCCCCTCTACCTGAGGATTGTGGATGTGGGTCGTCGTCCTCCCCCCCTCCCCCCCCCCCAAGTGCTCTCCACTGGCACTGCTTGGTGTGCACAGTGCTGTATTAGAGACACATGGGTTATGGTACCTGCTGAGCAGAGTTGGCTTTCCAAGCAGGACAGTTTCCTCTGTCCATCCTGTTTTTGAAGGCTCTTTATTGTTCTTAAAGTTAACTGTGTTCAAAGGGCAGTTAGTACTTCTTGCTTTTACATAAGAATACGGAATATTGACAATGCAGCACCAGCCTATATACCAGGTGGTGATGTCACCTGAAAAAGGTTGTCCTCTTTCCATCTGCAAGTGGACCTGAGAACTCGTTAGTCTGGATTGGTGTAAGCAAGATTCAAGGAAAGGAGGTAAGACCAAATTTTATCATAAGCACTTTCAATCGCAGAATCAAAAACTCCATTCACGAAGACTACCTGACTTGCATCAATTTCCCAACCCAAAGGAACTCATGGATGTTCAAATTCCCTTCCCTCACCCTCTCCTCCTACTTCTCTGCCCCGTTTCGTTATTTGTTGGATTTTGGTCTCTGAAGCAGCAAACAGCAACAGAGCTGGATCCAGGCATAATTTGTTTTTCCATGCAGGAGCAATTATTATATAGGAAAATTTCATATAGCTTTTCTTGATTGCTGATTTGTTCTAGTAATGCAATGTTTATTTTCTAACTGGTTTATTTTTACTTTTTCCTAATCTAATCAAATGTCCTTTTATGGCAGAAACTTAATGCAAGTTGTGAAACAGAGAAATCCTTGAATGAGTTTGAATTGTGTGGTCTGTTATTTCTCCTCTCATGAAGCCCCTATCATTCATTAAAATCAGAGGTCGATTTTCAAAACCGCGCACATCCATTTGCGCATGGTTTCCAGCGTGCACACATGGATGTACCGATTTTACAACATGCGCGGGCATGTTATAAAATCCGATGTCCGCAAGGCCCAGCCACATGCGTAACCCCTGTATTTTACGTGCAGCGGGCTTTTAAAATTTACTTGATAGCTTTTGCACCTACACTGCTTCCTTGTCTAATTGAACTCTAAAGACTGAGCAGTCATGTTGCTTGTCCATCTTTGTAAGTCTGGGATCGTTCTGATCTGCCTCTGTAACTCCAATTTCAGTTACCACAACAATCTGTACAAAGAGTAGAAGGAAACAGTAAGTACCACACGATATAACTTTTCTTAATGATTCGTAACCATCTATTGTGGCCATCATAATAGGCACTCCCAGTATCCAAATACATTCCTTGCCTTCTCTTTAAACATAGGCTAGTATTGAATTTTTCAACTTTGACATTTTAGTTTGCATAAAATAATTATCTTGTCCTTTGTAAAGGCTGACACGCAGCCGTGTTTCGAGCAGCAGTCTGCATCATGGAGTCTTGGCCCTTTTATTTGCAGTGTCTTCTCTACTTAAGTACACATTTAATTGCTGTTCTTGTACTTTGTTACCTCTTTCGTCATTACTTGTGTTTGGCTTCCGGTTTACGCTTTGGAAGGAAATGGGAATGCTGTTCAAACCAATCCAGGGTGTGGAGGATCAAACTGGGAACCTATCAAATAGCAAAGTACAGCACTGCCTCTGGGTTGGCCTCTTCATTTTATTTTCAAGGGTTTTATTTCACATAATATTCCTTTCTATTTCTTTTTTTTTTGTTTTTGTTTGTATGCAAAATGGTATTGAAGCAGACGATCAAAGGTACCATCAGTCTGCTCCCAGTGCAGCTGCAGGAGGCTCCTCATGAAATGTTAAGTCTGTCACAGTCCAGGAGCAGGCCATGATATGTCTGAACGTGAGGTCTGCATGAGCTTTTATACCCTTCCTTTCCAGTCTAAGAAAACTGACCAAAGTGGCTTATAAGTTAAAAAAAAAAATAAATGTCAATACATATAGCATATAAAAGACAATGAATTTAAGTTACAATATAAATATCTAACATACAGAAGCAATAAAACTAATATTCAAAAACAGCTGCTACCCATATTAAGTACTCTAACCACAAAACCCCAGAGAGGAGAAGCCGCCTAGTGGTTAGAGCAGCAGGCTGTGAACCAGGGAAGCCAGAGTTCAAATTCCACCGCCGCTCCTTGTGACCTTGGGCAAGACACATCACCCTCCGAAGCTGCAGGTACAAAACTTAGATTATGAGCTCTCTTCAGGGAAATACCTTCAATACCTGAATGTAATCCTCTTTGAAATGATTGAAAGGCAGAATATAAATCTAAAGAAATAGATCACGCTAACTTCCCAAATACAAAGACATGGAGAACATCCAATCTCTAGGGCCCACGTAATGGGCAAATCCCTTTGGCAGTAGCCCACCTGTGTGTTGTTCTCTTGACCTTGTCAGGCAGCAAGGCTAGTTACCATGGGAAGCACCAGCAGTGGACGGGAACCATGGAGAGCAGAGAAGAGGGGGGTAGTTACCATGGTAAGCGCCAGCAGTGGAAGGGAACCATGGAGAGCAGAGAAGAGGGGGGTGGTTACCATGGTAAGCGCCAGCAGTGGAAGGGAACCATGGAGAGCAGAGAAGAGGGGGGTAGTTACCATGGTAAGCGCCAGCAGTAGAAGGGAACCATGGAGAGCAGAGAAGAGGGGGGTAGTTACCATGGTAAGCGCCAGCAGTGGAAGGGAACCATGGAGAGCAGAGAAGAGGGGGGGACTGTGACAGCAGAGCCTCAATTGATCGAAAACAGTCTTCCCCTCTCCTCTGTGGTGTGGTGGAAAGGCAGAATATCAGTAATTTATGACCGAAGGAAAGTAAGGGAGGAAGAAAGTGTTAAGGGATCCACCGGGGATCACCTGTGTCTCCTCATCCCTAATCTGTTGATCATTCTGCTTACCTTCATACAGAAATGTACTTGGAACTACATTACAAAGCTCCTTATATGCTGCAGTTCAGTAGTAATGTGAAAGTAAGGTTGAGCTGGTCATCTTGAAAGTTAAAGATTAACCTAATCTAACCTGTAATTTAACTAAGCAAAACACACCAGATAACAAAATTTGACTGCTGACTTTTCTTACAAGAAACCTCTGACACAAATTTTGATCCTGTAGTAAGACTGTCAGTTTGAACAAAAAAGGATTTTGGGGAAAAAGCTGGACAGGAAAGAGAAACCACATCACGCATAAATTTCATCACGGGCAAAATAATCTGAGAAACATTCTAGTAGGTCAACTTAAGTCTTATTTCTGAAATGGCCTTCAAGCTTGGAAAGGTGAACTTTGCTGAAGTGGTCCTTGTGATTTGTTTAGCCTTTTGAGACTTTAGCAGTACTATTTGTTGTACCACTTCCTTGTTTCACCAAACTTGTCCTGTGGGGCCCCACAGCCAATAGGATTTCAGGATATCCACCCAGAATATGCATGGGACAATTTGCATATCAGGGAGATTAAATATATGCAAATTTCTCATGCTTGTTCATTGTGGATATCTTGAAAAAGCAACAGGCTGTGGGGTTCCCAGGATGATTTGGGAAGCCCTGCTTTAAAGTGAACAGAAGCTGTCGCACAGTGCAGAGATAAAGACCTCTATATTATACAAAGTTAGGTACAAACACTTGACAGTAAACCTCCAAAAAAAGGAACGTGCAATGTGAGCTGTTAGAAAACTTATTTTAGTAATTTATTTTAATCTTTGTGATAGTGTGCATGTACACTGTCACTTATGGATATAAAATGTTTTCTAGTAATGGGGTGTTTTTTTACGACTTGTCGTGATTACAGATGATGGAACTACCAATTAGTGTTCCGAAAAGCTTTTTGGTACGAATGAGATGTTTTCACGCCTTTTCAAACTCTTCCTTTGAAAACAGATTTTAATATATAGTGAAGCCTATTGAGAATCTGTAAGGGGTACTCTCCCATGAATACATTAAACATGTCTTCCTGCAAATTTTAATGCATAACCTCTTTTACAGTTCTTTCAGATTCAAAGAAAGAAAATAGTGAACACGGCACATGCAGAAGTTTGTGCACCCGTTTTTAGGCCACATTAACAACTTAAGAAAAAAAAAAGTATGAATCAACTGGAAGGGTATCCAAACTTTTGCAAGTCCCATATTAATTTTTTTTTTGTTTTCAGTCTAAGATCAGCAAATAGTAATTTTGCATAAAACATTGTGTACTATGTGTAAAGTTGTACAATGTACAGGTTATCTTGTTCACTTTGAAATTCTTTGAAACAACTTGATCAAGGGCTCATACATTTTTTGCACCCAATTTTGCTGTAAAAACAGATTAAATACTCGATGGTGGGATGACTACAGAAGCTTTTCTGTTTCTAGAAAGATCATTCTGGCTTTTACAGTAGGAATATTACTGTCTAATATAGGTATTTTTATCTGCTGATATAACAATATTCTCCTTTATTTTGTTTCTAGTCAATTGTTTAGGGTTTCAGAGAAATGTATCAAACTAGCTTGAAATGCTGAGTCAGGGTGTCAGTTTAAGTTGCAGTGCCATCCTTTGGATTTTACTTATAAGAAAACTGGAGCTATTTTTGGTGGCACTGGAACTTCAGCTTGGAACAAGTTAGCTATTTTTCAGATAAGAGCTTTTTTTTTTTTTTTTTTTTTAATGTGCTGCGATTTTGACAAAACTCTGTATCAAGTGTCTCCTAACGTTGTAGTTATTTGCGAAATCACAGGAGGAACTCTTTGGAAAATCTGTTCTGTAATGCATACCACAGAGCAGTGCTGGGACAAGGACATCCAGGCTCTGATTGGCCCAACTGTAGCTTTGCTCTTGCTGCTCATCGCTAAGCGCTGATATGCCCTGCTCATGCTCCCCTGAGGACAGCTGCAGTGAGGCCTCGCTTTTATTGCCCCAGCCTTGCCCTGCTGATCCTCTTCTGTTCTGAATTGGCCTGTGGTCCCGTGCGGCAGGGGATTTTGCAAACTAATGTGATTATGCATGCTGTTACAAATTATGTGCTAAAGTGCTTGGGTGCACAATTTCCTAATTCCCCCTAGGGTTATTACAAGCCATTCCTTTATTGCTGCTAATATGTCTGCACAAGATTTATCAATTCTGTCCAAAGATCCAAACATGTTGTACATGAGCTTTAACTTTGACGTTTTTGTCTGTCTACCCAATGTCGAAATATGTAGGAGTCTGAAAGTCTGCCCTGAAGGTATTTTGGCAGCCTTAATTGTAGTGGTGACATTGAGGAATCATCCATAGTTGCTGCAGGCTGTAATCCTCATCCAGTTCAGTTTATTGTCCTTTTGCTTGCATGTGCACTCTTAACTTTATGCCCATTTAATAAATAAATAAAGGACTATAGTGAATAGACAGAAATGCAGTTGTTTGAAAACTATGGTATTGGGGGACAGACTCAGTATATCAGCATTCACATTCTGAATTAATACCTTCATTTCATAGTTGACACCTTATTTCTGAAGAGCCTGCTAAAACTTTTGCCAGAAACACTTTTCTGCTCAGCCTCCCTGTAGATTTCTGATTTTATTCCAAAATATTTGATACAATTAGAGGTGAACAGTGCAATTTCCTTTTATGCCACACACTGAAAGGAGCTTTAATAGGAGGATTGTATTTGAGGTCGTTCATGCTTTTTAAAACATTAATATTGATTGGACTTCTTAAATAATCGCTCAGCGTGTGTCGTTTCTCATCTAGAGTTACTACCCTTACTGGAAGCATTAGGATGATTTTGTTTTCCTTCGTGCAGGATTCTAAAATTCACTGTGAAAAGATTCACTCTGGCAAGTACATTCGTGAGTTCCAACTATCTGGTGCTTTTAACCTAAGTACTGACGGCAGCTGGATGGAAATAGTCCTATTGGGACAAAAATATCTTTACCTGCTCAAAAAATTAGTAAAATGTAAGAGTGAAATTTAAGTCCTTTTAATTTAATTTATTTTAAAATTCTTCAGTTTTTTTCATGTTGTACTTACTGTTTTTTTTTCTTTAAGTTTTTCTTCAATGCATTACACTTAAGCACAACTCTCAACAGAAATGGTGTTATGTAAAACATCTTTAAAAAAAATCTGTAAATGATATATAATGAAGTTACACCTACTAAAAGGGAAAAAGATACCAACTATGAACAACAAAGTGAAAATCACTGAAAGTTTAAGCCAGGGGTCGGGAACCTTTTTGGCTGAGAGCCATGAACACCACATATTTTAAAATGTAATTCTGTGAGAGCCATACAAGAGCTGCCAAATTAATTTACTACAAATCCCCCACCCTTCTGATCCCCCCCAAGACCTGCCAAAAGTCCCTGGTGGTCTAGCGGGGGTCCAGGGCTCGCAGACAAATCTTTAATAAAAAAGTAAAAGTCTAACAAAACCCCCCACCCTCCTGATGCCCCCCGATACCTTCAAAATTAATTTATTACAATCCCCACCCTCCTGACACCCCCCCCCCCAAGACCTGCCAAAAGTCCCTGGTGGTCCAGCGGGGGTCCAGGGCTCGCAGACAAATCTTTAATAAAAAAAGTAAAAATCTAACAAAACCCCCCACCCTCCTGATGCCCCCCAAGACCTCCAAAATTAATTTACTACAACCCCCCACCCTCCTGACTCCCCCAAGACCTGCCAAAAGTCCCTGGTGGTCCAGCGGGGGTCCAGGAGCAGTCCTGGAGCGATCTCCCGGACTTGGGCTGTCGGCTGCCAATAGTCAAAATGGCGCCGATGGCCCTTTGCCCTCACTATGTCACTGGGGTCGACCAATGGCGGCGGTAGCCCCTGTGACATAGTGAGGGCAAAGGGCCGTCGGCACCATTTTGACTACTGGCAGCCGACAGCCCAAGTCCAGGAGATCGCTCCCGGACCGCTCCTGGACCACCAGGGACTTTTGGCAGGTCTTGGGGGGGTCAGGAGGGTGGGGGTTTTGTTAGATTTTTACTTTTTTATTAAAGATTTGTCTGCGAGCCAGATGCAGCCATCAAAAGAGCCACATCTGGCTCGCGAGCCATTGGTTCCCGACCCCTGGTTTAAGCAGTGTACGTGCTTGTATCTAACTAGAAACATAAATGTAACCATCATATCTGCAGCCGTAGACTGCACATCTATTGTGTCTTACGTCTAAAGTCATGGCAAGCAGTTCTAATCATAGGTCAAAAGTATCTTTTATTTGCATATGTTACAAAAAATTGAGCGCACAATGTTTTCAGATGGACATGGCCTGATTATGACTGCTTGTTGTGACTTTAGACTTAAGACACACAGAAGTTTAGGCTATGGCTGGAGATATGAGGGTCACGCTTAAGGTGTTTTTTTGTTTATTTAAACAAAAGTATGTACACTGCTTAAACTTTCAGTGATTTTTTTTCTTTATTAAAGTAACTCCAGGGTGGGATGGATCCTTTTACATACACCCAGGGGCACATAAGAGATAAGACAGACCCTTTCTGCCAACGCTCCTTCATTCTTAGTCTCTTCCACCTCACCAGGTAGCTTTACTTTGAGTCCCAGGATTCCAGTGAGGGGACAAACAGTTCTTATACTGCTCTTTGCAAGGCCAGCCCTTTCTCCCTACTCTGTACACAGCACTGATAATTAGCACTGTCTCTGCATGCAATAAACACATCTGAGGAGAATGGTGGTTTCCAGTTTCTTTACTGATAGGTGATTAGATGAATAATTACGACAGAAAAACTTGACCATATGAAGATGTGTGGGGGGGAAAATATAACTTCTAAATAGTGACCATCTAGCATGGTGAGAGGCACCTCATACAGGGCTCAAAAGCTGCCCATTACAGTGCACAGATTTTAATCATCAGTCATTCCAGAAATTGAGTGAACAAATTAGATCCGTACAGTCCAATATTCCCCCTTTAAAAAAAAACCAAAAAAAAAAACCAGTGATAAAAAAATTAGCAGTATATAGAATCTTTGAAACTAAGGGATGCTGTGTATTGCCAGTTCCACATTGTAGTTAAAAGTAACAGACATTGTAGTGTTTCAGAAGATATTTCTTCCTCCTTTAGGGGAACCAAGGTAACATTGCCCAAACTGAAGTCAGCAGAGCCCAAGTATTGTAATTAGAGGAAAGTGTAAAGCTCAAGGCTCCATTTAGAATGGTAAGGGAGAAGCGCTGCCACACGATAAAGACGCTCCTTGTTTGTCTCCCAGCATAATGCAAATTGGCAGTCGGAATCTTTATTTAGAAATTATATTTTTCCCACGCATCTTCATATGGACAAGTGAGACTTGTTTTTTGATTTATATTCTTACACTTTAGGGTTTTTTGATTTTCTTGAATAATTACAGCTTCAGTTCTTTTCTTGATTAGACAAATCATAAGACAGCAGAAAGATGTAAACTTGACTCCACTTCTTTAGCAAAGTCTCTACTTCTTGCTGGAAGCACTTTTACACTGAATTCCTTTGTTTCTCCATTTCCTTTAAATTTTTCAGGTTTCTCAGATTTACATTAGTTCAGTCCTCCTCCTCCTCCTCCAATCTCCAACTGCCTCATTAGCTCTTCCCACTGAAAGTGGTTAGAATATCAGTTCCCAATAATTTATCAGAACTTAGTCCCAGATTTTATATTCTTCCCAAATGCTCTTGAATCATTTAACTCCTTAGGCGGTGCCTGATGGGCACCTTTCTCTTCCCCTTATGTAATACTTCATATAGAAGCAAACCATTTCTTGTTACCTTCACTTTTTATCCTTTGGTTTCCTTCCTTTAGTGCCATTAGCTGTGATCCATTCATCTACCTGTATTCCTCCACACTTCTGGTTCTTTTAAGCTGAAAAAAAACTCCAAATAATTGGTTTGGTTACTGAGTCCCAGATACCAAGGGCCATCAGTTCCAAATGGACCAAAGATGGTCTTTGAACCCAAATAGGGGAAAAACCAAGTAAGAAGCAGGAAGGGTGGACTAAAACTTCTTTGTCTCAAGCAAAGGGGAGAGTGCAAATAGTTACTTAAAAAATGACTCCTCTGCATCAAGTCCCTATCAGTTCTGTCCTCTGAAGTAGAGGGCGCGCACTGCAGGACTTCCATACCCCAAATCCAGCCTTGAATATAGGACACCCCAATCCACTGCAGTAAAGGGCACCGGCTCTCACAGAAGCTCTCAAATTGGCTTGAGTCCAACACAAGCATAAGGACTTTATAGAAAAGTCAATGGGAAAACTTCCTTACTCCTTTCCCATAACGCAGGTAAAATTTAGCAAACAGGAGACAGAGGTACTGTCAGCTTGAAATTGAAACTAAAAATCCATGAGGATAGCTGGTGCTTTGGGATGATAAATAGTTAGGACACATCATCTGCTGCTTCCCACATTGAGCAAAATGCAAACCTCTCACTCGTTTCTACATAGAGCTTCCCTAAAGTTATGATGTTGACATGGGGGTGTTATTTTCGAAAGGATTTTTCCCTTACTGTAATATCACATTTCAAGCACATTGTAGATGTGGATGTTTGTATCCTCAAAGATTACTCTTATCCTCTGAACATAAGACCAGCTTGGTTTAATCCTAAACAGATTCTTATTCTTGTCATCCATACTCATGTAAACTCTCATCCAAACTGTGATGTGAAATCCTTGTCCAAATTAACATTCTCAACATTAGGAGGTGAATAAAAGCTTTTTGGTGGTCTCAGGATAGAAAACTCCACAGAAAGTCGTACAAGCAAACAACTAGGCAAAAAGCTCTGCTCGACGTTCACCTTTAAGGGCTACATTTTAAGAAGCAGACAACAGTCCCAACGGTTTTTAGCATGCCTTTTTGTTTGCAGGAAATGTGGTGGGAGGGGATGCTAGAGCACACTGCTGAAGAGGTTTGAGACATCTCTGAGGAACAAGCCAAAAAGCAGTAAAGCTTGCATAGAAAATCACTGTCCCTTCTGAATACTTATCCAGAGAGGACTGTCGGGGCTGGTGGTAAATGAAGTTAAATGACTTCTGTGGCATCACGAGGTTAAATAGTTGAAACAGGACCCTCTCTTACCACGGAAAAGGGCTGCTAGCATGGAAACAAACTTCCTTTACCATGATCATGAAGGCGCTGCAATCCCTAAGGGTACTTATGACTGATCTTGGTGTGACTAAAAAGATTAGAATGGGAGTGACTGGATTGGAGAAAAGGGCTTGTTAAGACATTGGGTCTGGATGGAACTGTTCTTTGTGTTCAATCATTTTTAGCAGACTATTACCAGAAGCTTAATTGGGAAGATTTGTGGGAACAAAAAAAACAAAACTTGAATTTAGATAACACGGAGCCCCCAGGGACTCCTTCTCCCTTTTTTGCTGTTTGTTTGCGTCCATTGACTTGTAGCATTAGGTATTTCAGTTTGAATTTTCAATTTAACACTTTCTCTCCCTTTTGAATATTGATCCTTGCTCATCAGCAGCAGTGTTGAACAAATGTATAAAGTATATTTCATCAAGGATGAGATTAAGTAAATTTAAGCTAAATGCTGTTAAATTGGAGATTTGGGATAAGATCTGCTTTTCCAGTTCAGTTTCATGTGGCGTTTGACTTGGGAGTGTTCTTTTTTTTTTTTTTTTTAAAGAACTATCAAAGGTTTGGGAATAATATTGGACTTTTGTTTTTTCTTTGTCTGGAGTACCGTGACCAGTAGTGCTTACTACAAACTCCTAGGATGAAAGTTAAAACCTTGTCTATTTGCATGTCTTAAGTAGACTTAATTATTATAATTCCATGTATATTGGCCTTCCAAAGAAGTCTGCTCATAGGCTCCACGCCTGATCTTGGGCTACAATACAGAGATTATATTTCTCAAATTCTGCAGGGTCTTGACTGGTTCCTTTTTCAAGTAAGCTTTAAAATGTGGTCCCTTATGTTTTAAAACAATGATCTGTCCAGCCTGCTTGCGAGAGCATCTAGTTAAATATGAGCCAGCAAAGACCCTTAGCGCCTCTCAAAATAGTCTTTCTAAACTTGTTTCCAAACAATTTTAAGAAGTTTAGGGCATGATCAAGTGTATGCTCCTATTTTTGACACCAGCTCTTTGGAATTAAGCCATAAAGGAAACTTGCTGTCTTCAGTATACAGTGAAAATAAATTGGCTTTTTAGAATGGCCTTTGACACTTAGACTTCTTTTTGTCATCTGATAATGATTTTCAGTCCATTTCTCGAGACACACCTGAGCATTCAGGCTTTCAGGATATCCATAACAAATATGCATATGAGAGATTTACATACAGTGGAGGCAGTGCATGCAGATCTATCTAATGTGTATTCAGTTTGGATATCATGAAACCCAACTTGATTGGTTGGGTCCAGAGGACTAGGTTGAGAACAGATAATTATCAGATTTTACTGTAGTTGGGATTTTTAGCCTGTTCTTGAGCTACTTGTTTTATGTGCTTTATACTAAGATATACATTATTTATTCTGACTGTTTTTATTGCTGGTTTAGGAAGGGCAGTTTAAAATACGATTAAATACTGAGTTTTGCAACAAGCCAAAGTCAAAATCATTGCTCAACTGAAAGGGCCCTTTATATGTCTGCTTGTTTGCATCTTCAGTTTGAAAATTTTGGGGATTCTAGAGGGAATAGAACAGGGTCCAGTGAAATTTATGGAGACCTTTCTGTCAAAGGTACTAGAAATTCAGCTTTTGAAGGAGTTTGGGCTAGATGTAGCAGTTGCTTTCCCATATTGTATCTTTGGGGAAGAATGCTTAGTAAACCTCCATTCTCATTCTTTCAAATTGAATGAGTGCACAGAGGGCCTTCCCATGCCACCAGTACTAACAGCAACAACCCCCCCCCCCCCCCCCCATAAAGACCATTGCTTATTAAGACATTTTTACAGGAGGTGGAGCAAGAATTAACTTTTCTAAGGCTTAGGTGGCGCTTACATGAGTAAACATTCATCTACCTCAGTCTGCCATGTCCAGTTGAGTAGGATTTTTTTTTTTTATAACCATGTAGAAGAATGTAAGTACTTCTGATGTGTGGTGTGTTTAGAGGCATGTTTGAAAACTATACATATACGTTTAATTTAAAAAAACTGATGTGCCTAGTAGGCTTGTCACTAATGCATGTGCTTTTATATCATTTTACAATCTGTGAAAGCTGCATTAAGAACCTTATTCAAACACAATGTATGCAGCTACCATATGTTTTAAAATTCAGCTTGTTTCGTACAGGCTTAAAAGTATGTGCATACTTATTTTTTTTTTTTTTTTTACTCTTGGGCACCTTTATTTGAAAATGTACCTTAACTTCTCAAAGGAAGGTTCATGCTTTCTGAAGACACAGGGTCACAGGAGAACATTTGGCACTGGACAGACAGCTTTCCGGAAAGACTACCTGGGTATGCAGGTGTTCCCATGCTGCTTTGACTCCCATGGCTCTTCTCAATTCATTTTCATCCACCAGAGACACCAAATGTGAAATTCATGAGCAGCACTGCTGATTTTGATGGTGGTTCTGCAGCCTACTTGCCCAACATCTGTTAGCACAAGGCCTGTACTTGAGATCCCTCAGCCAGCTGGGTTTTCAGGATATCCACAATGAATTTGGATGAGATAGTGGCATACGTTGGAGACCTAGTATATGCAAACTTATCTCATGCATATTAATTATGGGTATTCTGGAATCATGATTGAGAACAGAGTTGTGAAGCTCTAAATAAATATCTTAATCTGGCTTCCTTCAAGTGTTTTTGGTTGCTTTAGGATTATTTCTTGGTTTGGTTTTGCTGCATTTATTTTTCTCATGTCAGAAGAACAGGCAATGGTTTCAATTCTGAACCAAATACAAAGAAAAAATGTTAATCACCAACCATCAAGATGCTCACTACAAGTGCTAAGTCCTGCAATGTGCTGACAAATTGCAGTATTTTGAACTGGATAGCTAATCACATCTCCTTTTTGTTATGCCCAGGCAGGCCTGATCTTAGGGGGCATGTCGAAGCCCATAATATTAGGGCTGCGGTGATGTCTGCTCATTTGAGGTCTACTTCCGGTGAGGAGACTTCCAAGGTTGTGCCATGGTGTTTAGTCCACACATTCTCATCCTATGACTGTTTACATACAGCCTCTTGGAATGGGAGTTTTGGATTTTCTGTTCTCCACCGCTTCTTTGAGGGGGTAATGCCCAACTCTATTTCCCCAGGGCTCATTATATTTTGCATTGCCTTAGTGTGAAAATATCAAAACAAAATGTTTCCTGCTGTCGCACATTAGTTTGTTCAGTAAATGTGGTTTGCCTCAGGGTCATGGCCAATAACTCCCAGGAACCCGCTACCTTCAGGGCCAGTTTCATCTATGGGATCTGTTACCCCTGTGACTTTCAACCAGTATCACTTCTGAGACCCACTGCGTTATTGTGCATTCACAACACTTGCGCTCAGATTTCAGGCAACACAACAATTCCAGGTAATAACTGGTTTATTATGAACGGGAATATACTTGAATGTGATGCAGTGAACACAAGAGAATGCAGATAAGATACCAACCGGCAAAAACAATCTGCAACTAATTCTGTATAATGACTTATGCGGTAAACAGAGCATAAGCTCTTTCCTTATTGATGGAGAGGGATCCCAATCTGTGCAGCTTCTGTCACTTCCAGAAGTTCTGGTTGAAACAGTTTGACCTCCAATTACAGGGCCTCTAATTCTTATTTTCTTCTCCACATCTGAAGGTATGCATTGTGAGGGGCGCCATCTTCTGAAGCATAGCTAAAAGAGAACAGCTTGCTTAATCTTGTGGGAGTCATCTGCCCCCAGACACATCTGTTAATGCCCCAATTCTGACAGTTGTGCATTTGCAAGCAGCAGCCTTGTGATCTGGGGGTCAGTGAGAAGACTTCTAATTAACTCAGGTTTGGCCAGGCTAGACCTAGGGCAGGCAATCCCATTACATCTATCTACTGCTGTTCTTGTGGTTCTCTGCCCCCATTTTGTTGAAGACTGGCCTTCACTAGAAACTCGGTGTGACTTGGTGAGCCAGGGGTGTTGTGATGACAGCAGTTCACCGGTCATTGAACCCTCCCCATCTCTCCTCTGGTGGTGGTCTCCCCTAGTCGCAGCTGTATGGTCAGAACCAAGAGATGCTGTAGGGTTTGCAGCGTAGGCACACAAGCACATTTGTAGTAAAAGCTTTTTTGGAAAATTCTGGAATAGTTTCCTTTCAGGGCTGAGTCTGGTTACAAAATCCATTTGTGAGAACACTTATTCCAGATAAACAGCTTTGCTGAACATGCATTTTTATTAATTTTTTTTGTAATTTTGTATTTGTTTATCTGAATGTCCATATTTGCAAAATGTCATCAATCTCTGTATTAAGCTACTTTCTGGATTATAGATCATAATTGTGCCAGTCTTATTCAAAGCAATATTAGTCATGTATTAACTATCTGTTAACATACTTGTTCAAGTGTCATTTATTATGAGGTGATTTTTTTTAACCCCATGGGGTAAATTGTGACTGCTGTGTGACTTAAGCAGTTTTCTAAAGCGTAGGTAAGTTTGCTTTGAAAATTATGGAAAATAACATGCATAAACACACAAAACTGCATTAACTGATTGTAGGGCAAAATTGGTGCGCATTTGAATTTACGCTCATAAAGGTGATTTTTAAGTTACCTGCGTAAAGATGAACATGTTTGCGCACAAATAGTGCATATTTGTGTAACTATTTTATCAACCTATAACAGGCAGGTAATGGTATGCGAATAAATTTGCTTGTATAAAAGGAACAGGTCAGGGGTGTTTCGGGGCGGGGCCAACATTTACTCATATAAGGTACTATTTTAAAAGATGTGCATGTGATGTATGTACAACTGTTACCTGTGCATGTTTACACCTGCTAATTGTGTTGCAAGTTAGAATAAAAATCTTTAGACAAATACTGACTGGGTGAAGGTTCTAGCTAAACTGGACAGAGTACAGACCCCAGGGAGGTCTTGATGACCTAGAGAATGGACTAGGCAAATTGGACTAATTGGTTTAACTGGTAATTTCCTTCATGCACATGTTATAAAATTTGATAATTTACACACACAACAGCCGACAAGTACTAAGGAAAACATGCAAGTTAAATTTCCTTGTGTAAATGATTAAATTAGGAACACAAATGCACTTGTATAGCGGATGTCTGCCTTTTATCAGGCTAAGTGGCGGCTAAGTCTTAAAGTGCTACATAGCCAGGTAAGTAATATAGCCAGATAAGCCTTCAAACACTAGTTCAGTCTATCCCTCTTATCTGCCTATGTATTGCTTTTATTTTACTTATCTGGCTATCTTGCTTAGCCAGGTAAGTCTCAAACCGCTCTACTTAGCCGAATAAGTCACCACAGTGATGCTTAGCTGGAAATTTGTAGCCATTTTGCTTGATAAATCAAAACTTATGCAGCTATGTTTAAAATTAATGCATATTTTTTGATATGCGAACATATTGTTGGGTAGATTTACGTGTATTTTATATAGTGTGCGCACATTTACCCAATAGTTGAACATATGGGTGCGCTGGCGCATGTTTTCAAGTTATCCTCATGCTTTTTAAATTCAAAAGTGTGAATGTAAATCCAAACCCCACCTGCTGGAATGCCTCTCTATGTACATAAAAATATTTGTGAAATCAGGTCACATGCATTCTTCAGTGCACACTAACCCCAGGCAATTTTATTACAAGACAATTATGCACATAAACGTTACCCTCAGAAGATCATGCTGTGACACAGTTCTTTCAGTTTTCATTAAATGTGCTGCCAAAACATTTTTCACTCTGTAGTAGAAATGGTAACAGCTTGCAAATGCACACAGACAAGAACATTTTAGGTTGCCCCCTGTGGAGCTGAGGGACTTATGAAGTCACATTTTATTCTTCAGGCTTCATTTAAAAAAAACACGCCATCTTTCCTTCACCTGGTAAATGATTAAATCCCTGACTTCATTCGTTTTACACAGTTTGTATTGACAGCAGATCATGAATAGTAAATAGCAAGGTGTCCTGTTCATTATGGAGCCGTACTCCTCCTAAACTGTCTTCTGCTTGCATGCTTTCCATTCAGATTGTCCATGCATTTGCACTGTTGATTGTTGTCTTCTGCTTCCTCTGTTATGGCTGGCAATGTCAAAAATTGGATTTTGATTTTTTTTTCCCCAAGGAATGCTCCTTCCTTCATTAGCTAACTTGGCTAAATCTTAGCCAAAATATCTAGAAGAATAAGGTCAACATGTTGCAGTTATTTCTGTAGTGGCTGGTGTGCAATACTTGTCATCAGTTCTGATTGATCATATTTGTCTTTCGGTTTCTTTAGAAAAGTAGACATCTCTGCTTTTTCTTTCCAAACTCGTGTCCTCCAGCTTTGTCCACACTTTCTGGCAATCAGGTGTGGTAGGAAAGCTTTTCATGATGATGCCATAGAAATTACATAAGTGTAGTAGCTTCATTTTTTTATTCCTTTGATTTGCAGAAATAGATGTTCAAAGCTAATAGGTTATCTTTTTACATCTTCAGCTCTGGTACTGTAGCAACTGATCAGTAAGCACAGCAGCAGAAAAGTCATACTTGTGTAATGACTACTCATGTTTCCAGAGACCAGAGGTTTTGGTTTTTTTTCTTTGTCAACTTATCTTCACATTTAAACTACATATTAAAGGACTTTGTTTACTCTTTCCAGCAAACCTTTGACTCCATCCTGTTCTGGGGAATGCATTAGTAGGAGAAGAGAGTACTCTGACTTCCATTTCGTATTGCATTTCTGCAATACGAAATGGAAGTCCAACTCTGTCATTAGTCTGAAGACTGAATGCCAAACATTCCTCCAAGCATTTTTCCAAAATGTTTTTTTTGTTCGATGAAATTGATGGACTTGACATTTTTCAAGTACTAAACAGGATCCCTGTAGTGTAGATTGGAAGCTGCAGAATTAAATACTGGTAGTTCAACAATGGTCCCTTCCCTATGTATGAGCAGGCCCAGATTTAGGAATAGGTATAATGTAGGCAACTGCCTAGAGGTTAGAGCAGGCTGAGACCCAAGAAAGTCAAGGTTTGAATCCTCTTTCTCCCACAGACCTTGGGCAAGTCACTTCCCTCTTCATTACCTCAGGTACAAATAAGATTGTCTGCTTGGGCAGTACCTGAATTATAACTTGCCTTGAGCTCAGGTTTGGAAAAGGCAAGTAAACATAAAATACAACTTTTTAAGGGCCCTGGAACTTTCACGGTTATGCTGCCATTCGTGCCTGCCTCTGTGGCATTGCTTGTCCTGTGGCATTGCTCTGTGGCATTGTCCTGTGGCATTGTCCTCTGTGGCATTGCTTGTCCTGTACAGCAGTGCTGCCCTACAGTAGCAGCAACGCAAAGTAAATTCACTGTGGGGCCTCCTGCAAGCTGGCACATTCATAGGCCATTCAGTGCCCCATTCCTACAGACCTTCATGTTTTAGTTTTTTATTTTCCTGGTAATGTCAATGTTATAGCAAAAAAAAATCAATGGAAAAAGGACTTTGTTATAACAAAACAGGAGAAAATCAGTGGAAAAGTCAGTGTTCCACTATTTGTTTATAGCATTGAAATTCCTATGAAAAATAAAAACTGAACATGAAGGTCCCTACCTGTGCCTCACGTGGATTTCCTTGGTAATAGGAAGCTCATGTAAGAGGAGTGGGCACAGAACAGCAGAGTCCAAATGCAACGGCTCGTAGGAGTCCCCATGCAGAATTTACTCTGAATTGCTACTTTAGAGCCAACGCTGCTGTACGGGACAAGCAGTGCTGTGACTCAGGTAAGGAGGGGATACCTGGAGAAGGGAGGATCTGGGCAGAGGGTTCTCCTGCACCTCTGACTTCTGAGGGGAGACACCTGTTCACCATTACCTATGGGGCCAGGTGCCCACATTTTAAATCTGGCCCTGTGTATAACACAAACTAATGTGTGGTCACATTTCTGGCTAGCCATCAATATGCAGAGCCTCTCCTACAATGGCAAATATTGTATAAATCCTATGCCAAAGAATTTGACATTATCTGCATTCTGTGACTTCAGTATCTTGAACCATCGATTCTTATCACTGCCTTTCTCTCCCTGCAACTACATTCCGTGCAGAACTTTTACAAAAGTTTGAAGTTAAGATTTAAGAGTCTTGCTATATCTTTTTAAAATATCTTCTCCATTACCACTCACTTCGCTTGTAAGTGGAACGGTCCCATTTATTAAGTTTTTTTTTTTAATTTCTCTTCATATTCTTAGCACAGTTTACAGGCAACATGTACATGTTTTCCCATCCTTAGCCTCTTTTAATTTTGGAAATTTTTCTAAAAGATACTTTGTCAAGCTGTCTGCCATGATTAAAAAGTAATCTCCCTTTTTATTAGTTGGCTTAGCACCTCGCTGTGAATATATAAACCAACATGACAGTTATGATCTGCAAACAAGAACTTATTGGATGACCCCACACCAAAGATGGCTAGATTAGACATGACAATGAACTGTGTGTTTTCAGTAGCCAGACCAAAGTTGTGGATCTCGCTACCAGAAACGTTATGAAAGATTACGTATATGAAGGTATTTAAGAGGGACCTTAAACTTATTTAAACAGGCTTTTCATCGTCTACAGGTAAAGAGCAAATGACCTCAAATGCAATGGGGCCTAAATAGCTCTGATGAAGATAATTCTATGTGACTGTCAATATATTTGTTAGTCATGTTGCAGATAGGAATTTATTACACCCAGGCAGCAGTTTTGTAGTTCTGAGAATAAGTGTACTTAGTGATTTTTAATGTTTTAATGTATGTATTTTGTAAACCACTTCATGCGCTATTGTAGACTAGAATATAAAAAATATTTAAATAAAACAAAATTCTTTTGAACTCTGCTGGTAAGTTTATAGGATCTCTTTCAGATATGATTCTTTTGCTTGGGGGCATACACTCATCAGTTTGATTAGGTGTTCTTTCATGTCTCTGAGATATATTCAGTCATACCCCCTCCCTTTTTTTTCTTTCCTACAACATTTTTGACACAATGGAAATGGCTATAGCAACAGCAATAGTTGGAGACTACTTTGCAAAAGCCCAAAATATTTTGTTGAATTTTTTTCTTTTGAAGCAGCTTATTTTGTTTTAGAGCTTGGCATTGTGCATGGCAAAGCCTTAGATTCAATTGTGTGTAGTCTCTTCCTCCTCACTCATAGATTTTTCTTTTCTCATTGCATGGAATAGGAAGGGCCTTGCACTTTTGCTCTGAGAGCTGGGCCAAGACATTCTTGGTTACTTTTTGGTCTGTAAAACCTTGGGATAGGGTATGAAAATCATAATCTGCAGACTACAAAGAAAGCTGGATGGTTGTATAATTTTTGAGGAGCTGTCGCAGACCAGCTTTCTAGCAGAGGGTGAAGAAAAAAAATTTCTAGTCCTTTTGTATTGTATACGATTTGAATGTTAAGTATGTATTACTGTTTTCAGCGATGCATTGAACTGCATCTCTGGAAACTGCGGAATATAAATTTTATAAATTAAAAAATGAAATAGGCAGCTGCCTGCTTTCTCTCCCCAGGGATCATAGCTGTCTGGGGTCCTGAGCCATTTTTAATCAGGCTACACACAAGTACAGCCTTGTTTGCTTCAGAGCATGAACTTCTACCTGCTCCATTCCAGCAGGTCTCCAAAAATAGTAACACCAGCTTTATCCAGGCTGCTGCCTAATTCCCATTTTCAACCAAAATTTGGGATGGACTTATCTAGTTGACCTGGCAACAGAAAATATCACTAAAGACATGACCAGGATCTTATGTGAATATTATCCGGGCTCAGACTCTGAACAGTCAGTATTTGGAGAAACAAAACAAAGTCATTTGCTTGGATGGAATTCATTAGAACTTGGGGTAGAGGGGGTATTCGCTCTTGTCTGCCATAGAGCAGGTCTAACTTAGCTGTTTTATAATTTATGTGGCTAAGCACAAATACATTCATGTGCTGCTTGAATATACCTTGTAACTTAGCCGGATATAACTTATCCGGCTAAGTTACTTAAATAGCAGCTTTGAATATCGACCTCCTTGTGTCTTGGTCAAATGTTTACATGCATGTTAAAACAAGTCATCTCTTAATGTGCTTTGCAAAACATTTTACAAGAGCAGCGTGAAACGTGTCCTTAACACCTTGCCCTCAGTTCACATGTGAGCATTAACACAAAGCTTAGTGTTCACACTAAGTGAAGCCCAGTGTTTACTATGTAACCAGCTTTTGCACTTTGGGCCAGTTAGAACAGGGGATTTTGGGTAGTAGTCAGTGAGTTCCCCCTCCTCCCAAAAGGAACGCTCTCTTCCACTCCTTCGCAAATATGTCTAATGCTTCTGGATGGGCTGGATCTTCACGAGCAGGAGGGATGTTGGCCCTATCACTATTGTTGGTAAATTATGCCACTAGGGACACTTCACTACTATCATGTGATAGTGATGAAAACCTACAGATGGCATTCAATCTAAGGGCTGATATGCCTTCTGTCCATGAAAGTCTAGCTCCTCTGGAATGGTAAGATAGGTTTCCAGAAGAGTTGGGAGGGGGGGGGGGGGGTTCTTTTGCCCTTTGGGAGTGGGGAAGAGGAAATCCCCTGAGCTAACCAACTCAAAGTGAAAGGGCTGGTTAGCATGGGGTATTTCAGGCTGCTGTATGCATGGTTACATTTTTTTTTTCTTTTTTTCCACCTGATCCAGTGATGCTTGTTCTCTCAGTTTATATATGTATTAAGGTAGGACTACATTTGTCATGACCTATTTGAAATGGGATTTTTAATTCACTCAGTTTTCCAAGACTTTTGCTGCAAAGAGAAAAAATGTAACTTATAACTGCAGATCTTCATAGGAATAGAAATAGTAAAACTTTCTGTTCAAAGAATGTAGTCATCTGTCAAAATAAAATTTTTTTTTTTTGAAATTTTTGAGTTTGTAATATACTTATTTTTTGCAAGCTTATATTCTGCAGCTTCCATGGTTTGCGTTCAATGCAGATTACAATAGGTCACACAATGGTAATTTAATGGTATGCAAACATTTCCCAGATATAAATCTCAATTGTTGAAGAACTTCCAGATGTCAATCTCAAGGTGGAACCATGTTTCAAATATCTGCTTATTTTTATAAGGGGTGTGTGTGTGTACCAAGAAACAACAAGAGAACACTAATGAACCAATGTATATCCCAAATATTAAAAATAAGTTTATTTTTATCACAGCCTAAAAGGATGGTTTTACAAAACACATGAAAAAAAACTTGTTATAATAAAGATCAAACAAAAAATACCAAAATTACCAAGAGAATTATTTACAAAAATGTTTACATAAATTGTACAATCACAAAATATGACTGTGGACAATTTAACTTCAATAAAGCTATCTAGAAGTGTCGTAGTTTACATATCTGCTGATGAAAGATGCAGGGAGAATCCACAGCGTAGGACGTAGGCAAACCAAAGGTTGCAAATACAGTAATATGTATCAGGTGCTGGTGACAATAGAGAGTGACTGTCTGAGGAATCCTCAACGTTGGAAACAAAGATGCAAATCTTCAAAGAAAACACCAATGAACCTCCAAATCCAACCCACACCTATGTATGTATATATTTAGACATTTTATATACAGACTTTCAAATGAAGATCACAACAGTTTACAAAAGTAACATTCATACTATAGATCAACGCAAACAATAGCGCAACACAATCTGGACCATCATAATAGGCATCATCGTATTAGCTTGCGCTTTAAGACTCAGCCTTACACTTAATCATAGGTCACTGAATAGTAAATCCAACAATAATACTTTTTTTCCAGTCCTTTTTCTTATGCAATTATAAAACTTCACTTAGTAGAAAACTTAACTTTCTTGATCTGTGTCAATGCTCCGATCGATTCTTGATGGTCGATCAGCTACAACTTCTTCCTGTGTAATCCTGACAATTTTGGTCACCCAACTATCTGGTTGTATTAGTAGTTAAGAAAACCAGTTGGGGTTCTGTCAAGGAAGGCTAATACACTTGATTTTTACAGTGAAGCTCTTGTTAGACAAGTATAGAGAAGAACCTGCACATGGTGTTTATCCTTGACAAGGCATTTGACAGTGTGCCCAGACACTTAATTTGGTGATATATACCAGAGATGTACTTGCAGCTGATGGGACAGGACCATGTTTGAGCTGGATATAGTTTGGATTTATTGTATGGTCTTTGATACACCTACAAGATATCCTTGACTTAAGGCATTTAAAATTGATTGTTTCAAAACTGACATCTATTTCAATTTACAACACTTCTTTTGACTTTAAGACCCCCGAGTGTCTCCTAGCAGGCACACATTGGTGTGCTGATAACCATGAGGCCTGGCAAAATGATCTTAATATGAAGAATACGAAGGACTTCCTCTCCTCCAAAACTCAGTGTAGTGACCTGTAAGCATGCCTTGGCACTTTCCTTGTGGGCAAAAATGTGGTTTTTAAAATGTCTGTTTTTTTACAGTACTATATATCACTAACTTTCTGGGTTACACTGTACTTAAATTCTAAGACTAATTATATATTTCTATACCAGGAAAATTGAATGTATGATTAGAATAAGAGTATGAGTAAATGAAATCATACTTGATTTTTTATGAGGTCCTATGTCTAAAATTCTATCACCAGTGTCACATTTTATAATTTGAGATTAGTATTTGCTGCATCATTGCTTTTGGTTTAGTGTGGCAGGATATTTTGGCCTCTTATGTGTCTCACCAGGATATTGTGAACCATGGCTGAAGCAAAAGAATCTTGCTTGAGTGGGTAGCATATCTGCTCACCTGGGGACTTGTAGGGAAGGGGTAAGCTTTGTGTAGGCCTGATCTTTCTCCATGTGTCCCGTCCGTCCCCCGTCCCCCCGGGAATTAGTTTCTTTATCATTTATATTATCTATCAGATAATATAATAGCATCAAACCTTGGGTGTGTCTGGCTTGATTTTGTGGTTCAGCACCTTTTCTTATTTTCTGTTGATAAGCAGGCTGAATTAGCCATCACATGTGGGTGCTGTCTTCAGGCAGCACTAAACTGACTTCTCTCATAGCTAGTGGAGCTTTGAACTCTACTGAGCATATGTGGAAGTTACTGCTCAGGTGCTGCCTCAGTCATTTTTTAGCTGAGCACAGCATGGACATGTACTCAGTCTTTCCTCATTTTTCTGTAAAGTTTTGAATTTGATAATTCTACCTCAGTACTTTCTTTTCTAGTTGCCTTGCTGCCTCTGCAGTACCCACAATAACATTTTTCAGTACTACTAAAAAAAAAAAAAAAAAATTTCCAAAGGCCTTACTTCCTCAATATAGGCCAGAAAATATTCTACAGTGAGCTAATTTAAAAAAATAAATAAAATAAAATTTGTGGAAGGCAACTTCCTTCACTGACTGCTATGAGATGTGCTATATTTACCTAAATCTGGAACATGATCAGAAGAACTATGCCTGTGGATGGATTTCTCTGCACTCCCAACATTCCAGGCAATTAGGATTGAGGAGCTTCCTAAATCTCTCAATTCACAGTAGATCCTCTTCCTGCAGTGCAGTGTTGTCTGTCTCACCTGGAAAAAGTTGACCTTGCCTAGTCAGGAAAGAGTCATCAGACTTCACCAATCAGCTCAGGCCAAAGCCATGGGGTCAAGTAGTATAAACTGCCCTGCCCTGCCCCTGTCACTGAAGCCATCTGTTGCGTCTGTCTGTCTTCAGCTTCGCCCCGCTTGTTGCACTCCTATCTCTGCTTGTCCCGCTTACCTGGGCAAGATAGCTTCCGCAGCGTCATCAAGCCAACTTCTCTGGGTCCCCGGAACGGTTATGGTGCAGCCAAACCCCATTTCTCCTCCCAGATACCTGCTAGGGTGCTCGCGCGTGCGCAACCCACATCTAAGTACGCCCAATGGCACGAACCTCAAGGGCGTTCCCTCAGCTGATGTCACGCCCATCCGGGTATATCCTCTTCTCAAGATTGCTAGCTCATTGAGTTGGCAAAGGCTCGAATAGACTTGTACTGTTCCTGTCTGCGCTACTCTGCCGCTTCCCTGCTGCCTGCAGGAAGCCCTCCTTCTGCCCTTCGGGGTTTTACTACTAACTTGGGTACCCACTCCTCGGGGGCCCTCTGTTCTATTTTCAGGAGCCATTCAGGGAACACGTACTCTCTCCTCAAGGGCCTGCTCTCCCTGCCTCAGTGCCTGTACCTACTACAACTATCTGGAATTGCATCCATAACAGCTAACACCGAGTGAGTACTCTAACATCTCATCTGTCTCATCCACAGTAACTCCTTGCTGTGGAACCTCCTGACGTCACCTAGGAGAGAAGGACTCCCTCTGCCAAAGTCCCTGAGACTACAACTCACCACTGCCACCTGGTGGCTATCTTCAAGCTGTATAATAAGAGTTCAATTCCGGTGTTTTGTGTACAGAGTCTAGCCCAGTGCTGTGGCTCTTCACGGGGCTCCTCCCTGTGGGCGTGGTCATCTCCACAGCACCCAAGGATCCACTAAAACACACGTAATAACACCATTAGAGCCTGGTTTGAAGAAATATAAGCACTTGAAGCATGGTGCATCAGTACTACCGAAGCTACTGTCTGCACATTGAAGCGTTTGGCCTATGCTGCTTTGTGATGCCTGATGCATAGCCTGCCAGTGTACTCTATGTATCACAATGGTGCATTCAGTGCACCAAAACCTGTGATAGGCACAGCACATGCTTTGATGTACCTCAATACTTCTGCGTACTGGCTGCATAATGTATCTTCTCGGATGCATGACTCCATGATGCAAAATGAAAGATCAAATGGTGGAATCTCTATGCAGTTGAAGCTTGCATGAACACAATATCCATGCTCTGCACAGGCTTCCTCAACATGACTTACTAAAGATCCCTCGAAGTAATCTGTCACATTCTTCCAAAGCATCCAGACATTCTACTCCATTAAAGCTCTTGATGCATCAAGCTAAATACCTAGCTCATCAAGCTGCTTAAGCTGCACAACTGTATGCAGCCCATCCTAGATCAGTGGCAGTGGGGAGGTGTTGATACATAGAAACTTGATGGCAAAAAAGACTCTAGGGCCCATCCAGTCTGCCCATTTATCCAATTTAGGATAATTCTTACTTCCTTAGATACCCTGTATTTAACCCATGCTTTCTTGAATTGAGAGAGCGTTTTGTCTCCACTTCCACTGGGAGGCTGTTCCACATATCCACCATCTTCTCTGTAAAGAAATATTTCCTAAGATTACTCCTGAGTCTACCCCTTTCAATCTTATCTCATGACCCCTTGTTCTATAGCCTCCTTTCTGTTGAAAAAAGGCTCACCATCTTTGCATGGAAACCTTTGAGATATTTAAATACCTCTAACATATCTCCCTTTTTCTCTAGGGTATACACTTTTAGATTATTAAATCTATCCCTGTATGCTTCAGAATGAAGACCACTGACATTTTAGTAGCTATCCTCTGGACTGACTCCATCCTGTTTATATCCTTTTGAAGGTGAGGTCTCCAGAATTGTACACAGTATTCCAAGTGAGGTCTCACCAGGGACCTATACAGGGGCAACATCACCTCCGTTTTTCTGCTGACCATTCCTCTCTCTATGCAGCCAAGTATCTTTCTGGCTTTTACATCACTTTATCCATCTGTTTGTATCCGATGACCTCAAGGTGGCCAATTACCCCAGATCCTGTTCTTTATTTATGCTTAGAAGAACTTCACCTCCAGTAGTGTACCTTTCCCTTGAGTTTTTGAGTTCTAAATGCATTACTCTGCAACTCTTAGCATTAAATCTTAGCTGCCAGACTTTAGACCACTTTTTGAGCTTCACTTGATCCTGCTTCATGTTTTCCACTCCCTCCTAGCTACTCACCCTGTTAGATTTTGGTGGTATCACCAAAAAGGCAAACCTTTCCTGACAGCCCTTGTTATGTCAATCTCAAAAATGTTGAAAAGAACCAGTCCAAGGACCAATCCCTGAGGCACACTGCTAGTAAAACTCCGTCCTCTGAGAGAACTCCATTTATCACTACCCTGTCACCTACTGCTCAGCCAATTCCTAACCAAGTTGGCCCCTTGGATCTATACCAAGGGTGCACAAATTATAAGTCTTCTGTGCAGAACAATGTCAAAGACCTTGCTGAAATCCAAGTACACTGTCTATCACTCTCCTTTGATCCACCTCTCTGGTCACCTAATCAAAAATTGATCGGATTCATCTGATTTATATCTGGTAAAACCATGCTGCCTCGTATCTTGCAATTATTGGATTCCAAAAATAGCACTATCCTTTGTTTTAGCAGCAGTTTCATTTAGTTTGCTCACCACAGAGGTCAGACTAACTGGCCTATAGTTCCCAGCTTCCTCCTTACATGAATAAGAACCACATCTACCCTTTTCCAGTCCTCTGGAACTACTTCAGACTTTAAAATAGCATTGAAAAGGTCAGCTAGCAGGGCTGCCAGGACATCTCTAAGTGCCCTTAGTAGTCGCTGAAGTATCCCATCTGGCCCCATCGCCTTATCTATTTTAAGTTCTGTAGCACCTCACAACCACTGTTTTGAAAATTAATTGAGGTTTACCTCACTTCCAATCTTAGGTTTTTGTGGTCCTGCTTCAGGCCCTTCCACAGTGAACAGAAATATTTAAGCAATTTTGCTTTTTCCTCAGCCTCTGTATTCCTCCCCTTTATCACTTCCTTCTATCACTAACCTGTGTCCCCTCCAATAAAGAGCCCTCACTCCATCCAGGTTGGCGGGTCTTTGTTTTGAAATGCAAAACCCCACCAACAGACCTCTTGTTCAGATGTGGGAACTTTTTCATTGTTTTTGAAGCGTGTGTTCCACTGCCCACCCAGCTCAAAGGGCATGTCAGTCACTTGACCAAATTGCAAGCTTGAGAAGTTTTTCTCTTTGACCAAGGAGTCAGAAGGAACTAACAACCTTTCCTCCATCATTCCTTGGACTAGAGTCCCAATATCACCTATTGGCCTGAACACATCATTAGAATCCTTAGTTTGGGATTCATCGTCCCACTCGCAGTAAAGTGCAGTTAGAGGCGGCTGACCAGGAGATATCCCCTCAGGGGCAATCCAAAGAACTACCTGGTTCTTGCTCTTTGTCATTGAAGTCCTGAATAAGTGAGCCCAATTCCATTAGGTTCCGAAGAAGGTTCTATAGGTATATCTTCTGACCCACTTCGGGATCCTCCCAACATGTGACGTTCTAAGTTTGTGGGAAAAATGGGATCTACACTTGACGTTAATGAGCAAAACAAACAAGGACTCAGTTCAGAACTCATCAGTCTTCAAATCCTGTACACCCTGTCAGGACCAGCAGCCCTTCCATTCCACAAAATCCTCAACATATTGAGAATACGGGAAACTCTTATATTGGGTGTCCCTATAGCGGAAGCTGAACCTGAAACAGATAAAATAAAACAAAAAAAAAACTGTGGGGGTTCAGTGCCATTGATCTAGTCAAATGTGCTATGAAAAAGGCGAGAGACCAGAATTCATTCAGATTCTCTGGAGTGTACAGACAACTCTCTCATTATACCTTAAGGAGCCTGGTTCAAGGTTTAACCCAGTCCTCTATAAGGCAGAATGTTGCAAGGGATTCTGGGTAAAGGGAGATTCCCTTCACCCTACCGTAAGAACCCAGGTCTAGAAAGACTTGGAGAGGCCCCAGAAAGCTGGTAGGATCTTGCAATACACCTACACTGCAGACCTTTGCCTGTTTGTGCTTGACACAAGGTGATCTACTGTCTTGATTCTTTTATCTTTGAAGCACTGTAAATTTAAAAAAAAAAAAAAAATCTGCCTTAACTTAAACTCAGAAATTCCCCATACCTTATCCAAAGTTTGATCATTCCCTTGTAGGCCATTACTAGATATATAGTGACTAAAATAATAAATTTAAAGGACTCTAATTGTACACAGTCCTACACCCATAGCAATCTAAAACTAACAGGCCGATACAGTACAGTGCGCTCCGATGGAGCGCACTGTTAACCTGCCCTTGGACGCGCGTTTTCCCTTCCCCTTATTCAGTAAGGGGAGGAAAATGTGAGTCCAACCCGTGGCACCTAATAGGGCCCTCAACATGCAAATGCATGTTGAGGGCCCTATTAGGTATGCCCACGCGATACAGTAAGTAAAATGTGCAGCCAAGCCGCACATTTTACTTTAAGAAATTAGCACCTACCCAAAGGTAGGTGCTAGTTTCTGTCAGCACCGATGGCGATATTAAGTCGGAGGTCCCGAAGAGTAAAAAGAAAAAAATTTAAAATGGGCTGTCGGGCCGAAAACCGGACGCTCAATTTTGCCGGCGTCCAGTTTCCGAGCCCGTGGCTGTCAGCGGGCTCGAGAACAGACGCCGGCAAAATTGAGTGTCGGCTGTCAAACCCGCTGACAGCCGCCGCTCCGGGCTAAAAGGAGGTGCTAGGGATGCGCTAGTGTCCCTAGCGCCTTCTTTTACCTGTTTCTACCGCACCACCTAATTTAAATACTGAATCGTGCACACCGGCGAGTCACTGGTGCGCGCGCCGGGAGAGTGGGCGTTCGTCCGCTCTCTCGCGGACTCTACTGAATCGGCCTGTTAATTAGGAACTGAACAAAATAAGATGAAGGCAGCAGTCCAGCAGCAAGAAGGGGGACTCCCAGTCTCTTGCATCGAGTGTCACATGTATGATTTTTTTGCCTGCAGGGGAGAAGTTGTACATGTGCATGAATTGCAAAGAGCTCCTGTCTCTCAGAGAATGAGTCCAATCTCTGGAGGCTAGAATGACAGACCTGGAGGAGCGGAGGCAGACAGAGGTATATAGATGAGACCTTAATGGGCATAGTAGCCAAGTCCCAACTCCAGTCTGGCATCCCTGGGTGCCACAAAAGTAGGTAAATCTAGCCTGAGAAATACAAACAGATCTCATTTTCAGGAATACCAAAAGATGTGCATGAATGAAGCTCTTAGACAAATTGTGTGCATACATCTGAAGAAATATTCATTTTGGATACCCAGAAAAACATTCATACTTGCATTAGAGGACTAGTTACCTATCCTGTACAGACTTTTTTTTTTTCTGGTATGAAAACTAGTGAATTGAATAGAGGACCAACTCTTACTTGTGGCCTGGCATTGCATAAGAAACCAAAGTGGTGTAAAGTAGAGAGGATTAAAAAATAGATAAACAAGGAATATCAAAGCCCTCTTATAAACAATTCAGTACCATCAGTGCGGCCAATCATAATAGGCACTTCCGGCATATTAAATCTTCAATTTGCCTTATACTTAATCATCAGCCAAAAACTTTTTTTTTTTTTTTTTTAATTGATTGCAACAGGAAAGTACTTATTTTAGTGTCTCTTGTGTAGAGAAGAAGAATACTCTGACACAGAGCCATCAGGAGGTGGTAAATTCTGTTACCATGACAGTGCGCCTGAAGATGCAAAGTCATTTTTTACTAAAATAGAAAACAAAATATGTTCATCAAACAGTGTGTGCCATAAATAACGATTTAACAGATGTTCCCAATGTTAGGAGAAACAAGTTCTGCAGTATCACAGAATATTATTGATATTTTTATTCACTACACAAGAGACACTAAGAAGTATCTTCCTGTTGCAATCGATTTAAAAAACAAAAGTTTTTGGCTGATGATTAAGTATAAGGCAAATTGAAGATTTAATATGCCGGAAGTGCCTATTATGATTGGCCGCATTAATGGTACTGAATTGTTTATAAGAGGGCTTTGATATTCCTTGTTTATTACATAAGAAATCTACATATGAGTATGCTGCAAGTATTGTGCAGGAAAATGGATTTGTGCCAAAGGGTTTCCCCTGCAGGCAGGACAAGGCAATACAGGGTTCAGCTTGAGAGGAAACTTTAGCTCATGAGATGAAACTGTAGAGGGGAAAAAAATATGCTTCTATAGGCACCAGTGGAAAAGAAAACCAAAGCACAAACTAAGACTTAGGATAAATGTCTCTGTATAAAGTGAACCCGCTTAGGCACAAGAACCGTATTGCTCAATGATAGTAGAAAAACCAAACATCTACCCCATCACAGCTTAGATTAAAAAAAAATACAAAAAAACCCTCAAACATTGAGCAAGGAAAAACAGATCCTGATTAGAGGAAATAATCAGTTTGAGTTAAGAGAATTAAGTGTTATCGCATGGCTTTAGAAAATGAAATAACAAAAGATTAACTTAAGAAAACCTTTCACATCAAATAGCTGGAGAAAACAAGGTCAAGAAAAGTGGTATCATTGTTTGAGACACTGATTATAACTGGTATTCAGAACTGTATTCAGCAGTTCATAAAAGATTCTAACTGGTAACCAAAAGCTTGATATATTTCCAAGATACTTCATCCTGGAATTTATAGGAACTCCTGCCCACATTACTTGATTCAAATCAATGCCATGAAAGGAAAACTTAGGAGAAAAATTTAAATAACCTGGAAAACTATAGAACCATAAGTATTAGCCACACAAATCAAATGAAACACAGGCAGCAAGGCAGTCTCTGGGGTAGTCTACTTACTAAGAGAAACATTTTGTATAAATTAAACCAAGCTACCCATTAAGAGGTTTTAACAAGTTAGAGGTCCTCTGTGCAAATAAAAGCTATGCATATTTTTAGCTAACAGTTTTTGAGGATCTGTTTGTGGGAAGAGTACATGGTGTTAATGGAGTATCTATACTGGCACCTCTTGTGTACACCAAATATATTTTTCCAGACAATGATGAAGATATACTATATACTTCTATACTAAGAGGAATTAAAAGGTATAAATTGTTAATGTTAATTTTGGGATTTTTAGGCCATCTATTAAAAAGAAAATGCTCAAGGCAGCTTACAGAAATACTTAGTATTCAAATACAATACAGTTTATAATCTAAATGAGTAGCTGAGGCAGTGGAAGATAAAATGACTTGCCCAAAATCGCAAGTCATTTTATTATACTCTCGGTCTTCTGTGGAGAGGAGCAGAAATGTTGTCAAGCAGATTATGGATCGAATTTCAGAGCAATCACCAAAACTAGGGACAGTGTAAAGGAGTGTATATGAGCACCAGAACACCTTACGGGACCAGTTCCTGGTATCTAGTCTGGTCCACCTTAATGTGCAGCACAAAGAGAAATCCTGGCCATATGGAATTTCTCTAAGCAGGGGAATAAAAGAGCAGGCCCTGGAGAAGAGGAGAAGGCACACTAAGATAGCATTTGTGATTGCTACAAACTTGATTTAAACCTGCTGAGATAAGCAGACCTTTTTCTACTAGTTTTCGATTGTGCAGTAAATACATTTATTCCGTGAAGAAAAGGTCCAGAGTTTAGACTGCTCAGTCTTCTAGCATCTTCCCACAGCATCACACATGGTGGCAGCAATGGAGTATTTGGTCTAAGCACCAGCAGAGATCAGAGACCCATGCTAAAAAGAAAAACAGATAAGGAGGGGACCAGCTGCATCAACAGCCCTGAAAGTTAAGAACAGTTAGTCAAAGGGGCTAGTTCCACCAAGATAGTGTGTGTCCTATAGTAAGTTAGAAAGTCCTACCCTGTCTGGCTCTATTTTCTCTCTCTCATTTGCTCCAGGAAAAAAGAAAAAAGCCTGCTGCACCTAAGGCCCATATAACCAATCATGGAGATAGTCCATCCCTTCAGAGAGGCAGCAGTTACTGTAAAATGCCATATAGACCCAGGGGGTCCAGCAGCAAGCATTATAAGAGCAGTTTAACCAACAGGAAATGTCATTGTTACAAATGTAACCCCATCTCCAGGTAATGACTGAACACTAATGAGGCTATAACAATTAACTCCAACTTTCTCACTCAGATTCTTGCCCCAGGGCCTGGTTCTTTCACTGGGGGGAGGGGAGGCAATTCTCCTCCAATCCCTTGCGTGACAGGGGTGACTCTTTCTACCTGGGAGAGGTTATGCCTTCTATTCCCCTCTGTGGATGTGAGTGCCAGCAAACACAGGAGACTGATGAGGTGTCCAAAACTAAACTTTACTATAGTTTTTAGAAAAACGATCAATGGCACAGTTCATATCAGTTCTTATTTCCAAGGTGGCATTTACAGTTCAGTCTAGCTGTATAAGGGTTTCTTTCTTTACAAGCTTGGAAAAGTAAGGTTCCTAAGTAGGCAAGGGTATTCTTTAATGAGCAGAACAAACCTTCTAAACTAGCAAGGAAAATAGTCCTCAAAATCTCAAGTTTGGTCTTTAGTTTTTATGCAGGTCTCACTCTTGGGATTCATCACTGTAAAAAGGATCCAAACAAGACCACCACAGCTCTCTGTATTCAATGTGACTCCTTCCAGTTCTTCTAAACTAAAATAGTTTTCTCCAAAGGTAAGTCCAAACACTAGAAACACTTGTAGCAGGTCACCACCATTCCTCTTTCCTCAATGTGGGTGCAAAAGAAACATGATTTCCATATCATGGCCCCCGCATGAGACTTCCCTGTAGTCTTCCTCCAGGCCAAATAAAACAGGAGTCTTGCAAGGCTTCTTACAACAAAAATGGAAAATCCCCCCCCCCCCCCCCCCCCAAAAAAAAAAAAAAGCAACCTGAAGACAGGCTTAACTAGCCAAAGAGTGAACTGGAAAGGCAGCTTCCTGACCTTTTCCTAAGGACACCAGGCTAGAATGCCTGAGCCCCAAAGTTAGGCCAAAAATTCAATAGGCCAAAGTTCCTGCACTTCCTCTAAGTTAAAAAATCAAGCTGCATTACCACATATTACTTCACAAGGGGATAGCCATCCCAGCCCCCTCAAAGGGAGGAGCTGAACCAAATGGTATCTCCCCTAATTATTAACCTGTCTTCTAGCTTCTGGAGTAACGAGAGCCTTACTGGTAATGAACCCAAGAAGTCCTTATACAAATGACCCATGCTATATAGTCCTGAAACTGTATAGATCCACCCGCTTGTTACACTCTGCCAACAAAGGTCTTTTAGCAGTACCTTCATCTAAACTTGCCCATCTAATTAAAACTTGCAAATTGCTGGAATGCTTATATAGAGGGTCTTCAGTTGCTTTCTGATTTAAAACAGTTTAAAAAAAGAGCTGAAATCGCTTTTGTTCCAAAAGACTTTTAGTTAAGTTCTCCCATTTGTTAAAAGCATCCAGGAGTAACGTTCTTGTCAGTGAAGTCATTATACTGTTATGATTATGATTCATGTTTTTACAATTTTAAGACTGTTAATAGTACACCTTGACTGAAAGAGAGACCAGTTAATAAATAGTGAAAACTAAATAAAAATAAATGCTATGGCTTGGATACTACACTATATCCTGTAATTTTTAAGATGGCTCCGGGAGAGAATCCAGACTGCTCCTTGATCAATTTTGAATGAACCATCTAACTGGAAGGATGGCCGGAGTCCATGTGTACCACCTACCTAGATAATTTACTGATATGCAGCAGTCAAGTCATCTTTCAAGCTGCAAACTGAGCGAAGAGCCAGCTACAAGGAGATTAAAGCTGCCATTCTTGAAAGGGCTGAGTGTATCCCAGAACTGTATCAGCAACAGTTCAGGTGGGGAATCATCCAGCCCAGAGATTGTCATCTAAGCCTTTTCTACTGCTAAAATACACAGGCTGAAGTGGTTAGGGTCTGAAGGGAAGACTGGCACTGATGTAGCTAAACTGTTCCTCTTGGAGCAGTTTTGGACAAATTTGACCAGCCTATGTGACAGTGGATGTATTGGCACCTGAAGCTCACTCTGGAGACCACTCTAGACGTTGATGCCACCAGGTCCAGTTGATGCCAGAGCACGTGACTGCCATAGACACAGCCTTTACATGCCACAATTTGAAAGCAAGACACCTGCCATGGGCCTCTGAACAGGAGTGGCCTCATTACTTATATCTGTCAAGGATCTAGGCCCATCACCCTACTTTAGTCGTGAAGAGAGGCTACTTTGACATCCATAGATTTGTCCCCCATCTTGTGACAGTTGCAGGCAATCTGATGACCCTACATTTCTGCAGTTTTGCGGATATTCCCTGCATGGGGTTCCAACTTTTGTGGTTCCAATGGAACTGGATGGCTTCCTTATGCAAGCCCTGGTAGAGTCAGGAAGCATAAAAACTCATTTAGAGTTGGTCAAGAGAACAGAGTATGGGAAAGATGGTGACTGTCACCTATTCACAGAAACCAACCAGCCAGATTTTGCTGAAGACGCTAGTCAGACAAGCTGACAAAAGTATTTCCCTGGCTCCCATACCCCACTGACCTGAAATGTGTTTATCCAGACTTTGGAACACTCTGGAGGCAGCTTGTAACTGATCTGACCATCTCAGACAATGACAAGATGTCATTTCCCCCAAGGTCTTTCCATTAGAAAATCCAGATTTACAAATCAGAGAACGTAAGATATCCAAACCCCATCAACACCATCTGTGAAAAATTCAGGTATTCCCAGCACCTAGAACAGCGGTTCTCAACCGGTGTGTCGCGACACACTAGTGTGTCGCCAAGCACCGGGTAGTGTCGCGTGCTCCGGGTCTCTCCCGCTGCTCTTTATTCCTTGCTGCCGTTGCCGCTGGGCTATCAGCACGTTCAAGCCCAGCGGGAACGGCAGCGGCGCTAAAAGAAGCTGTGGCACTTGTGGCTGGGCCTTTTCTTCTTCTCGCGCCCCCCCCCCCCCCCCGTGACCCAGAACAGGAAGTGATACGCGGTGCGCGGGAAGGAGAAAGAGCCGGCCCATGCCGCGTGATAAAGTAGCAGCAGCAGCAGCAGCGTCATCGGCCCCCGGGGAATCGAAGCAGCCGGTAATCAAGAAAGGAGAGAGCAGCTTGAGCCTCCCGCGGTCGATGGGATTCTACTTTCTTGGCTTGTGGGGGCTGGAGGAGGAGGCTGCTGCAGTTTCCATTTGTGCTCCCGGGGGGGGGGGGGGGAAGGAAGTGAGTGAGAGAAAGAAGCAGCCAGCCTGCGTGTGATTGAGAGCACGTTTGTGAGTGAGAGAAACTGGTCAGAGAGTTGATGTGGTGTATATGTGAGAGACAATGAAAGTGACTGCTCAGGGAGATGACTGATGTGTATGTGAGAGTGTGAGACATTAGTCAAGGAAGTGACTGATGTGTGTGTGTGTGTGAGAGAGAGAAAAAGCATGGAAGTGAGAAATCTGGGTATGTGAGAAAGCAAGGGCGTAAGAAGCCTGGTGTTGGGGGGGAGGGGCTGTGTGTGTATGAAAAAAAGCATGGGAGTGAGAAGCCTGATTATGTGAGAGAAAGAGCATGGGAATGGGAAGCCTGTGTGTGTGCATGCATGAGAGCGAGAGACTGGTTGGTAAGGTGACGGGGCGTGTGAGAGAAAGAGACTGGTGTGTGTGAATATGAGAGAGAGAATGTGATTCAGGGAATGAGAAGCCTGTGCAGTGGAGAGCGAGCATGGAAATGAGAGAGAGACTGGTGTGTGTGTGTGTATGTATGTATGTGTGTGTATGTGTGTGTAACAGAGAGAAAGTGATTATGGGAATGAGAAGCCTGTGCATGTGAAGAGTGAACATGGGAGTGAGAAACCTGGGTGTGTGTGAGACACAGCATGTGAGGGAGAAGCCTGTATATGTAAGACAGAACATGGAAGTGGGAAGCCTGTGTGTGTATGCATGAGAGAGATCAGGTGATTGGTGTGTGTGTGTGTGTGTGTGAAAGAAAGTGATTATGGGAATGAGAAACCTGTGCATGTGAAGAGTGAGCATGGGAGTGAGAAACCTGGGTGTGTGTGAGACACAGCATGGGAGTGAGAAGCCTGTATATCGGAAAGAACATGGGAGTGGGAAGCCTGTGTGTGTGTTTATGCATGAGAGAGATCAGGTGACTGGTGTGTGTGTGTGTGTGTGTGAGAGAGAGAGAGAGAAAGAAAGTGATTATAGAAATGAGAAGCCTGTGCATGTGGAGAGAACAAGCATGGGAGACTGGTGAGTGTGTGTGAGACAGAGAAAGTGATTATGAGAGTGAGAAGCCCGTATATGTAAGTAGAACACGGGAGTGGGAAGCCTGTGTGTGTGTATGGCATGAGAGAAACTGTTCAGGAAGGTGACTGGTGTGTGTGTCAAAGACTGGGAGATGATTAGTGTGTGAGAGACAGAAACTGGTCATGGGGGCATGACTGGTATGGTGTGTGTGTGTGAGAGACATGGGCATTAAGGAAGAGGACCATGAGTATAGAGCTTAGCCTCTACTGCTGCTTCTGCTGTGTGCTACGGCCTGCATGGAAGAGGAGCAGGAGAGCTGCTGGAGGGGGTAAGTAAAGGTGGCTTTTTAAGTTTATTTTTCTTGATTGACTACCATTTTAATTATTTAATATTATGTGATGTCTGCTTTTTTTGAAATATTTTATTGGTGTTTGGAGAATTTTTTAATAGTTTTTAATAGTTTTTAATTGTTGGATGTTATTCTGTTCATAGCTATTTAGAAACATTTATTCTGCTTATTAGTATAGTTTTACAATTATTTCTGTGTGGGGATCTATAGCTGCTTGCTAGTTCTGTTTTCCTAATAAGAGGTGTATTGGTTTTTAGGGCCTGATTTAATATTTATATTGTTGCCTTTTCATAGATAGGGTTGCTCCTATTTGAGTGTATTCCATAATACAAGTGTAAATGTGTGTGGATTAGTTTATGTGCATTATTACAGATCCTGGGAGTATGTTAGGTCGGTTCTGTGTCTGTTACCAAGATGAAATATTTTACTAGCATGTAAGAGTTTTATCAGTCTTATTTGTTGTGTTTTCTCAAGAGGACATGCATTGGTGGTAAACTGCTGTCTTTTCATAAGTAGGGCTATTGAGCCTGGAAGTAGAAGGAGTTTGAGTTGCTGTTACTGAGATGACACCAGAACCAGAATATCTTTTTTGTAGGGTTAGTTGTATGGGGAATGTCATAATTCTGCTTTACATCCATTATTGTGGGTCAGGGGGGTTCCCGTGGATGCAAACTGAACTTTTACATCTAGCCCCGTGACGATCATGGGTCAGTGTGTCACGCATGTGAGAACCATCTGTCAGGTGTGTCCCGACAGAAAAAAGGTTGAGAACCACTGACCTAGAGGATGCTCTAGGGTAGTGCAAAGGAGACTCCCCAAGCACTTTAGAATCCTATAGTTGTTCCTCAGAGTGGGATAGGGAGGGTAGCCCAGTTACCTTTAGGCATGCCCGAAGAAAATGCCCAGGAACAAATAAAATTGGTAGATGAGAAGCTAGTACCTGA
The DNA here is from genome assembly GCF_901001135.1 of Rhinatrema bivittatum. Taxonomy (NCBI): domain Eukaryota; kingdom Metazoa; phylum Chordata; class Amphibia; order Gymnophiona; family Rhinatrematidae; genus Rhinatrema; species Rhinatrema bivittatum. Next base: position 174,214,862 of record NC_042620.1, on the reverse strand, counting down.
AATTGAGGTCCTAATCCAACTCCCTTCTTCATAGTGAAAAGGGGACTTAGCATACAGAATAGCAAAAGGAAATCAAGAGTCAAATCTTTGAGCAACATTTGATGCTCCAACCCTACCACCATCAAGTGTTGCAACCAGCCCAAAGCCATCTCCTAGGGAGCCACCTAGGGGAATAGAAAATGCAGGAAAAATTCCTGGCCCAATTGTATTGGCCTGATTTGTATCATCAAGTCCAGGACTATTGCCAGTCTTGCATTACATGCCAGTTAACCAAGTCTGCCGAGGTTTATGCAATTCTCCTCACTTCGAGTGACTAGGTAGGCCTCATATAGAGGTATAAATACCTACCTAGTATGAGGGTATTATAGCTAGTCTTGTCTCTGTCTCTCTCTTCCCTTCCTGTGGTTGTAGAAGGGCCCTGATAGCTAAGCTGGATCTCTAGCAGCTTAAAATGGTCCCCCCCCCCAGTGGTTGTACCTAGGAAATACAACAATTCTGGCACTTAATCGCAAAGTGCAAAAAAGTTATCGCAGTTTGCGTTAATACCTATGTAAAGCGCTAAGATAGCGCACTTTGCGATAAACTGCCTATTACCATAAAACAGGCCCTTTCCTATCGCATGCGATATTTAGTGCATTTCGATAAATCCAGGCCTTAGACCAGTGGTCCCCAAACCTGTCCTGGAGGGCCACCAGCCAGTCGGGTTTTTGGGATATCCACAATGAATATGCATGAGAGAAAATTTGCATGTTATGGAGGCAGTGCATGCAAATTTTCTCTCATGCATATTCATTGAGGATATCCCAAAAACCCGACTGGCTGGTGGCCCTCCAGGACAGGTTTGGGGACCACTGCCTTAGACTGTTTTCAATAAAACGCCATTCTTCTTGTAAGAGTTCCACACTCCTGTGTAAACTCAGTTTTTACAGTCTGGATGATATGAATTTTATTCTCAAGCTCTTGGATTCTCACTGTTACTGCAATTGCCTCTTACGATCAGGGTATCTAATTTTCCAGAGATAGCATTAGCCATAACAGAATACTCCAAAAAAGAAATAGTAACCTAGGCCATCAAATCCCATAAGGAGTCAAGTCACTATGGCTGGTTTGGACAGCATAGAAAATATTTGAGAGGGAGCAGAGACAAAGAGCTGAACCTATTCAACAGATGACAAGCTAACAGATTCAGGAAGCCTTTCACCACCAGAGCCCAGAATGTTGATTTACAAATCCTGTTTCAGAGCCTCCATTTTCCACCAATGAAAGATCCAGGGTGGAGAGTTCACTGCCTGCAGCTGCCTCCAATGTGGTTTTGCTGATCTGTATGACGCAACTGAAGATGCCTTTTCCACAGACTAATGCGGTGTTTCTCCACTGGGATCACCAATGGGAATCATAGCCTTCACCAGCAGGAACAGGAGCCACAAAGTAGATGATAGTGTGCTAGCTATTGGGAAGTGGAGGCTCTGATGGAAACACTCATTGTCCCTTTCTTCTTGGGAGGCATCTTAGAGATAGTAAAAAAAAAAAAAAAAAAAAAATAGATTTTGCACAGCAAGATTCTAAGGCTACTTCATGCCACCATCTTAACTCCTCAGTAGCATCCATTTCTCTTCTAGTAAATTACTGCTGTTATAGTACTGGTCCAGAAAAATGTTTTCTGCATGCATGAACTGTACTACTAACTGAAACAAGATAAGAATTGCATCTGTATTTCCAGTGCTTACTGTTAAAGGAACTCAATGACAAGCTTTGAATTGGAAATCTGGCTTAACTAATGTGCATGGGCTCTCCACTGGATGTTAATTCTGTGTCTCCACTGGATGCTGTGGCTTTTGTCCATGGTGATGCAAAATGTTTCTCCTCTGTTCCAGTGGATGAAGGACATAGAACTATAAACTGGTGGTTTCTAGACACTTAGTAAAGAATTTTGTTTTCTTCCCTTGTGTATATATAGAAATATTGGCTTCTGGTTTAAGGTATTTTTCCCATGTGGGCTTGTGTCCTTTAAACAGCTGACATTGTTGGTGTTTTCCTCAATTTACACCAATGTATGCATTAGTTTTGTATTGCTATTTTGCATGAAATAAAGTTTGTAAATGTAAAAAAAAAAAAAAAAGGCATTGTTTTGCATATACCTTGATGAGCAAAGCTTTTTTTGATAGTCAACAGCCCAGTGTTCATAGATAACTGTCAGTACTAGTCCCAATGTTGGCCCAAGGATTTTCTAAATTGGATGCATAAAAATGCCAGCATTTTACCCCTTCTTATCAGTGCAGTAAACGTGGTTAGCAGGGTTTGACTACCATGCAAAAATGCATGCTGGTTTCCCATTATGAATTTTATGTAATGATTCTTTCCTTATTGCCAGTTTATAATTCTGAGTTTGGCATTTAATAACTCAAGAATTATAAATGGTCAGTCATCGGGGGGTGGGGGGTGTTAGTGCCTGTATTTGGATTTTGCAGTTTATAATGAGAAACAATCTCCTTATTTTTAGTAGGGATTTTTGTTTTTGTTACATTTTGAAGGATGTGGTGTCTTAACAGTTTAGGAATGTCTAGCATCTTTTTTTTTGTGGTTACTTTTACTAGACATGTTATTTAAAGCAAACGAAGATATTGTAATATAAGGCAAACAGCAGAAAATATTTCAACTGACAAGGCGGTGCTTTACATATTCTGGTTAAGTGAAATATGTATGCAGTGGAATTTTTGTAATCCCATGCCATTAATAAAGGAAATCACTGTGTTACAGAGCAATTGCTGGTCTTGGCAATTGACCATGTTCTTTGCACATACCTCTGTTTTAGAGAAATATATGATGTGTAACTATTTTTAAAACAGTCCACTATTTCTATAGTAACTTAAATTGCCTATGAAAGGCAACAGAATAGTTTGTGATGTGGATGGATTTTAGATTTAATTACTTCTCTTTTTTCCAAATGCATGCTCAAGATAAGTAACAATTTCAAGTACAAATTGTTGTAAACTTGTCCTGCACTGGACAACAAAAATTCCCCTTTTGCCCTTAGTTTACATAATCTGCTAGATATGCTTACATGTAGACACTAGCATTTGTTCCTGGCTTCCACTATGGTAGCCTCTTATTTCTGTCCATCTGGTCCTTTAATTGCTTCAGGCCTCTGTTTCCAGTGTGCATGCCCTATCTGTTGTCTCTGCTGGTCTATTGCTGTGACTTTTGTCCAGGATTTCAGACTTCAGCCTGGTCCTGACCTTGATCTTGCCTTCTGGATTTGTTCACTGTTTGCTAATGCTCTTTCAGCTTGTCTATGCCTTATTACCTCTGCCTATCAAATTGTTAGTCTTGACTATGTAGGCAGCTGATTCAAAAGCAAATGTTAACGTGCGATTGTTCATACAACTTTACTCCTGATTTAACAAGGAGCTTATCACACAAAATATGTACACACAACCATAAGTAAAATCTATGTATACAAATTAGCACTCCTTCATGCAAATCCCTGATTAATCAAGGTATTAGTTATTGCTCCACAATGCAAAGTGGTGCGTCTGTTTACTCATGTTTTCTTAACACTTGGTCAGAAATGTAGTAAAGTTTCTGGGGCCAGTGTTCATTTGTGACTGAACCTGTTGGTAGGTGGCCTGTACTTGGGATTTATATGCTGAAAACCTGGTTTATGCAAATGCATCATGTTTTGTGTTGAGCATAATTTTGCACACATTTTTGGGTTACTGCACTTTTAAAAACTTCCCTAGGCATTAGTAAATCATTAGCTTACTGTGACAGAAGTTAACTTTTTTTTTTTTTTTTTTTGGTAAAGAAAATGTGTGCCGAAGTTGCATTTTTTTTTTTTTTTTTTAATACTGTCATACATTGTGCTCCTGACTTAGAACCCAAACTGACAAGGAAGTTAAATATATTAGAGCAGGGGAGGCAAGCTGGCTGGAAAGTATTGAGCACTCCATTGCATATCGCTCAACAGGGCAAGATTGGATATGACTCTCCAAGGGGCAGGTTCAAGCCAGCCATCCCTCTAAGGCTAGCATATAAGGGTACATTAACCTCTCTTGAACATAGGTGAAACATTTTTTGTGCATCTCTTCTCTCCACCTTTTTATGCTACCTGTAAAATTCCTTTCCCTAGATGACTTAAGTATCTGCTGGCCAAAGACTTGAGGTAGACATTGCTGCTGTAGCTATTGGCAGTGGTAGGAAGTTAGTAGTACCGACAGCAGGTGACCTCTGTTAGGCTCTCAAGACTGCTAAATCCATAAAAACCTTACATAGGGCTGCTTGTCTGATGTATAGGTACACAGTATTTTCCCCCCAATAATAAAAGTTTAGCTACTATTTCTGAGACAGTTAAATGAGACATGTTTAAGTTGGACAAAGCTATAGGTAACTCCCTTTCAAATCCTTACTGTAAAGGGGGTCTCTAGTGAGCTGAGAACTGGCACGCCTGCCTGCACTTCAGATCTGTTCTCAAGCAGGGGGGAAGCTGTACTTTGAAGGCCCTAGGGGATTGGAGTATTAGTGACTTCAATGAATTACTCTTCCTACTGGAGGTGACAGTTCAGCAAAATAAACATTACTGTAACTCAGCTTCTTCAGGTGTAACAATCGGGCACTGCCCTGGTCAATATACGCTCTCTTGTCCTTCTGCTTTGATGTACTCGCTTGGTCAAAAAAAAAGTTCTCTTTCCTTAGCTGTACTTTTCCCCCTCTGGAATAATGCCTGGATGGCACTTTGTTGCACACTGACCAGAGGCGTTAAATGAAAATTCCTTTTTGCCAACTGCTTTTGTCTGCTGCCGAATGGTTTCCAGTCAGACTACTGGCAAACTACATAAACACTAGAACTCAGTTCTAATAGAAATAGAAATCCTAACGGTAAGAGCTATTATCCAAAAGGTGAGGAACTTGTACACATTCATTAGTCCCAGATCTTAGGACTTGGATAGTCAGCCAAGGGCAGACAATTTCAGTAACTTCTTTCCTTCAGGTGTTTTAAAAACAAAAAAAAACCCCTCAAAAAAACCCCCTCTTAAGCCCTTTTCTCGGAACTTGTAGCCACTCTCAGGATATACCATATATTACACCATCTGTTCCTCTCATACAGCTCACTGAAGGGCAGAGAAAACACTGCTCACTTGTCTTCTAATGCCTGAATTGAGCCACTAACTTCCAGAATACTCTAGGGGATCTCTGTTCCAGGACCGGCACGAGGGTATTGGGTACTCTAGGCAGAAATTTGGTGTTGGCCACCCCCATACCAAACTGACCTGGTGGCAGCTTTGGCATAGCATGCTCTTCCCTCACCCTCCGCATAACATCCCCTTCTCTTTGCTTCTGTCCATACTGCCAAGCATTACCCCCCCCCCCCCCCATGCTTAGCATATCTTCATCCCCCATAGCATTCACCTTTTTCTTCCTTCCATTCCATGCTTTAATATACCAGCATCACACCAATCTTTGTCCTCTTTCCATCATGATGGCATTTGTTCTGTCCATCCCATCTGAACTACAGTGTGGATTTTTCCCAGGGATTTTTTTTCCAGAACTTAGTTGCAGCTGCCTTGCCAACATTACTGCTGTGTCTTGCAGAACTTTAACTGCTGCAGTTCACTATACCAGTGAACAAGCAGACTTAAGACTGAGTTCTTGCTCAACCATAGCCTGCTCCGTTAACCTTAGAGTAGCTGCCTTGTTTGTCATACATGCCAACTTTTATTCCCACTGGAACTTGGGTAAGTCAACATATCTTTGAGACCTCTGGGTTCCTTTTGCCAGGGTGTTGCTGTATTCCTTTGGTACCATGCTGTGAAACAGGTCCTGCATCTCTGCAGGAGTGTGACTTAGTAATGGCCAAGGGTGAGATAAATTGGCTTACTTAATCTTTCAGTTGTGTTAATTTGGTGTTTGTGTACTTGTCAAGTGCAGGTTGATTTGGAGATAATAAGAAAAGCCCCTTTTCTTATTAATGCTATTTGAAAGAGTCATTTGTGTTTCAAGAATGGAGGACATTTTTAATTAATTGAAAAAAAGAAAAAAGAAAAAAAGTTTGTTGCATTAAAATTATGATGAAGGTGAATGATAGATAAGACCGGTTAGTGTCTGCTTGAGAGTGACACATAACGTCAAGGCTTGCTGACACCTTCTTAGGCCATTTTTTGAATTTGCTTTGGGTTCCACATTTCCTGTGATAGATTATATGTTGTGGTTAACCGCCGACTCCCTTGTGTGAGTAGACTTCAATTACCCCAATATTGACTGGGTAAATGTATTATCGGGACACACTAGAGAGATAAAGTTCCTGGTTGGAATAAATGATAGCTTTATGGAGCAATTGGTTCAGGAACCGACGAGAGAGGGAGCAATTTTAGATCTAATTCTCAGTGGAGAACAGGATTTGGTGAGAGAGGTAACGGTGGTGGGGCCGCTTGGCAATAGTGATCATAATATGATCAAATTTGATTTAATGACTGGAAGGAGAACAGTAAGCAAATCCACGGCTCTCGTGCTAAACTTTCAAAAGGGAAACTTTGATAAAATGAGAAAAATAGAAAAAAAATGAAAGGAGCAGCTACAAAAGTAAAAAGTGTGCAAGAGGCATGGTCATGGTTAAAAACAAAAAAAACCCCAAAAACAAAAAAACATTCTAGAAGCACAATCCAGATGTATTCCACGCATTAAGAAAGGTGGAAAGAAGGCAAAACTATTACCGGCATGGTTAAAAGGGGAGGTGAAAGAAGCTATTTTAGCCAAAAGATCTTCATTCAAAAATTGGAAGAAGGATCCAACAGAAGAAAATAGGATAATGCATAAACGTTGGCAAGTTAAATGTAAGACATTGATAAGACAGGCTAAGAGAGAATTTGAAAAGAAGTTGGCCGTAGAGGCAAAAACTCACAGTAAAAACTTTGTAAAATATATCCAAAGCAGAAAGTCTGTGTGGGAGTCAGTTGGACCGTTAGATGATAGAGGGGTTAAAGGGGCACTTAGAGAAGATAAGGCCATCGCGGAAAGATTAAATGATTTCTTTTCTTCTGTGTTTACTGAAGAGGATGTTGGGGAGGTACCCGTACTGGAGAAGGTTTTCATGGGTAATGATTCAGATGGACTGAACCAAATCACAGTGAACCTAGAAGATGTAGTAGACCTGATTGACAAACTGAAGAGTAGTAAATCACCTGGACCGGATGGTATACACCCCAGAGTTCTGAAGGAACTAAAAAATGAAATTTCAGATCTTTTAGTAAAAATTTGTAACATGTAATTAAAATCATCCATTGTACCTGAAGACTGGAGGATAGCTAATGTAACCCTCATATTTAAAAAGGGCTTCAGGGGCGATCCGGGAAACTACAGACCGGTTAACCTGACTTAGTGCCAGGAAAAATAGTGGAAAGTATTCTAACCATCAAAATCACAGAACATATAGAAAGACATGATTTAATGGAACAAAGTCAGCATGGCTTTACCCAAGGCAAGTCTTGCCTCACAAATCTGCTTCACTTTTTTGAAGGAATTAATAAACATGTGCATAAAGGTGAACCTGTAGATGTAGTGTACTTGGATTTTCAGAAGGCGTTTGACAAAGTTCCTCATGAGAGGCTTCTAGGAAAAGTGAAAAGTCATGGTATAGGTGGCGATGTCCTTTCGTGGATTACAAACTGGCTAAAAGACAGGAAACAGAGAAGGATTAAATGGACAATTTTCTCAGTGGAAGCGAGTGGGCAGTGGAGTGCCTCAGGGATCTGTATTGGGACCCTTACTTTTCAATATATTTATAAATGATCTGGAAAGAAATGCGATGAGTGAGGTAATCAAATTTGCAGATACAAAATTGTTCACAGTAGTTAAATCACAAGCAGATTGTGATAAATTACAGGAAGACTTTGTGAGGCTGGAAAATTGGGCATCAAAATGGCAGATGAAATTTAATGTGGATAAGTGCAAGGTGAGGCATATAGGGAAAAATAACCCATGCTATAGTTTCACAATGTTGGGTTCCATATTAGGTGCTACTACCCAAGAAAGAGATCTAGGCGTCATAGTGGATAACACATTGAAATCGTCTGATCAGTGTGCTGCGGCAGTCAAAAAAGCAAACAGAATGTTGGGAATTATTAGAAAGGGAATGGTGAATAAAACGGAAAATGTCATAATGCCTCTGTATCGCTCCATGGTGAGACTGCACCTTGAATACTGTGTACCATTCTGGTCGCCGCATCTCAAAAAAGATATTATTGCGATGGAGAAGGTACAGAGAAAGGCAACCAAATTGATAAAGGGACTGGAACAGCTCCCCTATGAGGAAAGAAGTCCATTATCTTCTATTAATTAAGTTGACTTGGATAATAACCACTGCTATTACTAGCAACGTAACATGGAATAGACTTAGTTTTTGGGTACTTGCCAGGTTCTTATGGCCTGGATTAGCCTCTGTTGGAAACAGGATGCTGGGCTTGATGGACCCTTGGTCTGACCCAGTATGGAATGTTCTTATGTTCCATTATATGCAACCTGCCCACATGGCAGGCATGTTTTAGATGTAAGAAAAAGCTCAGAGCCACAATTTTAAAAACACTTACAAGGTCTGTCTTGCTTTTAATTTCTTTGGTAGCTTAAGGCACTTTTGAAATAGCACAAACTATACAATTTTCTATAGTTAATAGTGGTTACTTTTCTTGATTTAAATATTAATAGCAGTAATATACCGCAAACAATAACATAAAATCATCTTTCACAGATGCACTGTTTAAAAATAGGGTGTAGCAGGGTACTACGTTTACATGTTTTTAAATGTTTTTGAGTCCTCCAGCCACTTAAATGGCAGTGCATTGCAAGCTATTAAATTAGTTCATTGAACATACAAGTTTTTTTCATTCAGTAAGATTAAATAATTCTAATATGATTTTCATGCAGAAGCATGGATTCTTGACATTTTCTTTGCATAATGAACTTCTTTAAGAAAAAAAAAATCTTACTGTTGAGAAATGTTCAGCCTTTTGACAACTGCAGAGTGAAAGCAGATGGAGTTTACCCCTTGAGCCTTTCCTGCTAGTTATTCCTTAAATTAGATTGCATATATTTTTCATTAGTGCCCTTTTGCTATTACTTTCACACTGCCTCCTGCCTGTGGGGAGCTGCTGCCTTCCTCTCCTTTGCTGTGTTTAAGCAAAGGTTCCTCTCCTTTTGTGATTGTTAGTTGCCTTTATTGTAGACAGTTCTCTACTATCTAAGCAAGCATACTAAGTGATTAGTAGCGGTGACTATTTATATGGAAGTAAGCACGTTGTTTCTTGTCGTTTCTATTCTAGATTGAATATTTGCTAAGTATGCTTTGATGCTTCGATATATTGCTCAAAGGGCATGTATAGCAGAGCAACCTTCCATACAGGAGCTTAATACAGAGTGAAAGGGAATGTTATCCAAAATGATTCTTATACTTGCAGTGAGGCAATGAATGTACTGATGGTCTCTTTGCTGTTACTATCTAAATTCATTTTCCAAGATCTTTATCCATCATTTTTTTGAACTATGCTGAAGTCTCAATATTTGGTAGAAATATGTCTGGCGTTTTGGTATATTTTAAGTTCACAAAATGGTTCCATAAACAATATATTCCAGTAGAGTTAATTTCTGAGTTTTTCATGCTATTGAGGCCATATATTACTTGGGTTAGTATGCCATAAAAAATGAGGAAGGTGTTACTCTCTAGAGCCAGCAATCAGGCTCTCAGCCTCCAAATTTGTATTTAGAGCCTAGTAGTGAACGTTCATGAGGAGCTACCTCCTGAAGTGATTTTTTTTTTTTTCCGGTCACCTGGAAGGTGCTGCAGAACCTTAGTTTTGTTTGATGCATTCGGTCTGCAAGTCTTTAATAGAAGCTGTACATTATCTACTTTGGCACTGTAATTTTGTTTCAAAGTAATTCCTGGCCCATCTCTGCAATGCTTTATTAAAAAAAAAAAAAAAAGTTGGCCAAATAAAGACAAATGATAGCATGGTCTTCCTTACATCCTTTTGGAGGTAATTTTCAAAAGGGTTTATATGCTCAAAACTGGGTTTTACTTGTGTAGGTGGGCTTTTGAAATTTGCTACAAAGTATGCTATTGAATTGTCTAAACAGGTTTTATGGTACAGTGCTAAATTGGCGTTCATATCTAATTCTTAATCCCAATAATCCATATGAAGTAAATAAAGGAATAATTTTTAATTACAACTTTGTAAAATTACAATTTTATTACAAACATGAATTTACATTACAAAATATTAAATATCGCATGTATATACATGGACAATCATTATACTATCCTCAAAAGTTTCATCTTAAAGCATACTCAATTTGAAAACATCATACCTCACCATTCATACAAATCATACCAAATCGTACATACCCATATATAAGTCATATTGTGGGATTTTTTATATAAGTAATACATGCCTATTAAATTTCATATATGAATTTCTGTATAAACACTACATGCTGGCTGAATTTCATGTATTAAACGCTTTGTAGCCGAAAAGGGGTAAACATTCCCCATTAGATGTCTTATAGCTAGAAAGGAACCAATATACCCCGACAACGGGCCCTGCTGTTTCTCCTGTTAGGCTTCATCAAGGAGATCAACTTCACTTTTTTCTTCTAAGTGTAAATATGTCTGTCCTAGGTTTCTGGAGCAAAAATCACTACCAAGTATTTGATAGAAGAATAACTTGCAAATCCTCAATGCTCAAATATGTAGAGAGAATTGCATTAATATCAATGCTCTTTCACTTGAGCTTTCGTATTAGCACAATTCTTTAGTTATCTGCAAAATACATTGTTTGAGCTGTTATCAACTCAAGTATACTACTCGAAGCAATATTGAAAAATAGAATTGAAACCTGTCTTACAGCAAAATATTGTGATACATCATGAATTATGGTCCATGACAATCAAACCTGCTCCAGTATCACAATCTATAAATCAATAAAGAAACAGGTTATATAATACTGTTGAAAGCATAAACTAAAAATCAAAATATCCATATACGACGTACCTCATATCCAATGTCTGACAAACTGTTAGACTGTTGGTGTGAGTTGTATCAAGATGCTGTGCATGTGTATAACACATCAAGATTTTAAAGGGGGAAAGCAGGAAGCCACAATCATTTACAACCTATTAGAATTGTTTCACTTCTGGAGGCCATCAACTCACTTCTAAGTTGGTCAAGCACTACCTGAATGAGAACTGCAAGCCGTTGCATATGCGACCTATCTATGATGCTCAGTGTTGAAACACTGCCTAAAAGGGGACTTTACATTTTTCATGTGTGAACCCATCCAAATGCTACCTGAAAGAACTACAAATCCTTTATTCTGTGAAGCGTACCAATTGGATGCACATCAATTGAACACTACCTGAAAAGGGACCTATAACTACTGTTCTATATAAAACTCATCCAAAAGCTGCCAGACAGGAAACTATAAATTTGTGGTGATATGGCACCCCATTAGAATACTACCTGATAGAAGACTACAAATGCCTTTGTTATATGCAATAATTCTAGGAATGAGGACGATTATAACTTATTGTCCATAGTAAGATATAAATTATAGTTAAAATGAGAGCTCTCAACAAATTACTCCATTCCATCTCATGGCTTAATCCGTGAGGTTCAATGGTAATTCCAACTGAAAATAAGCAGTTCCCTCTAAATGAATTGGCATGATATGTCCCCTCCCTGATATGATGTTAGAGGGCAAATTACAAAAAAACTTCAAATCCTCAATATGTTATGCTCAATCTAATGTGTAAATATTGATGCCTGCCTGCCTGCATGCATTCTGTTTAAATCCAGCTTAGATGTTTGCTGATACGGGTTTTGATATGTTTGGTTTGTCCAATATACACTAGTTTGCATGGGCAAGTGATGGCATAAACGAATTGATTTGTGTTGCACGTAAAATGACCCCTCAAGTTGTAGATGCGGAGGACTATTCCTCCCACCAAAGGAAGATATACGCAACATATGAGAGCATACAGTACAGGAGCCAAATGCAAACTGACCAAATGTATGTTCCTCTCCTGTATCAATTGAAAGGGCAGCCTGCACTAATTGATCATGCAACAGTTTGTTTCTCTGCAGTGCAAAGATATGTGGATGCTTAAATGTTTCATGATCAGAAACCATCGTGGATGCAGAAAGGAGAAAAGAATCCTGATGCGGAGAACGAGTTCGATCTCTGGAGGTTAGAGTGGCAGACCTGCAGGAGCTCAGGCAGATAGAGGTATATAGATGAGACTTTTGGGGACATAGTAGCCAAGTCCCAACTTCAGACTGGCCAGACTGGCAGCCCTAGTGCTACCTTGGAGGAAGAAGTTCTCATGATGTGAGAGCATCAACCTATATTTATATATTATATATATATATATATATATATATATATATATATATATATATATATATATATTATATATATCAACCTATATCAACCTTCATTACTTATGTTTTCTTCCTCATTGTTAAAAACTGCATTTTTGAACTGAACAATTCATTGTAAATCATTCACTTCCATCTTTGGAAACTTTACCATTCTACAGGTTAATACAACATGTTAAAGTTCCTATCTTTTCTTCTTCTTACTCCTAGTTGTACGTATCCTTGTTTATTGTAACTGTATTTATAATATGTATATTACATATTTGGTTCTATGTTCCAGTTATTACCCCATTGTTTACTGTAAACCGGCTTGATGTGATGTTATCACGAATGCCGGTATAGAAAAAAATCAAAATAAATAAATAAATAAATAAACCTGGTACAGCAGGAAAGGATCCTGTAGCAAGGACCTGCTCTCCAGATGGTGCAGTATCCTCTCACACAGAGGATGTCTCCCAGGGCTACTACCCAGGAGGGAAGGTTTAGGTCAGCCTTCATAGTTGGTGATTCGATTATTAGGAATGTAGACAGGCGGGTGACTGGGCATGAAGGTCGCCTGGTAACATGCCTACCTGGTGCGAAGGTGGCAGACCTCACGCATTACCTAGATAAGGTTTTAGACAGTGCTTCGGAGGAGCCAGCTGTCGTGGTACATGTGGGCATCAAAGACATAGGAAAATGTGAGAGGGAGGTTCTGGAAGCTAAGTTTAGGCTCTTAAGTAGAAAGCTGAAACCCAGAACCCCCCAGGGTAGCATTATCTGAAGTGCTCCCTGTTCCACGTGCAGGTCCACAGAGGCAGGCAGAGCTCTGAAATCTCAATGTGTGGATGAGACGATGGTGCATGGAAGAGGGATTCAATTTTGTAAAGAACTGGGGAAACGTTTTGGGAAGGGGGGAGTCTTTTTCCAAAGGGATGGGCTCCAGGGTGGAACCAGGCTGCTGGTGCTAATCTTTAAAAAGGAGGTAGCCACTTTTAAACTAGAACAAAGGGAAAAGCCAATGGTTGCTCAGCTGCACATGGTTCGTAGGGAGGTATTTTCAAACGATACTAATGACACAGAATTAGGGCATCCCAACAGTGAGGTTCCAATAAGAAAAGTAGTCCAAGTGCCTGTAATTAAAAACTCACCTGAGCTAAGAGATTCCAATTTATTCCTATCAAAAACCAGAATGAAAATACAAAAAACACACTTTGAAATGTTTGTATGCTAATGCCAGAAGTCCAAGAAGTAAGATGGGAGAATTAGAGTGTATAGCAGTGAATGATGACATAGACTTAATTGGCATCTCAGAGACATGGTGGAAGGAGGATAACCAATGGGGCAGTGCTATGATGGGGTACAAATTATATCACAGTGACAGAGGAGCATCTGTGAGGTGGTGTGGCACTTTATGTCCAGGATGGCATAGACCAACAGGATAAAGATCCTGCATGAAACTAAATACACAATCAAATCTTTATGGTAGAAATCCCTTGTGTTGAGGAAGAGTATAGTAATAGGAGTATACTACCATCCACCTGGTCAAGATGGTGAGACAGTGAAATGCTAAGAGAAATTAGGAAAGCTAACCAAATTGGTAGTACAAAAATGAGAGATGTCAATTACCCCAATATTGACTAGGTAAATGTAACATCAGGACATGCTAGAGAGAAAGTTCATGGATGGAATAAATGACAGTTTTATGGAGCAATTGGTTTAGCAACCGAGAAAAGGAAGCAATTTTAGATCTAATTCTCAGTGGAGCACAGGATTTCGTGAGAACGATAACAATGGTAGGGGCCATTTGGTAATAGTGATCATAATATCAAATTTGAATTAATGACTAGAAAGGGGACAGTAAGCAAATCCACAGCTCTAGTGCTAAACTTTCAAAAGGGAAACTTTGATAAAATGAGAAAAATAGAAAAAAAATTGAAAGGAGTTGCTATAAAGGTAAAGCGTACAAGAGGCATGGACATTGTTTTAAAAAAAAATAAATCCTAGAAGCACAGTCCAGATGTATTCTATGCATTAAAGGTGGAAGGAAATCTAAACTATTACCGGCATGGTTAAAAGGTGAGGTGAAAGAGGCTATTTAGCCTAAAGATCTTTATTCAAAAATTGGAAGGATCCAACAGAAGAAAATAGGATAAGAATATAAGAACATGCCATACTGGGTCAGACCAAGGGTCCATCAAGTCCAGCATCCTGTTTCCAACAGTGGCCAATCCAGGCCATAAGAACCTGGCAAGTACCCAAAAACTAAGTCTATTTCATGTTACAGTTGCTAGTAATAGCAGTGGCTATTTTCTAAGTCAACTTAATAGCAGGTAATGGACTTTTCCTCCAAGAACTTATCCAATCCTTTTTTAAACACAGCTATACTAACTGCACTAACCACATCTTCTGGCAACAAATTCCAGAGTTTAATTGTGCATTGAGTGAAAAAGAACTTTCTCAGTTTAGTTTTAAATGTGCCCCATGCTAACTTCATGGAGTGCCCCCTAGTCTTTCTATTATCCGAAAGAGTAAAAAACCAATTCACATCTACCCGTCCTAGACCTCTCATGATTTTAAAGACCTCTATCATATCCCCCCCTCAGCCGTCTCTTCTCCAAGCTGAAAAGTCCTAACCTCTTTAGTCTTTCCTCATAGGGGAGCTGTTCCATTCCCTTTATCATTTTGGTAGCCCTTCTCTGTACCTTCTCCATCGCAACTATATCTTTTTTGAGATGCGGCGACCAGAATTGTACACAGTATTCAAGGTGCGGTCTCACCATGGAGCGATACAGAGGCATTATGACATTTTCAGTTTTATTCACCATTCCCTTTCTAATAATTCCCAATATTCTGTTTGCTTTCTTGACTGCCGCAGCACACCGAACAGACTATTTCAATGTGTTATCCACTATGAGGCCTAGATCTCTTTCTTGGGTAGTAGCACCTAATATGGAACCTAACATTGTGTAACTAGCATGGGTTATTTTTCCCTATATGCATCACCTTGCACTTGTCCACATTAAATTTCATCTGCCATTTTGATGCCCAATTTTCCATATTAGGTGCTACCATGCAAGAAAGAGATCTAGGCGTCATAGTGGATAATACATTGAAATTGTTGGCTCAATGTGCTGCGGCAGTGAAAAAAGCAAACGATATTAGGAATTATTAGGAAGGGAATGATAAATAAAATAGAAAATGTCATAATGCCTCTCTCGCTCCATGGTGAGACCGCAACTTGAGTACTGTGTTCAATTCTGGTTGCCACATCTCAAAGATATAGTTGCGATGGAGAAAGATACAGAGAAGCGTGACCAAAATGATAAAGGGGATGGAACAGCTCCCCTTTGAGGAAAGATTGAAGAGGTTAGGGCTATTCAGCTTGGAGAAGAGATGGCTGAGGGGGGGGTATATGATAGGTGTTTAAAATCATGAGAGGTCTAGAACGAGTAAATGTGAATCTTTCATTTACTCTTTCAGATAATAGGACTAGAGGGCACTCCATGAAGTTAGCTTGTAGTACATTTAAAACTAATCGGAGAAAATTTTTTACTCAATGCACAATTAAACTCTGGAATTTGTTGCTAGGGGATGTGATTAGTGCAGTTAATGTAGCTGGCTTTAAAAAAGATTTGGATAAGTTCTTGCTTGCTATTAATCAAGTTGACTTAGAAAATGGCCATTGCTATTACTAGTATCGTAGCATGGGATCTACTTAGTGTTTGGGTACTTGTCAGGTACTTGTATCCTGGATTGGCCACTGTTGGAAATAGGATGCTGGGCTTGATGGACCCTTGGTCTGACCCAGTATGGCAGTTTTTTTTATGATGTCCCATCTCAGCCCATCACCTCAGTTAGACTTCATTGGAGCCCTGCTAGGAATGGTTCAGGCCAAGGCCTTTCTGTCCTGCCAGAGGGCAGTCCCATGGCGACCTTTTCGTCGGAGATTCAACAGATCCAGCAGGTGAGGCTGTTGGCCATATGGCTGCTACCATCTATATTACTCCATTGGCACGTTTATACATGTGCAGTACCCAAAGGACAAGGTGGTGCCAGGCCACTCAAAGCCTCCAGGATTTCTTTCAAGTCACCCCCATCTCTCCAGGACTTATTGTCTTGAGGCAGGTACTTTCCAGTCTGGCACAGGGGTCTCCCCACTCAAATCTCAAATTGTCCTAACCACAGATGCATCTACCCTGGGGTGGGGAGCTCCTGTAGATGGGTTCTATACCTAGGGTCTTTGGCCTGCTCAGGAATGTTCTTGTAAAA
Source organism: Rhinatrema bivittatum (assembly GCF_901001135.1). Taxonomy (NCBI): domain Eukaryota; kingdom Metazoa; phylum Chordata; class Amphibia; order Gymnophiona; family Rhinatrematidae; genus Rhinatrema; species Rhinatrema bivittatum. The sequence continues at coordinate 174,198,193 of NC_042620.1, read as the reverse complement.
TCAACTTCCTGGAGCTTCAGGCATCACAGGACCCACAATTTGGAACACACTGCCTCCAGAGATCAGATTACAAAGTGATCTCAAGGCATTTAAGAAAAGTTTAAAAACATGGCTTTTTAAACAAGCATTTAACAAGGCGACAGGAGAATAGAAATTATTCAGGAATAAGCAGATAAGCACCAACACACAGTACTTAGGACGATACAGTAGAGTAGTCTATGAACCCCACATCACAACTAGCATATTGATAACACTATGTATGATACATTTACCCGTAAAAGTACCTTCAGTACACTCTGTCATGACCCACTTCTCTAAAAATTATTTTGTCTAATGATATATTGTAACCGAACCTTTGACGGCACCTGTTAGAATGTACTATAGTACACTTTTACCTACATTAAATATGTGCCTACATGTAAACCATTGCGATGGTATATAACGTAGCGACGATATAGAAAAGATTTTAAATAAATAAATAAATCAGGTACTCACTATGGGCTTTCAGAGATCAGTTGTCTAACAATTTTGTCCTGATCCAGACAGACAACCAAGTAGCCATGTGTATCTGTCAAGCATGAAGGCACGGGATCGTACCTCCTGTGTCAGGAAGTGGACCAGATCTGGTTATGAGCGCTGTATCTCGAGATGGTACTCAGGGCTATGTACCTGACTGGGACAAAACATAATGGTGGACATGCTGAGTCGAGCCTTCAGACCCCATGAATGGTCCCTGGACCAGGGTGTATTGAATCGGATATTCCACCTCTGGGGGAGCACAGATATAAATCTGTTTGCATCCCCCTGCAACAGGAAAGTGCCTTGGTTTTGCTCCCTGTACAGGTCAGATGGCAAACCAGCTTGACACCCTTACCTGGCATTGGGACAAGGGTCTTCTGTATGCGTATCCTCAGATTCCCTTAGTCTCTCTGAAGGTTAGTGAGGACAGAGGGACTATGATCCTCATAGCTGCTCATTGACTGAGACAGGTCTGGTTTCCACTCCTGCAGGAGTTGTCCATCTGGAAACCAATCAGTCTGTGGATTTCCTCGGAACTTAACATACAAGATCAGGGCAGTCTGCGGCAACCAAGCCTCCAGGCCCTGTTCACAGCCTGGATGTTGAGAGATTGATTCTGCATCGCTTGATCTTTCAGAAGATGTCTCTCTGGTCCTGGTGTCATTTAGAAAACCTTCCTAGAAAATTCTATGGACTGAAGTGGCTGAGTTTTTCTTGTGGTGTGAGCAGAAGGTCCTAGGTCCACTCACTTGCGCCACACAAACTGCTTGACTTTTTTCTACACCTACCAGAAGCTGGCTTGAAAACCAACTCAGATTTTATCTGAGTGCAACTGGCGCATACCACCATGGTATAGATCAGAGCTTTCCAAAGTGTGTGTCGCGACACTTTAGTGTGTCGCCTGCAGCTTGCCGGTGTGTCGCGCAAGCCCGGTGCACGTGACACACCGGCAAGTGGGAGCCAATGGAGCCGCCGGTGGAGCTCATCCCACTGGCGGCTGAGCAGTGAAATATTGCTGTGCTGTGTGCCGGAGACACACAGCAGGAAGATCGGCATGGCCGTGGTGAAGCTCACCTCACCATGGCCCGAAGAAGAAAAAGGTCACGTCGAAACGTGTAGGTGTGCTCCTCCTCCTTCCTGCCCATGCGGCCCCGGAAGAAAAATGTTGCCGGAGCCGCAGGGGCAGAAAGGGGGAGGAGCATCAGCCACGAGCAGAAGAGGAGCAGCAGCGTTGTTGCAGCCGGCTGTGAAGAGGAGGAGGCCCGATAGCAGGGTCCCCACCGCGGATCAGCCTGAGAAGATCAGGGCCGCTGCCGTCGCCGCGATCGGCCCGAGAAGATCAGGGCCACTGCAGAGCCCATCCTGCAGCGACCCGTGAAGAAGAGGCCCAGAGGTAAGAGAGAGGCTGAGGGCCCGTAGAGTGCATGTGTGAGGTGAGTTGAGCGATTGTGTGCGTGTATGAGGTGAGTTGAGAGATTGTGTGTGGGAGTGAGGACCTGAATGTTTGCAGAGACAGCATGTGAGAGAGCCTGTGTGTATGTGAGAGAGACAGCATGTGACAGTGAGAGCCTGTGTGTATGAATGATTGTATGAGAGAGAGCATGTGACAGTGAGAGCCTGTGCTTGAGCAAGACAGCATGTGGGTGTGAGAGAGAGCCTGGGTGTGTGAGAGTCAGACAGCATGTGCAAGAGAGAGACTGTATGAATCATTGTATGAGAGAGAGCCTGTGAGAGTGAGAGCCTGTGTGTGTGTGAGAGAGAGAAAGCATGTGAGAATGAGAACCTGACAATGTTTGAGGGAAGAAGATAGATGGAGAGAAAAGAAATAGAAAAAAAGACAATATGAAAGGAATTGGCAAAAAAATAAGAAAGGGGAGGTGGAACAGAAAAGCCTGTGACCAACCGATTAGAAAACTAAGATCAGACAGCAAAGGTAAAAAAAAAAGAAATAAATTACTTTTTATTGATTGGCACATGTAATCTTTGGTAATGTGCAAGAGTAGCACTTTCTCTATGCTGATTTCACAATGTACGAGATCAACATGGAGGAAGTGGAAACCCACAGGGCCTGCACAGAGGAGGCAGCAGAATGGGCTTCAGTGCCAATAGCAGCAATCAGCGCCTCCCCAATAGCCATGCGGCATCAGTGACAGTGGCAGCAGAGGAATGAGAGAGACTCCGAGGTTGCTGGCAAAAGAAAGAGAGGGGGTTTGCCTTTAGTGTGTGCCTGCCTGAGGGTGTCTTCCTGGGGTTTGTATGTGTGAGAATAGGTGCCGGCCTGTGTGTGGTGTATGTGTGTGAGAATGAATTGGTGCCTGCCTGGGGGTCTGTGTGTGTGAGAATGAATGTGTGCATGCCTGGGGGATGGTGAGGGAGTGGTGTGAAAATGAATGGAAGCCTGCCTGGGGGTCAGTTTCAGTGTGTGAGAATGACTGGGAGCTTGCCTGGGTGTGTGTGTTTGTGTGAGAATGTTTGGGAACTTGCCTGGGTGTGTGTGTTTGTGTGTATGTGAGGGAGCCAGAGAGAATGTGTATGAGAAAATCCAGGGGAGTAAGAGTTTGTGTGGGAGGTGTGTGTGGAGGGAGAGAGAGTGTGTCAGTGTCTGTGAGAGCGAGAGGTTATGGTGGGTAGAAGAGCATGAATGTGTATGTATGTGACAGTGTATGTGTGAGAGAGAATGGAAATGTGAGTATGTGTGAGGATAACCTCCTAATCCTTGACAATATCAGGGTGACTGGAAATCAAGAGCTCCCACGTATGGACAGCAGGGGCTTTTTAAAATCCTTATTAGTTTTAATTATTGGGTGTTATTTGATATATGTGCTGTTTTGAATTATTTTATTGGTGTTTGGGAAATTGTAAAAGTATATGATTTTAATGAATAGAAATTCTATTTATCAGTAGTTTTAAAATATTCTTTTATTAGTATGGTTTTACTATTATAACTGATGCTTTGTTTCTTGATTTTATTTGTTTTATGAGGAATGGTGGTTCTGTTTTTCCATTTTTAATACACAGAGTCTGGCTTCTTTGGGTTTCCATTTCAGTTTTTGTCTAATTTGTGCTCCTTTATTTTGTATTCTGTATTTGGTGAGGGTCTGTCTCTGCTCTGTGTGTGTGACCATGATGAGAAATTCGCTAGCATAGGGATCTATAGCAATCTGGTTTGTTTTGTTTCCTTAGTAGATGGTGTATTGGTATTCTAGGACCCAGTGTAATATTTACCCTTGCTTTTTCACAGGTAGGGTTATTGTTGTTTGAGTCCTTGATGATATTACTGTTATGTTACGATGGGATTGCAGTATAGATTTTGAGTGTCTTTTTTGTGGGGTTTTGTGTTAGTTCACAATGTGCCTGGCAGTGGAAGGTGTTTGTGCTGCTGTTACTGTGAGGTGACACCAGAATTTGAAAATATCTTTTAGTATAATGAGCTGTAAGGGAAACATCCAAGCTCCATTGTTTGGGGGAATTTCAGTGGATGCACAGAGTTACAGAACTGGAGGTGCAGGATTTATATTGACATTCTGTCCCTTCCTATAAATTCCAGACTTCACTCTCATAGCCATATAGAATTAGTTGAATGAGGCTATCAAATAATTATATAGTGTGAAACTGGCCAGCTTTTTAAAATTATGCAGAAGACCCTTTGGACTTTCTTATTAACACCAAATATTCAAAAGCTGTGTTCATCCCATCAAGCTCATATATCTCATTAAAGAGGTAAATTGAATAACACAATAACTTTGTTTTATTAGTGTTACTCATAAATTATAACAATAACATTAATCTTGGAATATTATATATTTTTAATATAAATGAAAGGTTTTCACAAGATAGGTTATGTCGTGAAACATTTTATTATGTATATATTTAAGGAAACATACATAAATTGTCGAAATACATTTTGTTCGTTTAACCTTTAACCTCTGGTTTGCTAGTATACTGAATTACTGTGTCCCGAAATTATGTTTGTCTAAAAAGTGTCTCACCAACATGAAAAGTTTGGAAAGCTCTGGTGTAGATGGTAAGCCCATCTCTGTATAGCTTATATTGTACGTTTTATGCGGGGCCTGCTTCTGTTGAAGCCTTCCCTAAGGCCTGCTGTGTCTTGGGACCTCAATGTAATATTAGCTCAGCTGATGAAAACTCCTTTTGAGCCACTGTGCACTGTGACCTGAAGTAGCTGACCTGGAAGCTCATAATTTGGTAGCGGTCACTTCAGTGCACAGGGTCAATCACTTCCAGACCTTAGTGACTTATCAGCCTTATACTAAACTTTATCACGACAGGGTAGTCTTGCGTACATACCCTAATTTCTTGCATAAGGTGGTGACTGTTTTCCATCTTAACTAGTCAATCGTCCTGCCAATATTCTTTCCCAACCTCTAATCGCACCAAGGCGAACCAGCACTGCACAGGTTGGGCTACAAGTGAGCCTTATCCTTCTTTCTGAGCAGTCAGAAGTCCTTTCAGATCACCCAACTTTTTTTTTTTTTGTCTTATGATAATAGGTTGGACATTACTGTTGCCAAACAGACTATATCCAATTGGCTAGTAAATTGCATCTCCTTTTGTTATGCCCAGGTGGGACTGCATCTTGGGGGTCATGTTAAGGCTCATTCTCAGTCATGGCACTCGTAAGCAGTTCCCAAGGAGATTTGCATGGCTGCAAAGTGGAGTTCTCTCCACGCATTCACTTCACATTACTGTCTGCATAGCGATAGTCAACGTGACAGTAGGTTCAGCCAGTCTGTCTTTCGGAACCTGTTTGAGGTGTAAAATCCAGCTTTCCCATTGTTTGGGCTCAGGCTGTTTCTCCATGTTACCATCAGCATTGGTGGTGTGCCCATTGTCAAATGTGTAGGTGTCTATTGGTCTTTTGTGTTGGGGAGCAGCCTGTAGCTAGCGATTCACTCATGTGAGGACTACCATCCTGCTTGTCCTTAGAGAAAGCAGAGTTGCTTCTCTGTAACAGGTGTTTTCCAAGGACAGCAGGATTTTAGTCCTCACAAAACCTTCCCGCCACCCCGTGGAGTTGGGTTCTCCAATTTTTTTTATTTTTATCGTGATTATATGTTATGAGACTGAAGAGGGACCCTGCATAGATGCATAGTATAGGGCATGCTGGGCATACTCAGTGTGCAGAGTCAGAGTTCTAGAAACTTTGACATAAGTTTTCTGCATCGGGGCTTTATCTAATGTCAGCCATGTGTGAGGGCTAGGATCCTGCTGTCTTCAGAGAACACCTGTTACAGGTAAGCAATTCTGCTTTCACCCTGAAAGAAGCTGGAAGTGTGGAGGAGAGGAACCCTGCCAATGGCATAAGGGGGAAGGAAACTAGAAGATACAAATTAAAGGTAACAATTTTGTTGCTGCTTAAATTAACTAGGATACAAGAGAAAAGTGCCCACCTAGTACTACATAAGAAGATAAAAGGATTTAATAAATTTAAGTAAATGGATTGAAACTGGGACTAAGTTCTAATCACTAATTGGAGCCAAAATTATAACCACTTACAGTGGGAAGAGCTGGGATATAAATTGGGAATCTAAGAGGGTTGAATTACATTTAATCAAAGTAATTGGAGTAATTGAAAAGGAACTGAAGTGTTGAAAAGTGTGCTTCCAAAGAAATTGAGACTTTAGTAAAGAAGTGAGGTCACAAGTTTATTAATCTTTCTGCTAACTTCTTATTTAGTGACTTTAATTGAAATCAGTTAAAGCTGTAAATACTATTGTCATCTAATCAACTATCAATAAAAAGCTGAAAACCACCCTGCTTCTCAGGATGCTTTTTAGATGAGACTGATAATTCAGTGCTGTGTACAGAGGTGGAGAAGGGTTTGTATTGCAAGAAAAGAATATAAGAACTATTCATCCCCCACATGGAATCCTGGAACTCAGAACGTTAATGCAATCCTTGAGAGTCAGAAAGGGTAAGAAGGCATATGCAGAAAGGGTTCATTTTCTTTTCTTCTGTGTGCCTCTGGGTATCAGTTAAAAGATCCGTCCTGCCCAGGGATTACATATAAATTAGGCCACATGGTCCTATACACTACATTATGCCTTTATCTACTGTAACATGTGCTGCTTCATTATCTTGTCCTATTCATTCCTTTATATTATTATTATTATTATTTTTTTTTTTTTTTAAATTATCCAAATAAAATTGTCAGGTAAACAAGCCATATTTCTTACAGCGTAGTCTTCTTAGAAACAGTCTCATTATCCAACATTATTCCCCAGTATACCTCACCCCCATCCCTTCTTCCCTCTTCCCCCTCCCCCCCATTATCACCCAGTAGAACAGCTTGTTAAAGTAGTACAGTTGCAACTTCATAATAAAGCAAAATGAACATTTATCATTGGTGAGAGAAAGGAAGTATACTGTTAACTAGTGAAAATAAAGATTGTAGCATAAACTGGTGTCCGATTTCTTTTTTTGGTCATGTGTCCTAATATGCTTTCATATCTGTGGAGTCTGTCGTATGCGTCTGAGTATGTAGCCATTGTTCAAAAGGGTTCCAAATTTTCCCATATTTATTTAATGAATCTCGGCGGCAAGCCGAGATTTTTTTCCCATGGTTCTGATACCCAGTAATTTGGTCACCACTAAACTCCAGGGAGGTGTATCCTTTCTCTTCCATCACCTTGCCACCACTAGCCTAGCTGCAGTAGCCAGGTAACACACCAACCTCATGTGAGACACACATAGATCATCTTTCCCCATCCCCAATAGCCATAGCTCTGGAAGTAAAGGTGGCTCTATGCCCAACATCTCTTTAGCTAAATCTCGAATCTGTACCCAAAAAGCATGTATGTTTGGACAGGATCACCACATATGCAGAAATGATCCTGTAACTGTCTCACATCTCCAACATGTATTTGGAAGATTAGGGTACCATTGTGCCAGTTTGTCAGGACTTAGGTACCACCGATATAACATTTTATATTCAGTCTCAATCATAGCAGTGGACATAGAATGTCTCCCTATTCCTTGAAAACAGGTATCCCAGTGTTCAGCATCCCATGTGCCCCCTAAAACCTATTCCCATACTCGTATGTGTGCAGCTGTATAAGTACCCACTCCGTCCAGGAGTTTATATATTTTAGACATTAATTTGGGAGGTCTCTTTGAAGCTACGCAGAAGCCTTCAAATAAAGAAATACCTCTCATGACATCTCGGTGAACCTCCAAATTGTGTAAAAAGTGCCTTAATTGGGCATATGCTAAGAAATCTATCTTGTTTAGAGAGTATTCACGTTCCAAGGCTGAGAGAGGCTTCATAGTCCCTGCCGACCACACTTGGTTTATCCGAAAGAGCCCCTTTTTCTCCCACCTTCTGAATATCTGGGATTCACTTCCTATAGGAAAATCAGACAATGATCGAAACCTTGCTGGAAAGAAATATCTTTTTCCCTGTCGAGTTTTCTCTCCATTTATACCATATTGTCACTGTACATCTCAGTGAAGGTAGAACATGTGGCCCTCTGAGATTTGGTCTCTTTCTCCCAAAAAATGTTCTCAAGGTTTCCCCTACCTATGCAAACTTGTTCAATAGACATCCACTGTTTTGTACTACTTGGGGTGTGGCATTCCACTACCGCTTGGAGTTGTGAGGCAACATAGTATTTTTTTTAGGTTTGGGACTCCAAGCCCCCCTTATTCCTAGTCCTCTACCAATTTACTCTGGGAGGCATTCTTTTCCATATGTAGTAAAACAATTTCCGTTGGAAGGACTGAAACCACTTATCCACTATCAGACATGGCAATACTTGAAACGAGTAACTAAGTCTGGGAAACAGGTTCATTTTCACAATTGCTATCCTGCCCATCCAGGACATATATCTATCCTATTTCTGCATAATCTTTTGAGAGATTGCAGAGTAAGGGCTCATAATTCACCCTGAAGAGGTCCTCCTGATCTATGGATAAATTAACACCGAGATAGCGTATAGGACCATTTGTCCATCTATAAGAGAAGAGCTGTGTTAATTTAGACCTTTGCTCTATTGTAAGATTTATGGGTAGGATCTCCGATTTGTCCATGTTAACACGAAATCCTGAGACCACACCAAACTGTTCTAATGCTCTTGTCAAGGCTGGTAAAGATATATCAGGTTTTGTGACTGTGAAGATAATATCGTCTGCGTATAGAGATATCTTATATTGGTCTGTGCCTATTAGAACCCCTTGAATATCTCTTGCATTTCGGACTAATGCAGCTAGAGGTTTGACACTCAATGCAAAGAGTAAAGATGAGAGTGGACACCCTTGTCTGGTGCCCCGGTGTATAGGAAAGGTGTTGGTATATCCTTCATTTATCTTAATACAGGCCTGTGTTTCCCTATATAGTTCTTTAACCCAGCCCTCCCACACCCATCTGTTGCATCACTGCAAACAGAAAAGGCCAGTGGACTCTATCAAATGCTTTTTCTGCATTGATAGTTAAGAGTGTTCCGTTGTACTACCGAAATAAGGTCCAAAATTTTTCTGACATTATCTGAGGTAGATCTCCCTGGCATGAATCCTGCCTGATCTGCTTTAACTAGATCTAAAATTAGCAATCGTAGGCGGTTGGCCAGAATCTTAGCTAGTAATTTGAGATCAGTATTGATCAATGATATGGGTCGGTAAGACCCGCATAGAGTATCATCCTTCCCTGGTTTGGAATAACCGTAATCCCTGCAATATTGCCATTGGGTAATAGTCTCTTCCCCTCCCTTAGAACATTGAACATATCCTTAAGAGGGTTCAACAATACTCCCATAAATATTTTATAAAATAAGAGCATATACCCATCAAATCCAGGTGCCTTTCCCGCTTTCAAAGATTTAATAGCATCTTGAATTTCCCTTACAGTTATAGGTAATCCCAAAATATCCTGCTTCTCTTGCGGGAGAGATGGCAATTCCAATGGGTCTAGAAATTTGGAAATGTCCGCAGGTTCTACCTCGTGGTCTATAGTATAGAGGGCCTCATAAAAATTAGCAAAACATGTCTTTATCATAGGTGATTTAATATGTATTTACCCTAGGTGATCCTTTATTTTATGGATATGGGATTGTGTCCGTTGACCTTTAGTTTGTGCTAAACGTTTGCTAGGTTTATCACCCTGTTCATAATAATCCTGTTTCACGATATCTAGTTGATGTGCTATCAAATCAGCATCTAATTCTTTCAGGGATTGACTGGCCTCATCCAGCTCATGAATCTTGATAGAGCCCTGGTTCCGTTTATGAGCTTGTTCTAATTCTGCTATCCAGCATAAAAGCCTATCCCTCTCCATCCCTTTTTGCTTTTTATGATAGGTTCCTAGCCTGATAAAATTGCCTCGCATGGTAGCTTTTAAGCCTTCCCAGAGGACCACAGGGGAAGTATCTGTTGTAGTGTTAAGTAGTATATATTCCTCTATTTGGTTTTGGATCTGGGTGATATATTCTTTGTTTTTAATTAGGCTGTTGTTCATTTTCCATAACCGCAAACCTGGATAAAAATTCGGCATGGACACCTCTCACCATACAGGGGAATGGTCTGACCATGTGATACATTCTATGTCTGCGTTCTTGGTGTGGTCAACCAGCACTTTATCAATTAAAAGTAATCTGTATGTGAATATGTATCGTGTGGTCTAGAATAGAATGTATAATTTCTGCTATGTGGGTAAAGTAGTCTCCAGATATCAAGCAGTTGCCAATCATGGATAAGTCTTTTGAAGGACCGTCGGTCCTTCTGATTTGCACCCCCCTTCTTTGAAGATGTCTATACCCACCATATGTGCCATATTAAAATCACCTCCAATCACCAGATATCCTCCCCTACAACTGGTGCAATTTCTGATTTCTCGTCCAAAACCAAATCTTGGTCCCTATTTGGGCAGTATACATTAACTAGGGTGAATTTACAATTGTGAATCTCTACCATCATAATTAAATAGCGGCCATTAGGGCCTGTAATGATTTCAAGAACCTTTACTCCTAGTGAATTAGCAACAAAATTCCCACTCCACTGTATTTGCGTTTAAGAGTGCTTGTGGCATAATATCTTTGGTTGAAAAACAGTGGGCGTAATAAATGAAAACCACAAAGGCCTGAAGTCGGGACAATTCATTACATAATTGCCTCTGCTTCATGGGAGAATTTAATCCCTTTACATTAAGGGACATAAATTTAAGAGTGGTCATGATATACCTTTCGTTCTCCTCCACTAGCCGCCCAGATCTCACAGATTACCAGTCGAAGATATTGTGTCCCAACTGTACGTTTCATGGCTATTCCCTTCCCCTTACCCCGTATCAAACTAATGTCTCCTCCCATGAGGTCAACCCCTAACAGAGGAAGATTCATCCAATCCCACCCCCCCCCAACAGAAAATATCAATACAATGCTATTCTCCTCCAGTTCCAGCCTCAACAAGTAGAGGCTGGAACCTCAGCCAAATGGTCATCATTTAAAACAGTATCTTCAACAGAAATTCTTAGTATTTAAAAAAAAAAAAAAAAGAACCCTGCCAGTCATTCACATGATGCTATCTCGATAAAATTGCTCCAGTCTGTGCTAGATGATATTGCTCGATCTCTGGCCGACACTGTCAATATTTCTCTGGAAGAAGGAATTTTTCCCGACTCCTTAAAATGTGTGGTAGTTAAGCCTATTTTAAAAAAAAGCACAATTAGATCCTAATAAATTGACAAATTATCGCCCCATTTCTACACTTGCATTCCTTGCTAAACTTTTAGAAAAAGTAGTTAATCGTCCATTGACGGAATATTTGGAAGACAATCAGTTACTTTATTCATCACAAATGGGTTTTCGAAAATTTCACAACACAGAAACTTTACTGTTATCACTCTCTGATACCAACTTAAGAGGATGGGACCATTGCAATTCATATTTATTAATTCTGTTGGATATATCTGCGGCCTTTGACACCATTAATCACGCAGCTTTGCTTACTAGATTACAGGAAATCGGATTAACAGAGTTAACTCTATCCTGGTTTAAATCGTATTTTAGCAACAGGTCTTTTAAAGTAAAATTGGGTTTGACAGAATCAAAATTAGTTAAGTTACTCTCAGGGGTTCCTCAGGGCTCTTCTTTGTCACCAACGCGCTTTAATATTTATATGGCCCCACTTTGAAAACTCCTCTCTGGTCTAAGCTTAGTTTATTTCTTGTACGCCGACGTACAAATTTTGTTGCCAATAGAGGATTCTCTACAATCTACCTTGAAGCTTTGGGAAATATATCTTTCAGCCATAAAACAGCTGCTTACACATATGTCCCTCACTAAACAATTCGAAAACAGAAATCTTGTACATAAATAACAAAATGACAGAAAAAGTCATAAATGACTGAACTGAATGAAATCACTGTGAACATGGAAGATGTAGTAGGCCAGATTGACAAACTAAAAAGTAGCAAATCACTTTGACTGGATGGTATGCATCCTAGGGTACTGAAGGAACTAAAAAATGAAATTTCTGATCTATTAGTTAAAATTTGTAACCTTTCATTAAAATCATCCATTGTACCTGAAGACTGGAGGGTGGCCAATGTAACCCCAATATTTAAAAAAGGCTCCGTGGCGATCCGGGTAACTATAGACCAGTGAGCCTGACTTCAGTGCTGGGAAAAATAGTTGAAACTATTCTCAAGATCAAAATTGTAGAGCATATAGAAAGACATGGTTTAATGGAACACAGTCAACATGGATTTACCCAAGGGAAGTCTTGCCTAACAAATCTGCTTCATTTTTTTGAAGGGGTTAATAAACATGTGGATAAAGGTGAACCGGTAGATGTAGTGTATTTGGATTTTCAGAAGGCGTTTGACAAAGACCATTATTAGAGGCTTCTATGAAAACTAAATAGTCATGGGATAGGAGGCGATGTCCTTTTGTGGATTACAAACTGGTTAAAAGACAGGAAACAGAGAGTAGGGTTAAATGGTCAATTTTCTCAGTGGAAAAGGGTAAACAGTGGAGTGCCTCGGGGATCTGTACTTGGACCGGGCTATTTCTTTAGTATTAGTATATGCTGCGTCTTCCGGTAGGCCCCGGATGCGCAAGTTATTGCGACACGTGCAATTTTCTAAGTCTTCAAGTTTTAACGCGGTTTCCTCTTGTAGAGTATGTAAATTTGCAATCTCAGAATTTAAATTGTTTATCCGTGTATTTTGTCCTTAATCTGGACCTCACTGTCATCTACGCGGCGCCCCAAGTCTTAGATATCTGTGCGGAGGTTTGAAATCGCTTCACGGACTTCGTCAGATAGTGTTTTAATAACATGCTTCAAATCCTGAAACCAGTGTTGAATATCTTTTTTTTATTTATAAATCCTTCTCTACCGTCCGACTCCAAAGGTTTGGTACCTTGTTTGCCTTCCGCGCCATTCGGTGGTTCTTCCTTCAGGACCTCGCTCAAGGCTGCGAAACTGGAGCCGCCGGCATCGAAAATTGCTGCAAATCTACCACTTTTTCTGGGTAGACACAATCCCTGATGTTTTATCGTCTCAGAATTAGAAGATGCAGTTACACCACTGGAACTGGAGTATTTAGTCTTTGTTGCTTTGGGGAGTGTTGGAGAAAAGATTTAAGCAGCCATCTTTGTCAGATGACGTCACTTCCCCCCTCCTTTATATTATTTTATCTCAAATACATTGTTATCCTGCCTCCTCATTCTGTTCCTGACCCAATATGTCCTGCCCCTTCTTATTTTCTGATTCATGACGCTATTTTCTCTTCTACCATATGGTTCTAAGATATTAAATAACCTTGTACTGTGCTATGAGTACTTCGGTAGGAGAGAGAAAAACAAATAATTGTAATAAAATACTCCTCACCCACTTCCCTCCCTTTTCACTCATCTATTCTTTCATTAACCCCTTCCCCTGTCTTCCCTGTCCTCATTCACGTTTCGTTTCACTGATATAGCCACCTCCCCTATCTTGCTTCTTACTAGTCTCTTCTCTCTCTGAACCCCTCCCCTGTCTTCGCTCTCTTCACTCTTCTCCTCTCGCTCTCCCCCCCCCCCTCCACCTTTTACCTGGTGAAACCCCACCAGCCTTTCTATTGCTTCTGCTGCCACTACCATGGTGCTGATCCCACTGCCCCTCATCTTGCTCCTTGAAGCCTCCTGCAGCAGCAGAGCAGGCCATCTTTCAGCTTAGGGTGCATGCCACTCTGCACACAGACATGCTAAAATGCTCACCCAGAGCCTCTAATTGTCCAACCAGCAGCATGGTAAAATCTTCATACTTTTTGAATGATCTAAGAAGAAGATTAGAAAAGTACTTCCTCTTTCTCCTTGAATAATTATAGCCTGGTCCATTGACATGCATTAACTAATAGTTTTAATGCAAGTATTCTCTTGCAAAAAACTGCAGTAAATAGCTAATGTACTAATGAGCATTAACCCCAATGTGTGTTGCAAGATATCAATATATTACCACCGCTGGTTAATGCATCAGCAATTTTTCACCAACTTCAGAGGCCTGATGTAGGTCAGTGTCTCCATACACCCCCGACTGATAAAGCTGGCCTCTCTTGGCCAATAACCTCCTTTCCACCAGACTGGAATGGAAGACATGGCCCAGGCAGGGCTGGTGCAAGAATTTCCACCAAACATTTCCACCAAACATCCTCACCCCCCTATCCCCCTCTCTCACTCCGCCACATCCTTCCCCTCACACACTCGCAACCTGGGTGTTCTCATTGACAACAATCTCACTTTCATACCCTTTATCAACTCTATCATAAGAGACTGCTTTTTCAAGCTACAAACTATTAAAAAACTCAGACCTTTACTACACTTCTCTGACTTTCGCACAGTTCTTCAGTCTATTATTTTTTCTAAAATAGACTACTGTAACTCTCTCCTCCTCGACCTCCCCTCAACGTATACTAAACTGTTACAACTCTTACAAAACGCCGCTGCACGTATTCTTTCATGCTCCAAAAAAAGAGACCACATCACACCCACTCTCATCGAACTTCACTGGCTTCCTATACAATCGCGCATACTCTACAAAGCACTCTCCCTCATCCATAAAAGCCTTACAAATGACAACCTCCACTGGATCAACCCCCCGCTCCTTCCTCGCACAACCACAAGACCTACTCGTCCTGCCCTCCAAGGAACACTCCGCACCCCTTCAATCAAATCCATCAAACTGACTTCTACTATGAACAGAGCCTTTTCCTTTGCTGGTCCCACCTTATGGAATTCCCTACCCCCTGACTTACGCACCGAGACCTCCACTCCTAAATTAAAAAAAAAAACTAAAAACATGGTTGTTCCTTCAGGCCTACCCCCTACTCTCTTCCCCCTCCACGAATAATACCTAACAGCCAGTAAGCTATTTCATAATCACCAGAAACCCTCTCTCCCCCCCTCCTGTCATCTATACTCCCCTTATTGTTCCCCATTATTTTTCCCACTCTCAACCTCTCTATACCTTCTATTATAGTTTCCTGTATTTGTGTTTAGTATACGGTATTATAGTTTCCTGTAATTTGTATACTGTAATGCAAGTACTCTAGCATGATACCCTGTATTTTATATGTACTCGTTTTAACATTATGCCTAAGATACCCTTTTTATTGCTCCTCCTTTTCACGTTATAGATAGTTTGTTTCCTATTTTGCTATTGTTCTATGTAAGGGCCTTGCCCAATAGCTCTTAGTTGTATGTAAACCGATACGATGTGCAAACGGTTATCAGTATAGAAGAAATTCGAAATAAATAAATATTAGGTGCCCTCGGGAAAACTTTACAACTTTGTTCCCCCTCCCCTCCAGGCTTGCCACACACAATTAAAAATTATACATTTATAAAATTTCACATGAACATTCTGAGAGATAAAAAAATTACTTGCAACTTGTATATTATATTTACATGGACTAATGTGGTGCCAACCAGAAAACCTTTGAAAAAAAAATAACTTGGCACTCCATATGGTGTTAGGCTTAGTGTAATGCATGTTGAGTGTGCACTAAGCCATATATAAACTGAATTATAATATAATAAACTCTCATACCAAAACAGCACTACCTGCCAGCACTCAAACAATAATAACCTTACCTATCACAAGACATCACTGCAAATATTACATCAGGCCCCAAAACACTAATACTCCTCCTATTAGGAAAATAGACCATTCCAAGCTGCTGTAGATCTCTACAGGGAAACTATACTATAGAACAGTGGTTCTCAACCTTTTTCCCATCGTGATACACCTGACAGTCCTCACTCACATGTGTGACACACTGCTCATTACAATTCATGGCGGAAATAAAGGTCCAATATTATTTTTATTGTTAAGGATGACACAAGGAAAAGATATGTATTCTGTCTGAACAGAAATTGCATAAATAGTAAACATCCTACACCAAAACACCAATTTCTAGTACTCAAACAGTAAATATCTTACCTAAGAAAAGGCAACACTGAAAATATTACACCAGGCCTTAAGACATCAATACACCTCCTATTAGGAAAATGGAACAAGCCAGGCTACTATAGAGCCCTACACAAACTACACGCCAACAGAAAACCTCACCTGAAGCACATGTGCTGACCCTCACTAACAATGAATAGGGACCATAAAGCATAACTAGAAGCATATCGACAAAAACTGATTTGGAAACCACAACAAGCCAGAGTCTCTGTATGCAGTGTAACAAAGGAAAAAAAGAAACACCACCAGTCCTTATAAAACAAATCAAGAAATATAAAATCAATAACAGAAAAACCATACAAACAAAAAAACATTTCAAAACAGCTGATGAATGGAATATCCAATAATTAAGGACTCATTCTAGATAATAAAATATTTCAAAATAGCAGACACAAAGGCCCAATAATGAAAAATAAGGATACAAAAAATATTTTCTCTGCATATCTGGGAACATTTGATATCCAGGTGCGCTGAGATTGTTTTGAATTAGCAGGAGGAATGGTTTGCTTGGAACTTTCTTCTCTCTCACACTGGCTCTCAATTGCTCACATATACACATGCTTTTTCGCTCTTAATTACACATTTACACACAAGCTGTCTATCTTTTCACGCTTACACACACAGGCTTTCAATCACACACATATATGCTGTCTTTTTCTTTCACATTCACTTTCACAGGCTTACAAACATGCTCTCTCTCTCTCATTTATACACAGGCTCTCAATCACATCCTCAATGCTCCCTCACCTAAACCAGCTCTCTATCACACAGACACACATGCTCTCTCTCTTACTTATACACACAGGCTCTTAAATCATACATACACATGATCTCAATCACACACACACACTCTTCCACAGAAACAGGTTCTCAATCATACACTTACATTCATGCTCTCTCACACACAGGCTCTCAATCACACACATACATGCTATCTCACACACACGATTCTCAAACAAATATGCTTGCTCATTCACTCACTCTCTCCCCCTCCCCCAAACTAGTGGCAGCAGCAGCCTCCTCCACTTCCAACCCCTTCGTTTTCAGCCCTCGCAGAGAAAGGAGTCCCATCGCCGGGGGGGGGGGGGGGGGTTTGACATTGTTCCTCATTTTACTCCAAGCTGCCTGTTCATCCTTCAGGGTGCACTTCGCTTCTTTTCTTTGGGCCGATGCTGCCCGCACTAGCATGGTCTCTTCTTCCCGTGCATGCACCTGCTGCTCACCACTTCCTTTTCCTGGGTGCGGGAAGAAAAGAGCATGCCAGTTCCGTCTGGGCTATTAGTATCTCAAGCCCGGGCAGAGTACCTATTTCGCTTGGGTAGGGGGAGCAGCTGGGTTAACGGAGGACTGGGAAGTGTGTCAACACACCTGTGTGTTTTTGGCGAGACACTGGTGCGTCGCAACACACCGGTTGAGAACCGCTGCTCTAGTAGAATCTCTTGTCTCTGTCCCACATGCAGAACATGGACAGACCCTCACAAAATACATAGTAACATAGTAACTATGGCAGAAAAGGACCAAATGATCCATCCAGTCTGCCCAACAAGCTTCTTATGTTAGTATCTATCATCTGTGCAGATCACCCCAGGGTAGTCTGTGCAGTTTATTCCAATCTTAATAAGGACAGTAATATTTATAATCAAAAAGCAAGCAACTGTCAAATCCATAAATTACTGCTAGCAACACTTTACTGGTTGAAGAGCCTTCCTGAAAATTCCGGCAATGCTGACTTTACTTTTGGATTTGGCAGCAGAAGCAGTCCTGTGCTTTTTCCCTTATGCCTGCATATCAGCATCCCCAGATTGCAAATGTCTGGGCCCATGTTAATTGCTGCTCAGTCCAATTCCCTTTCCCCCTCTCTCCCCCCCACACTGTCAATGGGGAGAGTGATGTCGCAGTTACAGAAAAAAGAGACCATAAAATATAAATAGAAATGTGCAGACAAAAACTGAACTGGAAACTGCATCAAGCCAGATTCTGTATTCAGTGCAACAATGTAAAAATGGTATCACCATTCCTCTTAAACCAATAAAATCAACAAATATAAAACATCACATTAGTAAAACAATATTGATAAAAGGAATACATGTTTCAAAACAGCTGAAAAATAGAATAAAGTTCAATAATTAAAAAATTACATACAATTTTTTAAAATTTCTCAAATACCAATAAAATATTTCAAAACACATTTCAAACATCTAATAATTAAAAATGACAAAAAATATATCCTTTGATCTCCATACCTGGTGACTTCCAGTCATTCTGTGATTTGTCATGGATTAGTGAATTGGGGGAGAGGGGCGCACAAACTTTCTCCACTCCCTTGCTTACACATACGGATGTATGCTCGCTCTCTTCTATACAAACTCACACACACATGCTTTCTCTCCCACATACACTCGTTCTATCCCACATATGCACACATTTTCGATCTCCCACATATGCGCGCACACATGCCTGCGGTCTCTGATCCCTTACACAGCACATATATGCCTTCTCCCACTTACAAGCATATTTAATTACTTAAATTTATTTAAAATTATCAACCACATTCTCCAAAAGAACATGGTGGCTTACTTATAAGAGGTGTCTCTCACGCACATTCACACACTCTCCCACATACTCATACATGTGCTATTGGCCACATTTGCTCTCACACATACCATCTCACATATGCACTCATAGACAATGCAATGCTCACATGCTCTTTCAGCAGCTGCTTCCTTAGTCTCATTGCTACTCTCTCCAGTTTGTAGGGCAGATGCTGCTCCTTCTCCTCTTATCTTCAGCAGTGGTGGCCCGGCCAACACCATTTCTGCTCCTGGCTGTACATGCCTACCATTGCATGTTACTTTCTTTTGGTCTTGTTGGGCCAATAACCCACTGCCTACTGTTGTAGTGGCAATTAGCACTAGAAGAAAGAAGCAGGTGTTGGGAGATGGAACAGTGTCAGCAAGAATGGAACTTCTGCATCATTGTTGGCCACTGTAGCTAGATCCTTCCATCCCAGCGTATCGAGACTCAGCACGCAGCGATGAAGAATCTGAAGCAGAGAATGAGAGTACTTATATGCCTGGGAGGGGTGACCCTGTTGCAATTGAAAGGCAACTCCAGGAAGAGTCAGGAGCCTTGTACTACTGCCTGAAAAGCTCATCTAATCAGGCCTAGTGGAAACATAAGGCTGCAGCTGCTCTCCAACTTCTGGCACACTCCTGTCTTTTGATCCACCATGCAGAATGGTGCCTGCTCATGTCATAGGATTCTTTGCCACAGGTGAAATTGTCCAGTGCCATTTTGCACAGCAAAACCTGCTGGGCAGGAGACAGAAGTGCTCTCCTGTCACCTTCAACTGTTGCAGAGCTGTAGATGTGATAAGGCAGGGCATCCTGGCTTAGAATGAGAGGGACAAAGAGGGTTTATGGCAGCCTAGAGGGGGGCTGCCTTTTCTGAGTTTTGGAGAAACATGGGGGTTCAGTCTTGGAGATGGCAGAATGTTTTTCACTCTTGGGGGGGGGGGGGGGGGGGTAAATCACAGTCCACATTGGCTATCTCAAAAGCTTAACTACATCTCAGGACACAACTCTATTTTTATTGCATTAGTCTGTTAACCAAGCATTAATGTGGCAATAGCCTTAACTCACTCTTGCATTAACAGAGCTTTAATGCATATTGATGTATTTTTATTAATTTAAAGTTTACTTTTTTATATCATTATATCTAGAACAAGCCCAATGTTAATGTTTCTTAGCTTGAATAAATTGTACTGAAAAATGCTTAGATGAGGTTTGTTCCCAGTTTCATTAGCAGTCCGTACCAGCCTGGAGCACTGGTAAGTCTCTCATGTTTATAGGCCTATAAATGTAAATAATTTTCCTACTTTTTTTGAATGGAAATTCATGCTTATATAAAATTTAGAGCTATGGAAAATCTCTTAATTGGTTTTGGAAATTCATATTTTACTGACCAGTTTAATAAAAAATTCAAGTGAATTTAATGAAGAGCCTGTGGCCACTGAAGGTATGTAGTAGTAAGTTTTGGTTCTGAATTGACATGTATTGAACCACTTATGCGGACCGAATTTCCTAGACAATATTTATACTCTGATCAAATTGGCACTCAGCAATCCTAAATGCTTTGGGCATCTCCCTGGGCTGAATGTGACAGGTGTCTACAACAACTGGGTAAAAATAATGTTCAGGGAGATGTAAAAGAAAAAAAGAAATCTGCCTATAAATAAGGCAGTGCGCACCGATCCCTTTTTTTGAAGCCTAAGCTGGCTTTTCAGTTAGATGCTATATTATCTTTGTTCTATGTAAGACCAATACTGTGTGGTATGAGAAAGCAATTTTTCTGTTAAATTCATTTTTGTCTGCTTTTCAAAGGCCAAAGGCTGAATCTTATTATCTAGGATTTGTGTGTGCATCAAAACATCACATAAACTTTATCCTCAGAATGTAATCCTACTTGGTGTCTTGGCAAACCTGACCAGATAGGTAATTTTGTATATCCTTTTGATTTGTTTCTCTTGCATCATTATAGACAAATTAAAAAGTCTGTAATAGATGTACAAAATTGGAATAAAATATGTGTCAAGTTTATCTCCAGGTTGGACTCTCTTTTTACTTCTGTGTAGCACAAGTAATGGTTAGGTTAGAAAAGTAAGGAGTATTTAGTGAGGGAAGATGTGCATTAGTTGAAAGAATTTAAGCAGGACCTTGTCATTAAATCTTATCTGCCATTCTGTTGTCCAGTTTCCTAGTCTCACAAAGTCCTTCTGCAGTTTCTTGCAATCCACTGCTGTTTTAATATCTTTACATAACATTATTCAATCTGAAAATGTGATCACTTGGCTCATCATTCCATTTTCAGATCCCTTATAAATGTGAAACAGCACAGATCTCAGTACTGATCCACTAACAACCTCTCTCCATTTGGAAAACTGACCATTTAGTCCTACCATCTGTTTCTAGTCTTTTATGCAGGTACCAAGCTACAGTAGAAAATTGCCTTCTATCCCATGATTTTGTAATTTCTTGAGTTTCTCATGGGGTACTTTGTCAAAACCCTTCTGTAAATCCAAATACACTATATCAACTGGCTCACCTTTTTCTTCAGATTTGTTTATGCCTTCAAATATAATTCTAAAAGATTGGTAAGACTTCCCCTGCTTAAAACGGTTTCATGTTCCATTTTGAGCTATATCTGTCCTAATGGCCAGTGATTTTTGTTTTTTAAGGGCACACTTCAGAATTTTGCCCACACTGATATCAGGCTAAATGACTTAGTTTCTTGGGTCCCCACCAGAGCTCTTTTTAAAAATCTGTCACGTTGTCCACCTTCCAGTCTTCAGGAATTATGGCTGTTTTAAATGATAGGTTGCAAATTGCTAATATGTTAATTGTTTGGTTTTATAACTTTGGGCTGGTGCCCAGCTGGTCATGGTGATTTGTTACTTTTTAGTTGGTCAATCTGAACTATGTTATGGTTATTGATGTTTAGGTGGATCCTTGGACACTGTGGCAGCTGACCACGCCCACTGAGGGCAGTCCCGTGAGGGACCACAGTGTCAGGCTAGACTCTGGACACACAAACACAGATTTGAATCTTTTATTAAACGGTTTTGGAAACCACCAGAGGTGGCAGTAGTGAGTAGTAGATGTTGACCCCGGCTGGGCAAGTCTCCCACAGAATGCTGGAACAGTGAATCCTCTGCTAGGCTGTGCTATAGTGGAAAGAGACTGAGAGTTATGAGTGCACGATAAGAAGCATTCAGAGTCTCAGGTAGAATTAGGAGAAGCTCCAAGACAGGGAGAGCAGGCCCTCGAGGAGCGAGTACCTGATCCCTTAGAGCAGAGAGACTCAGTTGTATTGTACTCACATAGCAGTAACAGAGAAGTCTGGCACTGGAACAGAGGGCAGGCCCTCGAGGAGCGAGTACCTGGTTCCAGTGAAGCAGTACTGTGGAATAGATGGTAGTTGAACTTACAGATGGAAACTGTTAGTGAAGTCTTCCAAGTAGAAGGGTTTGAAGATGCAGGCAGCGACTCAGGGAACATGGGCCCTCGAGGAGCGAGTACCAGTTTCCTGATAGCACCTAAAAGAAGCAGAAGAGGCCCCTGAGGAGCGGGTATCCCATTAGCAACCCTGAAGAGTGTAAGAGTTCCAGATAGCGCTGGAGTGGCAGAGCAGCTTCGGTATGGAGAGCGAATCCCATCCATAGAGTTACAGTTGCTAACTCGATGAGCTAGCAAATTCTGTAGGCTTAAATATCTGGGCAGCGTAACGTCATATCTGGAGGACGCCCCTGAGGTTCGCACCAACGTGGAAATAAAGATGAGGGTGGTGTGCGCGCGCCCTAAGGTACCTTGGAGGAGCATGGCGGGAGGCAGCACCAAAGCCGGTCCGGGGATGCTGGAGAGGATGGCAAACAGACGCCGCGGCAGCCAGTAGTCTGAGGTGAGCGGGAGGAGCTGCAAGTAGTGAGAGGTAGGTGGGGCAAAGCCGTCTAAGACCAGTCACAATAATCTATTACATCCTCTATTGTCAGTTTGTTTTTGGTTTTGTTTAGTTGCTCAGTCTCCACCTTAAAAAATATTTCAGGTATGGATATGTTCTCAACATCCTCTAACGTAAAGGTCAAGGCAAAAGAATCCGGTTTTTCTGCTATTTCCTTGTCTTCTTGAAGCATCCCTTTTGTGCCCCTCTGTCATCGAGTGGCCCAACTTGACTCATCATAGGTTTTTTTTTTGTTTGTTTGTTTTTATTAGTTTTTGCCTCACTTGCAAGCTTTTTCTCAGTTTCTCTTGGCCTGTCCAACTACTGTTTACAGCAAACACCAACATTTGCTGTTTGCTCTCTGCTTCAGTGGCAGGGGAATTGGATTTAGGTAGCAACCAATGAGGGCACCTACTTTTACTGTTTGGGAAACTGATAAGCATGGGAGTAACTTGAACAGAGCAGCAGTTACTACCCTTAACAAGTAAGCCTTGATGCTTTTGATGCAACTGCAACATCGTTCTCTGCTTCAATTTGGGGGGGGGAGGTAGGGAGTAGAGGGAAAGATAAATTTGGATTTAGGGACAACCACACGAGTCATAACTTTTTTACAGTCTGGAGTACTGATGCGTAGACAATGAAAAAAAAATCACAAGATTGCTTCTACGGCCAAATCCATTAGCAAAGCACGTCAAGCATCACTTTCTGATACATGGTGTAACCTGCATGACAGATACTACCATGGGAAGCTTGCTGGGCAGACTGGATGAACCATTTGTCCCTTTTCTGCTATTGTTTTTATGTTCCTATGTTCCTCTCTGTACTTTTTCTAATTCTGCTATATCTTGAGATGTAATGACCAGAACTGTACACAATACTTAAGATGAGTTTGCACCATGGAGCAATACAGAGGCATTATGATATTCTTTTATTCTCTATTCCTTTCCTAATCCCTAGCATTCTGTTTGTTTTCTTGGCGGCTGCTGCTGCTGCACATGGAGCAGATGATTTCAATGTATTTTCAGTGATGACACTTAAATCCTTTTTCTGTGTGGGTTACTCTTCCCTAAGTGCATCACTTTGTACTTGTCCACATTAAATTTCATTTGCCTTTTACATGCCCAGTCTTCCAGTTTTGCAGTGTCTTCTTGCAGTTTTATAATTCTATTGTGGTTTAACAACTTTGAATATTTTTGTCATCTGTAAATTTGTTCACCTCACTTGTGTTTCAGTTCCAGGTCGTTAATAAATTAAAAAGCAGTGGTCTCAGAACAGATACCTGGGGCACTCCACTAATCACCTTTATCCATTTGGAAAATGTAACATTTAGCCCTACTCTGTTTTCTATCTTTTAACCAGTTGACAGTCCACAATAGGACACTGCCCCCTATCCAATTCTTTTTAATTTCCTAAGAAGTCTTTCATGAGGGACTTTGTCAAATGCTTTCTGGAAGTCCAGATATATCAACTGGCTTACATTTATCCACATGTTTATTTACCCTCTCAAAAAAAAAAAAAAAAGTAAATTTGTGAGGCAGGACTTCACTTGGCTAAATCCATGTTGGCTTTGTTCAGTTAAACTATGCTTATCTATATGTTTTGTCCATCAAGCTAGGGTGAGAGGTACTACCGATACAAAGTGGTATGTTATCGCATGGTGCAGTAATCCTAAAAATTTCCATAAACATGCCCCTTTTTCTTAGCGTGGGTGTTATGCATACGTTATCACATTTTGACTAATCTAGGGGTTAATTTGTGTGGTATGTTTTCACTGGTTAAAAGAACATGGATTTTATAGCGCTTAATCACAAAGAATCTAAAAAGCTATTTTTAAAGGAAACCGTATGCTAATTTTGAAAAAAGTTGAGACTGAGTGCATCAAACTTTTGCTGCCCTGTTTAATGTAAAGGGCAAGAGAAACCAGTATTTTAGTTTTGCAGTCTGATAGTGATTCAGGAGGCTGCTGTACTAATTATGATTTATTCAAAATTTTTTGCTGGTCAGAGTACATGGACTGAATACTGGGCAGCATACCTTTTATCATAAGCTTTCTGCTGCTCATTTTAGGTATGAAGTACAGGATTTCATTACAGGAATAGTAAATTAAATCCTTGCTTTGATAGATCCAGTTCTTCAGGAGCAGGTCTGCCTAGAGTTATTGGGTATGGTCAAAAATTTTCAACTAAAGGATACTTGGAGAGAGGTATCGAGGGATTGTACATTTTTTTTCCTGTATTAAGAGGCTATAACGTGGAGGGAAATATGTCGTGTACACCTTCAACATATAGTACTTTTTTACCTTTCTGATCATTCCATCTCTCTGGATTTGAGGTTTCAAGATGCTGAATTAAACAAACAAAAAAAAATATGGAGGCTTAGAATCATGGCCAGAATTTCATAGGCTTTTGGCAGTACTAGATTGGATTTTAAATATGCATAATCCCCCTAGTGAATTTAATCCTACTTTAAGATGAAAACATTGAAGGTGGTCCTTAGGGGCATTATTATAGCTCATACTAGCAATTCAAAAATATAAAAATCAGAGACCCGTATTTGCTAGAATTAAAGAGCGCTAGCCTAATATAAAATTACTCTTAAAACACTGAGGGCAATGGCACTGTCTAAGAACAAATCAGTCTTTGCAGGTTTTTCATACTGAATCTTTGCCTTTGTTACAGATCCAAATATGGATTTCTCTGCATTCATGTTAGTCGAGCAGTGTGTGGAATATGAAATGCCATGCTTTTTAAGATCATTTTTTTTTCTTTACATTCAGAAAGACATGGTGGTGTTGCAGAGCTTGTTTTAAAAAAGAAAATTGTGAAAAAAAAATACATAGACTATTATACTGAACTTTGCCTCTCCAAGTAATATTCATGATTTAATTTTGATTGGCAAAGTTGTATAATTTCAGGATAACCTTTTGGTTTTACACTCATTCAACTTATAAAGAAACCCCCCCACTAGTTAATGTCCAGCCCCAGGCAGACATCGAAACAAGTAGGGTTAGAACCATGAATGTTTTCCATTGGCTATGGTTTTCTGAATCTTTTTTTCTCTGCCAAGAAAAAGTGCCTGGATTTTCTTTCGGCTGGCAAACTCAGACTCATTCAAAGTAATGGAGTTATTATGAATAGAAGAAACAAGCTGAACATCTTTTTATTTTATAAAATAATTACATGGTTCTCGTAAAGAACATCCAAGCCTGGTACACAAAGTAAACAGTTTAAACTTTCAGCACAGTACTGCATCAGATATTAAACCCCTATCAACCAGTCCAACCACAATATGACTTACCCTCATTTAATTAAAACAATAGGGGGGACCATGTGATGCTTTGAGAGGGGGGCAACTTTTCTTGTCCTACTCTAGCGGCCCCTTTCTCTTTGCTTAATTATTGAATCTAAATTCTGCTGTTCCAGGAGAAACTTTTGTTTGTGTGTGAGGACTTCTATACTACACTGAACTTAGTTCATTCAGGAATCTTGTTCTAAGTGGTATGTCAAAAATCCCTAGAAAAGAGGACAAGAGCAAGTTGAATGGCACTAAGATGGCCGATGCAACACAAGATTCCCTTATGCCTTCAGATCAAGAGGCCATGATGAGAGATTTTATTTATTTATTTGTTTGTTTTTATATACCGGCGTTCGATCGAAATATCACATCGGTTTACATATAACTGAACAGATAAGTCAAGGCCTGCTTATTTTACATTGTAACAATAGAAACTTGAATGATATTTAAAGAGAAACATTAAATTGCATACATTACTTTGTGATAATAGTAACTTGAATAAAAATTAACGAGAAACATTTATTTTATAACTACCTCATTGAAAAATAGTCTATATAGAGACTTAGAGTGGTTAACACGGGTGATGGTATTGGGAGGTGTGTATTTTGTGGTGGTGGAGGGGGGGGAATGGGGGGATGAAGTGTGTGACTGACAGGGTAGGTAAGTGAGGTGGGGGGGGTTTCAATTAGGGGCAGAAAATGGGCCCGGGGGGAGCTAAGTATCCGGCGGGAAGGCTTTTCTGAAGAGCCAGGTTTTGAGGAGTTTTTTGAATACTTGCGAGGAGGATTCATTTCTGAGTCGGGGTGGGAGGGAGTTCCAAAGCGTGGGGCCAGCTCCAGAAATGGCTCATTTTCGGGTTGAGATGAGGTGCGCAGTTTTGGAGTTAGGCACGTTGAGGAGGCCAGAGTCTGTGGACCTGAGGTTTCTTTGAGGGACGTGTGGGAGTATGGCGGTGTTTAGCCAAGAAATTTCCTTGTTTAATTTTTTGTGGATAAGGGTGAGGGTTTTATATTGTATCCTTTGGCTTATGGGAAGCCAGTGAAGTTTGTTTAGTTTGGGGGTGATGTGGTTGTATTTTTTTAAGTTTGTGATGGATCTGGCAGCGGCGTTTTGTAAAACTTGTAGCGGTCTGGTGGAGGTTTCTGGGAGGCCAAGGAGCATTGTATTACAATAGTCTAGTTTTGAAAAGATTGTTTGTAGGACTGTTCGATAATCCTGAGAGTGAAGGAGGGGTTTGAGTTTTTTTAGTGTTTGCAGTTTGTAGAATCCATCCTTGATCAAGTTGGAGATGTTGTGCTTGAAGTTTATTTATTTATTTATTTATTTATTTATTTATTTATTTATTTATTTATTTATTTAAGTTTTTTTATATACCAACATTCAAGACAATAGTCCCATCATGCTGGTTCACATGAAACAGGAGTGCAAAATAAACTTAAACTTGAACAATAGTGCGGAAAAGCAGTTACATGTAACAAGGAAAAATAGAACTTGGAGTGAGAAGGAAAAA
Organism: Rhinatrema bivittatum; assembly: GCF_901001135.1. Lineage (NCBI taxonomy): Eukaryota > Metazoa > Chordata > Amphibia > Gymnophiona > Rhinatrematidae > Rhinatrema > Rhinatrema bivittatum. Next base: position 174,170,919 of record NC_042620.1, on the reverse strand, counting down.
GGAAAAGGAAAACCAGCTAATTACATATAATTACATTGTAAGAGGTAGCTAATAGTGATATTGATGGTGATATGTGTTGATTGTTAGGAGTTAAATAATATTGGAGTTAGGAAAAGCCTGCATGAAGTTGAATTCGTTGTCGATAGTCACTCCCAGGTTTTTTGTGGATAGTGTCAGCTGTGCACTCACATTATTTATTTATTTATTTATTTATTTATTTATTTATTTATGGTTTTTATATACCGGGAGTTCCTGTATACAATACATATCACTCCTGTTCACAATTTAACAGTAAAAACTACTGCCGGGTGGCAGTTTACATGGAACAATCTTGGAACAAATCAGAACACTTGATCTAAATGAATAAGGAAAGCAAGCTAAGCTCAACTTTAAACATATAAATAAGGCAATTGATAATCTTGAATAAATAAGGCAGAGAACAATACATTAAACCAAAGGACAGGGGTTGTTATATCTTCTAGTTCTTAGCTCTCTGGGAATGCTTGCAGGAAGAGCCAAGTCTTGAGTTTTGCCTTAAAAGTGGTATGGCACGTCTCAAGGCGGAGGTCTGGTGGTAGAGAATTCCAGAGAGATGGGCCCGCAGTTGATAGAGCACGTTTTCTCAGGGAGGATTTTGCAGGCTGGGTAGTCAGTCTGTTTTGGTATGCACTTCTAGTCGGCTTATCCGAAGTATGTAGTTGCAGCTTGAAGGTTAAGTTGAGTGGTGATATGCTATGTAGGGCCTTATGAATCATCATGCTGCTTTTGAACTGTATCCTATATTTAATGGGAAGCCAGTGGAGGTGCTGGAGGATAGGGGTGATGTGGTCTTTTTTTTTGGCGTTGGTGAGAATTCTTGCTGTGGCATTTAGGACCATCTGGAGTGGTTTGGTGGAGCAGGCGGGAAGTCCCAGCAGGAGTGAATTGCAATAGTCTAGTTTCGGGAGAATGATGGCTTGGAGTACTGTGCGGAAATCTCTGTAGCGTAGAAGTGGCTTTAGTTTCTTTAAAACTTGTAATTTAAAGAAGCATTCTTTAGTGGTGTTAACGAATTTATTGAGGCTGAATCTGTTGTCTAGTATTACACCCAGATCTCTGACTTGCGGTGAGGTGGTGTATCCTGAGGTGTCTGGAGAGTTGCTGGAGGTAGGCAGGGTAGATTTTTCCGGTGCTATTATAAGGATTTCCGTTTTGTTGGTATTAAGAACCAGGTTGAGGCTAGTTAGAAGCTCGTTGATGGTTGAGAGGCAATTATTCCAGTAGACCATGGTCTTGTGTAAGGTGTCCGTTATGGGGATGATAATTTGTATATCATCCGCGTATAGGAAATGGGTAAGCTTGAGGTTAGTGAGAAGGTGACAGAGTGGGAGAAGATATATGTTGAAGAGGGTGGGGGAGAGTGAGATTCCTTGTGGTACCCCCATTTTGGCTTGGATGGGATGAGATTCCTTGTTGTTTATTTTGACTCTGTATGTTCTGTTATCTAGGAAGGATTTAAACCAGTTGAATGCTGCTCCTGTGATGCCGATGTCTGTGAGTCGTTGTAGTAAGCTAGTATGATTCACGGTGTCGAAAGCTGCTGACAGATCCAGGAGTGCGAGAAGGCAAGGTTGGCCTTTTTCCAGATTGAAGATAATGGTGTCAGCTAGAGTGGCTAATAGTGATTCGGTGTTCTTTTTCTTCCGGAATCCAAATTGGTTATTGGTGAGGATATTGTTGTCATCGAGGAAATCAGAGAGTTGTCGATTGACCACTTTCTCCATAATTTTGGCTAACATAGGGAGGTTTGCTATAGGTCTGTAGTTAGCAGGATCTTTGGTGGGAAGGTTGGGTTTTTTGAGGAGAGGTTTGAGCATTGCAGACTTGAGTTGGTTGGGAACTTGGCCTTGGGCGAGAGAGCGGTTGATGATATCTGCAAGTGGCTTGGCCACGATGTCAGGGATGGAACTCAGCAGGTTTGGTGGGATATGGTCTAGGGGGTGAGAAGACGGTTTTATCTTCTTAAGAATGTTTGCTATTTCCAAGGTGGACGTGGGTTCGTGAGATGTAAGCTCTGCTGTGTAGGTGTTGGGTTGAAGAACGGGTGCTATAGATGCTTGGGAGCTGTGGTAGTTGGTGACGCTTGTGTGCGGGGATGTCCCTTTGAGAGGGGCAACGAGTGAGGTAATTTTGTTGTCAAAGTAGTTGGCTAGTTCATTTGCTTTTTTATTAGGGTGTTGTAGATGAGGGAAGCTGAGGGGTGGTTGTTGGAGATATGTATGATTTCAGTCTTGTTTTGGTTGAGACAGAGTGACAATTGTGATAGAAGTTGAGTTATTTTCATGCTGAGTTGGTTCCATCTTACTAGTCTATCATCGATGGTTCCGTTTATGGGGAGTAATAGTTGAATGTCATCGGCATATACAAGGTAAGTGAGGTTAGTGTCTGAGAGGAATTTGCATAGTGGGAGGTAGAGGAAAGTGAAGATCCTTGTGGGACGCCGTGTGTGAGTGGTATTTGGGAGGATTCTGATGTATTTATCCTTAGGTTGTAGGATCTGTTTGTGAGATATGAGCAAAACCATTTGATTGTAGTGTCTTAGTCCAATTTCTTTGAGTCTGTTGAGTGTTTTGTGGTTGATGGTGTCAAACGCTGCGGATAAGTCGGAGCATCAGGAGGTATGATTGGCCACAGTCGAGTCCTCCGAGGATGGTATCGGAGAGTGTAAGAAGTAGGGTTTCGGTGCTGAAGAGTTTTCTGAATCCATGTTGCGCTGGCTGTAGGATATTATGGGTTTCTAGGTGATCCGTGAGTTGATTGACTGATTTTTCGAGGATTTTCGCTGTGAACGAGAGGTTGGAAACTGGTCTGTAGTTAGCTGGATCGGACTTGTCGAGTTGGGGTTTTTTGAGGATGGGCTTGATAACTGCATTTTTGAGTGCTTTGGGGAAGATTCCTTGTTCAAGTGATAGGTTGAAGTCTGATATGGGTTTGGTAATCTTGCTGATGAGTTTGAGGGTTTTAATTGGGATGGGGTCTAATGGGTGAGCGGCAGGGTTAGTTTTTTTTTAATGATGGATTCTATTTCTGTCGAAGCAATGGGGCTGAATTGTGACCATGTGTAGTCGAGATGGTGGGTTTCTGGTGTATCGAGGTGCACTGGGGGGGGGGGGGGGATCTTGGCAATATTGTTGTTGACCTTGTCTTTGAAGAAGTGTGCTAATTTTTCACTGGAGATGGTGGGATTGTCCTGGGATGAGTCACTCTGGGTTGGGTTTGTTAGGTCCTGGACATAGAAGGAAGAGGGTCCTTGGATTGAATTGGTATTCATGGATTTTTTTTGTGTAGAAGTTTCGTTTTTCTGAGTTGAGATCCATTGTGTATTTGTGAAGTAGCGTTCTATATTTTGTCTTTTAATTCGATCGTTGGGGTTTTTCTCCATTTTCTTTCGGCTTGTCTTAGTGCTCGTTTTGAGTTTTTTAGGTCTGGGGTATACCATGGGGATTTGTGTTTTGTTGAGGTTTTGATTACTTTTGTTACCATGGGGCATAAGTATTTGGCTATATCGGCGTTGATGGCAATCCAAGAGTTCGTGGCAGAGTTAGCGTTGATATTGTTGAGGTTCTTTAAGGCTTCAGGCAGAAGATCGGTGAGGGTGTCACTGGAGAATGGCTTGGTGAATTGGATGATATGCTTGTTTGGTTTCAATGGAGTACGTAGGAGATGTAGCTTAGCTTGAATGAGGCTGTGGTCGGACCATGGGGTTGGGGTTTCTGTGGGTGAGCTTACGGTGGAAATTTTGTTGTTGGTGAAGAGTAAGTCAAGTGTGTGACCGGATTTTTGGGTGGGGGAGTTGATGATTTGGGAGAATCCTAAGGCGGACATGGTGGAGAGGAGGAGTTCGCTGGTGGGAGAGAGGGGGATGTTATCTATGTGGAGATTGAAATCCCCTAGTGTAATGGCTGGTTCTTGTAGGTTAATGTGGGTGGTTATGGTTTCAATTAAGGGGGAGAGGTTGTGCTGGAGGAGTCCGGGGGGTGCATAGAGGAGAAGTATTTGGAGGTTTTTGGATTTAAATAGGTTGGTCTCAAAGGGGGGTGGTAGGTTTAGTGAGTGGGAAGAGAATTTGTGTTTTTTTGTGCACTAAGAATAGAAGGCCGCCTCCTTTTTTTTTTTTTTTTTTTTTGGTCTGGGTATAGAGAATATGTTGTAGGTGTTTCTGGGTAATTGGTTTAGGAGCACGGTGTCAGTGTTTTTCAGCCAGAATTCTGTGATGCAGAAGATGTCTGGTTGGGAGTCAAGGAGCAGGTCGTTAATGATGGGGATTTTCTTGGTGATGGATTGGGCATTGATGAGGAAGAGGGTGAGGAGTGTGAGTGTGGAATAGAGGATGTTAGGGTCGATCGAGATGTTGATTAGGTGTCTGGTTGGGAGAGTTTGTTGGTTGGAGGGGCAGTGGGGGGATGGTATGGGGTAACCATTGTGTGAGATAGGGATGGGTGGTTATGTTTCTTGGAAATTTAGATTTTAGAGGGGGGGGAGGGGGAAAAGGGCGGGGGGATGGATGTGTTGGCGGGTTTCGGGGTAAGGGCGCAAAGGGCGGCACAAAGGGGCGCACTAAGGGGCAGGCCCCTTGGTCGCGCTCCTTAGGCGCACGACGCCAGGAACGAGGGACTCACTTTAAGGTGAGTTGGGCGACGCTCCTTCTGAAGTCTGGGGGGGTCGGGCGCCGATCGCGTGGAGCATCGGTCGGGCGGGCCGGACGGAGCAGTGCTGGGTCCGAAAGATGTGGTTGATATGGGGACACATGCCTTAGAACATAAATAGGGACCTTAATTTTTGCTTTTTATTGTTCCTTATTTTTCTTGGCAATTTCTCACGGTGTATTATGACAAGAACAAAAACAAGAGGAAATCATTTGAAAAAAAGACTATTTTTCCTGGTAAATATTGGAATTTATTTTGGTGGACAGAAGCCAGGACAAAATTAAGTTGTGTTTTTTTTTGTTTTTTTTCCCCCAACCCATACGTTCAGCATCCCCTGCCTAGCATGTCCCTCTCTCCCTCCCTCCACCCCTGCACTGCAGCTGCATTCATCCTTACCAGTGGTGGTTTCAGACTTCTCTCCTTCCATAGCATACTTACTGAGACTTCCATGCTCTGCAGTACTATACTTCTGCTTTTGTGCAGGACCAGAAAGTCTGCCGGGAATTACTGCTGGTGGACAGGGCCTGCTTCAAACACATTCATGGCCCCAGATATTGGGCACTTTGGTTGCTTGAGGGGGTGAGGAGCCAGGGCCACAAAAAACAGCATGGGTGGCAGTGGAGAGTGAGTGTTTTCACTAGTGGGGTTGGGACTTGAAAAATAACATGTACTTGGGCCCAAACTGGCTTCCAGCAGTGGCAGGAGGCCTTGAAACACCTCTTATGAAGCTCTGAAGCAGCTTTTTACTCATCCTAAAATTAGGGTGAATATCAGTTTAAGCTGTCAACTTTGGGAAAAATCTGGGAATTTATGGGTGAAACTCTGTTTAAACTGAAAATGAAAGACCCTAAACATAAATTTGAAGATATTTATAAAAAAAAAAAAAAATTGGATGAGAATTCCTCTCCATGGAATTGCATGGAGGCGAGGGTCTCTAATGCTGCTGATCAGATCCAGGCTATATAAACTGAAGTAACAGCTTTATAGGAAGCTATTCATAGTAGGACAAGTTAAATGATCTGGAGAATTGTTTCATTGGGACCAATCTCCATTATTTACACATACAGGAGTAATATCTTGGATTAGAAGCTTCTCAAAAGTTGGAATCCTGGTTGGTTTTGCAGGCCTACTGGAAAAAGTTGTTAAACAAATAAAAGGTTTTTATTTCAAGATCATTCAGTGTCTTTCACCAAAAGGAAATCCTTTTTGCCTATCTGTGTACAGATAATGAAAATGCAAGTGCAATTTGCCCTGCAGTTTCCAGCACGACTGAATGTTTCATGATGGGAAAGTGAGCAACTTTGAACTGCAGCAAATGCACATAACTTTTTCTTCTTTTTTTTTTTGTTCAAATTTGTATTGATTTTACAATAGATATAAGCTAGAGCTTATAGCATACAAATCAAGAAATATAACAGAGTTGATCAGTAAAAGCGATATTGAGCACCAAAATAAGAACAAAGGCTGTATGCAGTACATTACCCACATTAATGAAAATAGAATTGAAAACAGTTAATAGAGAAATTAATGGTCTATCGATCTCCACATGGCCACCCAACTAGTAATTCTATTATATCGAACTGCTGCAACTTTCTCATATTTATAATAGAGGCATACAGTATTCTACCAAAAATGGACATTTAGTTGAGGTTGATTTCCAGTACTTGCTGTGTAGCAGTGGAAAGCAAAAAACCCAATTTTGCCTAGGAGGTGGAAGTTCGGGTCTTAAAGCTAAAAGATTTCACTATCACAATATTACAAGTTAAGGGGTAAAAGAAATTTAGCATTTGAGAGATTTTACCCCATACCTCTTGCCAAAATAAAGTATGAGTGCATTAAAAAATCATGGGGGAGAAGGAAGCAATAGGCAAGCCACAGAGCCAGCAGAAATGAGATGAAGACAATCCCGCTTAATGAAAGGTCCAAGGAGTTCATATTACACGGTGAGCTAAAGTGACTGGGTAATATTAGAAGAGAAGATCAAATATTAGAAGAGAACCCAAATACACTAACTGCACTAACCACATCCTCTGGCAACAAATTCCAGAGCTTAATTGTGCGTTGTGAAAGAATTTTCTCCAATTAGTCTTAAATATGCAACTTGCTAACTTCATGGAATGCCCCCTAGTCCTTCTATTATCCAAAAGTGTAAATAACTGATTCACATCTACTCATTCAAGACCTCTCATGATCTTAAAGACCTCTATCATATCCCTCCTCAGCCGTCTCTTCTCCAAGCTGAACAGCCCTAACCTCTTCAGCCTTTCCTCACAGGGGAGCTGTTCCATCCCCTTTACCATTTTGTTTGCCCTTCTCTGTACCTTCTCCATCGCAACTATATATTTTTTGAGATGTAGCGAAAAGAATTGAAAACAGCATTCCAAAGTGCGGTCTCACCATGGAGCGATACAAAGGCATTATGACATTTTCTGTTTTATTAAGCATTCCCTTCCTAATAATTCCTAACATTGTTTGCTTTTTTGACTGCTGCAGCACACTGAGTCGACTATTTTAAAGTATTATCCACTATGATGCCTAGATCTTTTTCCTGGGTGGTAGTTCCTAAAATGGAACCTAACGTCGTGTAACTACCGCAAGGGTTATTTTTCCCTATGTGCAACACCTTGCACTTGTCCACGTTAAATTTCATCTGCCATTTGGATGCTCAATCTTCCAGTCTTGCAAGGTCCTCCTGTAATGTATCACAGTCTGCTTGTGATTTAACTACTCTTAATAATTTTGTATCATCCGCAAATTTGATAACCTCACTCATTGTATTCCTTTCCAGATCATTTATATATATATATATATATATATATATATATATATATATATATATATATATATATAATCTATATATGATCTTGGACCAGTGCTTTTCAATATATAGATTACAAACTGGTTAAAAAAGACAGGAAACAGAGTAGGATTAAATGGTTAATTTTCTCAGTGGAAAAGGGTAAACAGTGGAGTGCCTCAGGTATGTGTACTATATCTATCTATCTATCTATCAGTACCGGTCCAAGTACTCATACCTGAGGCACTCCACTGTTTATCCTTTTCCACTGAGAAAATTATCCATTTAATCCTACTCTGTTTCCTGTCTTTTTTAACCAGTTTGTAATCTATATATTGAAAAGCACCGGTCCAAGATTATATATATATATATATATATATCATGAAAGGACATCGCCTCTTATCCCATGACTTTTTAGTTTTCTTAGAAGTCTCTCATGAGGGACTTTGTCAAATGCCTTCTGAAAATCCAAATACACTACATCTATCGGTTCACCTTTATCCACATGCTTACCCCTTCAAAAACAATGAAGCAGATTTGTTAGGCAAGACTTCCCTTGGGTAAATCCATGTTGACTATGTTCCATTAAACCATATCTTTCTATATGTTTTACAATTTTGATCTTTAGAATACTTTCCACTATTTTTCCCGGCACTGAAGTCAGGCTCACTGGTCTATAGTTACCCAGATCACCCCTGGAGCCCTTATTAAATATTGGGGTTACACTGGCCACCCTCCACTCTTCTGGTACAATGGATGATTTTAATGATAGGTTACAAATTTTAACTGACAGATCAGAAATTTCATTTTTGAGCTCCTTTAGTACCCTATGATACATACCATCCGATCCAGGTGATTTGCTACTCTTTAGTTTTGTCAACCTGGCCTACTACATCTTCCCTGTTCACAGTGATTTGGTTTAGTCCGTCTGACTCATCACCCTTGAAAACCATCTCTGGAACTGGTATCTCCCCAACATTCTCATTAGTAAACACCGAAGCAAAGAATTAATTTAGTCTTTCTGCAATGGCCTTACCTTCTCTAAGAGCCTCTTTAACCCCTCTGTCATCTAATGGTCCAACCAACTCCCACACAGGTTTCTTGCTTTGGATATATTTTAAAAAGTTTTTATTATGAGTTTTTGCCTCTATGGCCAACTTCATTTCAAATTATCTCTTCGCCTGTCTTATCAATGTTTTACACTTAACATGACAATGCTTATGTTTTATCCAGATGGATCCTTCTTCCAATTTTGAAGGATTTTTTTTGGCTAAAATAGACTTTCACCTCACCTTTTAACCATGATGTTAATTGTTTTGCCTTCCTTCCACCTTTCTTAATGCGTGGTAGACATCTGAATTGTGCCTCTAGGATTGTATTTTTAAACAATGTCCATGCTTGTTGAACACTTAACCTTTGCAGCTGCACCATTCAGTTTTTTCTAACTATTTTTCTCATTTTATCAAAGTTTCCCTTTTGAAAGTTTAGAGCTGTAGTTTACTTATTGTCCCCCTTCCAGTTATTAGTTTAGATTTGATCATGTTATGATCACTATTGCCAAGTGGCCCCACCACCGTTACCTCTCTCACAAAATCCTGCGTTCCACTAAGAATTAAACCTAAAATAGCTCCCTCTTGTTGGTTCCTGAACCAATTGCTCCATGAAGCAGTCATTTATTACATCCAGGAACTTTGTCTCTAGCAAGTCCTGATGCTACATTTACCCAGTCAATATTGGGGTAATTGAAATCTCCCATTATTATTGCACTGCCAAATTGGTTAGCTTCCCTGATTTCTCTTAGCATTTCATCATCTGTCTGACCATTTTGCCAGGTGGATGGTAGTATACTCCTATCACTATACTCTTACCCAACACACATGGGATTTCTTTCCATATAGATTTTACTGAGCATTTAGTCTCTTGTATGATCTTTATCCTGTTGGACTCTATACCCTCCCAGACATAAAGTGCCACACCCCCACCAAGTTGATCCTCCCTATCATTGTGATATAATTTGTACCCTGATTATAGCACTGTCTCATTGGTTATCCTCCTTCCACCAAGTGTCTGTGATGCCAGTTAAGTCAATCTCATCATTTACTGCTATACACTCTAACTCTCCCATCTTCTGCCATTGGCCTACAGGCATTTCAAAGTGTGTTTCTTGTTTGTATTAATAACCTGATTTTCAGATGTTGGGGATAATTTGGAAATCATTAGCTTTGGTGATTATTTTACATATAGGCACATGGGCCATGTTTTCTTTTATTGGAACCTCTGTTGGGATGTCCTAACTCTCCTGTTTCATTAGTAGCCTTCAAGGATACATTGCTCCAAACCATGCACTGCTGAGTGACTGTCTGCTTTCCCCCTTGTTCTAGTTTAAAAGCTGCTCTATCTCCTTTTTGAAAGTTAGTGCCAGCAGCTTGGTTCCACTCTGGTTAAGGTGGATCCCATCCTTTCGGGAAAAGTCTCCCCCCTTCCCCAAAAGTTTCCCCGGTTCCTTACAAAACTGAATCCCTCTTCCCTGCACCATTGTCTTATCCATGCATTGAAACTCTGGAGCTCTGCCAGACGTAAGTACAAACCAACACACATACCTCATTTACACATTACAAAAATCCCATACTAAAACCCTTTAATACAAATGTTTCCCATCATGTCTGCTGTAAACATCTTCAAAACCATCCAAATTCATGGTATCTTCGATCAACCCTGATCCCAGTTCCAGTGTCTCTAATCAACCCAAACAAGGTCCCTTGTTTCGCCTCAGTAGGCTTCATCAGGGGATATTTCTTATCCTCGCTTTTATATTGATTCACTTCAGGGATGTTGATAACCTTGTTATCCATGCTATAAATATAAAAATAGAAACCTATAAAAAATATCCTTTTCGACGTTTTATACCACACCCTTTAGTATGGGAATTTTTTAATGTGTGAATGAAGTATATGTGGAGGTATGTGTTTATCTTAAGTTTTTTTTTATGAGGGTATTTGTCTACAAGTTTATTAGGATAGGGTGCGATGCCACATATATATATATATATATATATATATATATATAAAAAGAAAAGATACATGTTTATAATTATGTAAAATATAAAAAGCAAAAATTATGATAAATATTTTGTATGTAAGCTAAAATTAGTCTGTGTAAGGTTAGAGTTCTGTATACCTCTGGGGGAGTGTAGTGGTTTATTCATTTACAGAGGGTCGTCTTTAGTGAATACCGAACTGAAGTATTTGTTTAATATTTCTGCCATTTCTTCATCTGTCTCCGCCCATTGATCCTTTTCACCTTTCAATTTCAGTATACCACTTTGGACTTTTCTCCTTTCACTGATGTATCTGAAAAATGTTTTGTCACCTTGCTTTACCTCTTTGGCAATCCTTTCTTCCGCTTGAATTTTCGCTTTCTTAGTCTCCCTTAGTTCTACCAGATATGCTTCCTTGTGTTCCTCTCTTTGGGATTCTTTATATTTCTTGAACGCTGTTCTTTTAGCTTTTATTTTGTCAGCCACCTCCTTTGAGAACCAGATAGAAAAGTAAAGAAAAACAAGAGAAAAATGAAACCTAACATATAGATTCAAGAAATATGAAGAATCCCAAAGAGAGGAGCACAAGGAAGAATATCTGGTGGAACTGAGGGAGACTAAGAAAGCAATCAAGAAAGTGAAAATTCAGTCTTCGTGCCTGAGGTCCTCGTCCAGGTGTTCTGATCTTCATATCCTGGTGTCTCGTCCTGTTCCTGTGTCTCGTCTTCGCTCCCGAGCCTTCTGGTCCGGTAGGCCGAGGGTCCCTCGGATGATGTGTGCCTGAGTGGATTCGCCTGCTGGTGGACGTCTGTCCTGTGCTCCTGAGCCTTTATGCACCGACAGCCATTGTGGAGTTCCGGGTGACTTATGGCTCCGTCGTCGTGGTTCCGCTGTGACTGGACTCTTTCCTGCAGCTGTCCCGTTCCTCTCGTGGTCCGTGACCAGCCTCTTGGGGCTGTGTAGGGTGCGTAGCGGACAGGGAGGTCTACGACCAGCCCATTGGGTGCGCCCGTGAAGGTGGGCTGAGTAGGGTGCTTGAGAGACAATGCAAATGTCTTCCCAGCCTTAGTCAAGTCCCAAGTGTCTCGTCTGCGATGTCATCCGCATCGATCCTGGTGTCAAGTATTCATAGTCCTGGTGTCATGTCTTCAGCCCAAGTGTCTTCGTGTCATGTGATGCTGTTGCATCAACCTCAGTGTCTTCGTGTCAAGGCCCGTCTGCCCTCAATCTCAGGCCAGGCCTGCTGCGCCATGCTGCTTGCAGCAGGTCCGAAAGGGCCCGGAATGGTCGGAGGACCATTCAACTTCCAACATCCTTGGATGTTGGCCTAGGGAGCTTGCCGGCCTGGCCGAGGGCAAGATTGTTCAGCCATGCGGAGCCACCATCAACCCTTGGCTCAGCCCAGAAGTTCTGGTCCGGGCTGAGGTCCACGGGCACACGTAAAACACCGTTCACAACAGAATGCAAGGCCTTCGAGACCGCTTTCAACATTTGCATTTTGGCTTAGTTTATCTACTTGGGATGCTATTAATAAAAAGTTTTAACATAAAGCAATAACTTAATCCATCCCTTACCTAATTACTAATACCCTAATTTATTCTCTAGCTTCAGTTTGATGCTCAAGGTAATTTTCTCTGACGGTATCCAGCTTTCTCTGGAACACCTGTGTTTTGAGAAATATGAGGCAGCAGCAACTCCTCTTCACTTGAAGCAGAGTCCTTGACCAACTCATGTTTTTCTTCTGCAGTCTTTTTAGACACAGAGCTTTTGTTCTTACTAGACTAGATTACTGTAATTCCTTATATTTAGGATTATCTATGGGCATATTCAAATGTCTACAACTGCTGCAAAATATTGTAGCCAAGCTGATTCTTCGTTTTAAACAATTTGACCGTACTTCACCACTGCTTATGAAGTTAAATTGCCCTTCCATTTTGTGTCAGATCAAACTTAAAATTCTGTGCTTTTGTTTTTAAAGCATTATATAGGGACCATCCAAAATACTTTGACTCCTACAATCCTGTAATAGTGTTATAATCAGGTGAAAAAGCTTTCTTTAGTATTCCATTGCCCTCAGAAGTTAGACTAAAAGTCATAAGCCATACTTCCTTTTCATATCAAGTCCCTTACCTGGAAGAAAACTACTTAAATATCAGGGAAAACTGTTGAAACATGGATGTTCAGACAGGCTTTTACTAGTAATTAATGCTTGCACTGGTTTTATTTATTTAGAATCTTGATTATCATGTCTTTTTAGATTTGTTTTATATTTTTACTTTCTAGTATGCTTACTATTTGTAATATTCTTGCAATTTGAGAGTTATTGTAATTGCATTATGTTTAATTTGTTTTGGAATAACTGTACAGTGGTGGTAGTACTATTTTTATGTGATGTCCATATTTTTAAATATTTTCTAAACTTAATATACTTAATATACTGCCTTTCTATAATAAACTATGAAGGGACAAACCAAAGTGATATAGTCCTGAATCACCTGATATGAGAAGCAGGGCTTCCCAAATCTGTCCTAGGGACCCACAGCCTCTTGGATTTTTAGGATATCCACAATGAATATGCATCAAATAAATTTGCATATAGTCTGCATTATATGCAGATTTTCTCATGCTTATTCATTGTAGATATCCTGAAAATCCAACTGGCTGTGGGGTCCCCAGGACAGGTTTGGGAAACCCTGTAGTAAGCCTGCCTTTCATGATATCAGGTGGCTTAAGACTATTTATTGCTTTGGTTTGCCCTTTCAAAGTTTGTTCTTAATATACTGTCTTCTATAATAATCAAAGCAGTTTACAAAAATTAATACAATAAAAAAGTAAAATATGGGCACACAGTTAATCCAAAACAAATTAAAAATAATGCAATTAAAATCACTAAAATTGCAAGAATTTGGGAAGCCCTGATTTATTAGGTCTCAGCCTTCTAGATGCTGTTATGTCAATTGCAATTTTATTTAATGAACAGATTTTGTAAAATAAAATGGTGTACAATAAAATACATCATTCAAACATAAAGTAAAAATAAAACACTATAAAAAAAAAGCAAAAAAAATTAGAGAATACAGTATAATTTAGGAGAAACCTAAACATTACCTACACAAACAGCCCCAATGGTTAAAAAAATAAAGCATAATAGAAAGATGACTCTACAATACAAAGAATGTAAAATTTAATCATTGAAAATGTTAGCAAATAACCATGCCTTTACTTATTTCCTAAATCTAAGGTAGCTCATTAAGTGTAAATCTAATGAAAGAGAATTCCAATAAAAGGAGGCTGGTATTGAAAAGATGTAAATCTGGTATGCTGTAATTGCATTTCTTGGAGTCAGAACAGTTTTAAAAATTCTAATTGAGGATGTCAGTGTTTTCCTTAGTAAGGAACCATTAAGTTATTCAAATAAAGGTGATTTTAAGACTCACGTGGGCGTCCAAGTGCACGCAGTTCCCGACGCATGCACTTGGCTGCGCCAATTTATAACATGCTTTCACCAATGCGCACGTTATAAAATCTGTAACCCCCTTCTCCACACAGTAATCCTCTGTATGGGCAGAAGATCCACTCCCCCACATGCTAAACACCATATGAGTGGTGAAGCACCCCTAGAGATGCCATTTTATGATGGTAGCAACATGGGCAGAATTACTGACATCCCTCCTACCTATGATGGTTCATCCTTCCAGAATGACACCACACACGTTCCAGAGCAACAAACCACCCAAAATGGCATCTTCTTAGAGTGAGTAGTGGAGGGGGCAGAGAGATTTCAGTACTTTCAGCAGAAAGTATACCTCTTACGCCAAGATTGTGCAAAGTATGACTGCAGTTTTAGGTCACCTGATGTGTGCAAATAAGGGTCAAACAATTTGCAGATGACACCACATTATTGGACCAACTTGGTAGATCTGTAATTATCTTTAAAGAGCTGTTCTCCCTTCAAGGAGGGGGGAATTTATAATAGCACATTGCACTGGCTGTGTCCCAAACCACCCCTGGTTAAATCCATCCGTGTCAACTGAGCATGTTTCTGGAGCAAAGAGCACCCAATTGTTGCTGAAGCCAGATTGGTAAGGAAATTTTTTTTCTCACCATTCTGCAGAATAGTCTATGGATGGCACTGTTTCTTATGTATTCTCTGGAATCTCCAATTAAAGAGAACTGGGAGGTCACATGATGTGGTGAGCTGGGATAGATGTCTCTATCTCTGCTCCAGGTGCTGTGCCCACCGAATCGTTTTAAATCGGCCACATGCCGCAAGTCCGGCGACCTTACTCATTAGTATCAACTTTAACTCATGTCCATTGTTCATTTTATGAACAAATCACTGTCAGGTGACCTCCAAGCCCAGCAAGAAAGACAGAGAGACAGAGGGGATCAGACCTCAAAATGGCGGTGGGGTCAGCATCGCCCAGAATGGAAGATCCATTGGCGTATATGTTTGCCGAATTAAAATCTGTTGTGCTGGCGGCCCTCAATGATAAGCTGGCATGGATAGCGGCACAGTTGACAGAGGTCAACACTACTCTCTCCGGTCTCCACCTGCATATCAACCAAGCAGAAGGACTCATCTCCCTACTTGAAGATGATGCCACCTCAACTGCGGTCAAACTAGCTGCTCTAGAGAAATTTAGCAGCTGAACAAACTGCTAAATTAGATCTTGAAAACCACTCAAGGCACTCAAACCTTCACTTTTTGGGGATTCCTGAATATGTGGAGGATCACAGTTTACCCCGAATGCTCCAACAATGGATACTGGAGGATCTAGGCCTTCCGGACCTGGCTCAAAAGACTGAGGTGGAATGGGCCCAGAGTCTGGGTGTGTATAATGATGGAGACCAGAGACCATGATCTGTAATTATCAAGTTACTCAACTTCGCAAATAAACAATCAATCCTCCAAACTTATCGGAAGAAAACCAAAATTTATTACAAGGGCCAACAAGTCTGCATCTTTCAGGACTACTCTGCATGTGTCTATGCGATGCAGAAAAGTTACACACCAATTTGTGACACACTTTTCAAATATAGGTAAAGTTCGCCTCCTGTACCCGGAAAAACTAAGTGTGGCATAATCAGCAATCGAAAATGTTTGAAACAGCAGAAGCACAACAGTTTGTGGCAATGATTTTATGAAATCCTCTGTGTGCCTATGATGGGAGACAGGAATGTGAGCTACAAAGGAGAACAGAGAAGGTGGCAGTCTTGTGACAACTCTTTGGCTTCTACTGCTGGAGTTGGATGTATGCCTGCCTTCTTTATGAGCATTTATAGACGATAGGACCAGGTGGTTATCTTCTCCGACTGCTGACAATGCTGAGTAAACTGGAATCTCTGGGGGAAATTTCATCATTGGCTAACAGTGAAGAATTGATATTAGCTCTCTCTTTCCTGTCGCATATAGGAGGCCGAGATGCCCCCCCCCCCCCTTTGCCCCCATGAGCTACTATATGTGCAGACCACCCTTATCAGTGCCTGGAAGAGACTTTATCTCTGCTCGGACCTGATACTTTTTTACCTGCATCTCCAGACCCAAGTCATTAAGCAGCTGGGCAGAATCATATCTTCAAATTCTGTAGTTTCAATATGTGTTATATCCAGTCTGCACATGGTGAGCCCTGAGTGAGTTCCGATATGAATGTGACTGCTAAAGCAACGCTTCACCTGGCACTTTGCGCTCATCCAAGGATACAACGGGTGTGCTTTTGTCTGCTCCTATTCCTACTCCCATAATGGCAGCTTCGGTTGCTGTCCCAGGCTTCGAAATATGCAGGTTCCTAACAACTCCGGAGCACTACCTTCATCAGTGGTCACTGCCCCTCCCCTCTGTTTCAGGAATGAAGGAGGGTGGCTTCCTAGAAACATATTAACCTGATCTATTCCAGACTTTCTAAATCTACCGTTGGAGATTGTTTTGGCAGTAATTTAACCTTTCTGACTTAAGGGCCATGGCCCTCCTTTTACTTTGGATGTGGGCACGACACCTGCTCACACGCATAGCATGATCTCAATCCCTTCACTTGGGAAGGGACTATTGCAAAAGAGATTTGGGGAGGGAGTGGGGGCCTCTCTGAATTCCAATGTTCTTGGGAAGTTATGGTTAGTTATGGGTTTTTTAAGGGATTTGTCTTACGCAGCAAATAACGAATGTAAAGTTGCATGTTATAGGAGAATCTTGGAAATGCATGCTTGCTAATGTCACGAACGGAGACAGATTTTCTCATGCTGCCCGATATAGCTGAATCTTGCTCTTGGTAAAGTTTGGGTGGCAGGGTGAGAGATGGACCAATCCCCGCCTATGGGAATTTTCTCTAGTTTCGCATTTTCAGGTTGGAGCAGGCTGGGACTCCCACCTGGTCACAAGATGCAAGATTCTGCAGATATGATTTGTCATGAAGGGTGTTGATACCCAGAATAATCTCCTGGAATGTAAATGGATTAGGTTCCCCCATTAAGAGAAAAAAAATCTCCAACAATTACGTAGGAATAAGGCCCAGACTGTAAGCCTATAGGAGATACACCTGTCAGGTCTAGAGAATCAAACTAAAAAGAGAGTTGGTAAACATATCCATATTCTCAGTGGCTGTTAAAAAAAAGGCAGGGGTAGCCATATTGGTGAGTAGGGCACCAATTTCAGTGTGATTGACATTGCAGGACAGGGAGGGCAGATATGTTCTTGTGGTTGGGAGTTGGAATGGAGAAGTTTATTTATTTATTTAGCATTTTTATATACCGAATTTCCAATAACAGAATTACTGATCAATTCGGTTTACATTCTAAACAATAACATTGACAAGTAAATGTCTTACAATGAACAGGTCGATATAACTTGGATTAGTACATATGGGGTTAATAACATAAGTAAAAGATACGGTGCCTAATGTAGGCTAAATAAACAGTTGTTTATTTAGCCTACATTAGGCTAAATAAACAGAAGTTAAAGCCATCTATAATATTTATGCCCCAAATGCCTACTCCCACAGTTCCTTTACCTATATCGCCCATCTTTTAACCGAGCACCAACAGGGAACGCTAATTCTGACAGATTTTAACTACCTCCATGACCCTCTGGGTCCTACCCAGAGAAAAAAAAATACAAAAAAACAAACAAAGGGAGTAGTTTTTTATGCATTCAACTGGGTCTAATAGACACATGGTGTGTTTTACACCCGGAAGAGAGGATTCTCACATATAGCTAAGGCACACTCCAGAATGTCTTGCCTTCAATATATCTTAATCTCAAGAGTCCTTCTCTAAAATTCTTTCAGCAGAAATAGGCCCCTCTGCACTAATGGATCACTCGATGTTCTGGCTGGATTGGGTTCCCCCAGAGCAGAGATCTGGAGGTCACCTGTGGAAATTCCCATGTTTCCTTAAAGATGATGTACATTTTCAACCATTCTTGAGAGGTGGGGTGATTTTATGACTCAAAAAAACTGACCTGACATATCCCCTCAACTACTCTGGGAGGCAGGTAAAGCAGTCATCCGGGAAGACATCTTATGTTAGGCATAATAGGAGTTTAAATGCTTCTATTCTGGATTTAGAACACAAACTACAGGAAATAAAACAAACTCTCTAACCACACACAAGAGCATAGACTAGATTACTTCTATACACTTGAACGCCTTAATGTCTTGCTCCATAAGAAAGCTTACAAACCACTACAAATTGGTGAATTCAGTTTCTTCAAATACAGGAATAAGGCAGGGGGACATTTGGCAACCATGGTACGTATAACTCCCCCCAAAACAATCATTAACCGGATGAAGACAGCATAGGGTAACCTGGTCTCTTCCAACTCAGAGATCAGCAAAGTTTTTCAGGCTTTCTATGAGGCCTTGTGTGGGGATGATCTTGAGATAGGAACGAGTGATGTGGATACTTTTTTGTTGACATATCCTTACCTCATCTCTCAGCTTGAATATCTCAACAGACCTATGCAACCACAGGAATTCTTACAGGCTATTTTAGCTAGTCAGGGAAATCACCGGGGCCAGATGGCTTCTCTTTTGATTTTTATAAAATTTTGAGGGGCCAACTCAGATCCCTTAGCCAAATTCTTTGAGCATAGTCTTACAACTGGTCTTTTTCCGTGGGATTTTAACAAAGCTCATATTACAGTTCGCCACAATTCTGGGAAAGATCCTCTCCTCCCATCTTCTTTCTGACCTATCTCCCTGTTAAACTGTGATCTTAAAATCTTAGTGAAAGTTTTAGCTACTAGAATCAGTATGGTTTTGCATCTTCTGATATCACATATGCAGGTAGGATTTTTCAAGGGGAGGACTGTACTCACATTCTCAAACTTCTAGTGGCCATGAAATTTTATCAAACTAATATTCCTAAAGGCAAGTCTCTCTTGGTCTAGTCTCAAATGTATTAAATTAGTATGTGAAAAAGGTGCCTCCTGCAATTAATTTAATGAAATTTTATCTCTATGCAAGCAGATATTTGCCACTATAATACTCCTTCCAGTTACCACCGTAATACTTCCTTCAGTTCCATTCAACTTGTAGCTGTCTTGGTACAACTCAAGGGACTGAAAATATCACAACCACACATCAATGCTTTTTCAAATCATTTTAAGTGCAGCAGTGGAATTTAACCTCCCCCCCCCCCCCCCCCTCCTATTTAGATAACCACAAAATCTGCTCTGAATAGGAGCAAGAAATCACTAGATAAAATGGCATGTCACTCGCAAGCAAGCCAGCAGATGTTGCATTTCCAGAAGTAAGTTGAACTACACCAAGGATTCTGAAACATTAGATTAACAAAAAAATGATCATATATGGACAGTTGGGGGGGGGGGGGGAGGGGGTCTATTGTCTTGATATCTATCTATATATTTTTCTTTTAATCTTCTGGTGACCTTATGTGATAAGCAGCAATTTGAGGTAGGATTCAATAAGTGTATGCATAGATATTCTAAATTATGTATCTTCAAAGCTGGTTTTCTCCCTAGTTATCATAGTTCTGCTAGTGATACATTCAGCCTGGCTGCCAAGAATCACTGGAGTGCTGCCTGACTAGGAAGTGGCCAACGCTTCTGCTTTTCCATTCCCTGACACACACACCCCCCTCCCCCCCGCCATTGTTTATTAAAATTATTTGCTCTGTTATGACTAGAGCTTTGACAGTTAGGTTCCCTTACCTTAAATCTTGTTTGGTTTTTTTTAATCGAACATATGAATTTGTTTTGCTAGTGAAATAATGAGCAAGTTCAGGGCATATAAGATAAGTTTTGAACAATGCTAACTGCTTTGGGTACTGCTCAGGTCTAAGTTTAAGTTTAAACATTTGTGCAATGCTGTGTTCTATTTTTTTTTTTTTTTGGGGGGGTTGGGGCATAAGGTGTTTTGTTTTTTGAGATTTGTTTATTCGAGAACTGTAGTTTTTCTTCAAGCCTCATTTTGTTCTCTTCTGTTTCATATGAATATTTTTAAATATATATTTTTTTACAATGTTAAGAGAAAAAAAACATGTTATTTCAATGATCAGTGCATTGTGGTTATCCTGAAAATCAAAGCTGGTTTAGGATCGCAAGGAGCACGTTTGGAAGACCCTGTTTTAGGAGAGGCCCATGCCAAATTTGGAGGAAAGAGGACACGGAAGTCTGCTCTCGGTAATGTTTTAAATTTAAAAAAAAAAATGCTGATGAGCATCAAAGGGAAGAACTTGTTTCTAAAAGCAAAAATTGCCTAGAACATTTAAAACAGTAATATCCCCAAGGATAGAAATGTATATCTGTATGAATGGCTGGTACAGGACTTATTGATGATGATAATAGGTTCCTGAGGCATGTGCTTCTTCCCTTTTCTTGTCTTTTTTTTTTTTTTTGGGGGTGGGGGGGGGGGGAGGATCTTCTTGAAATGTATTTGTACACTTTACCTTGTCCTTACTCCCTTATGACCAACGCTGTATCAGGAAGGTTTATGATTTGTGTGTAGTGTCAGTGGATATATATATTTTTTAATGAGCTCCTGTTTAGTGGTGTGTATGAACTGGAAGATCTGAATATGGATTTATAAATGGCGAAACTGTGTACACAATGCTCATCCTCCCCCCCCCCCCCCCTAGTGGGGAGGAACAAAATAGTGTCAGGTTAAGCAGCTTTGCTGGTCCACTTTGATTTTGTTTGCTCATTTTTTTGTTTTATTTTCTGATTTACTAAGAGATGGTCAAATGCAAAGTGAATATTAAAGTTTACCTGGAACTTTGGCCTTCCCTTGTTTCTGGATCGATTGACAACTTCATGGTGGTAGGCAGCAGTGACAGAGCTGCAATCCTTCCTTCAGAGTTGTCGGGAGGAGCATGCTTTGGATAAAGCACCGAGCCTGGATGTGCACATTTTACCCCCATGGCTCTCACACACCAGAGCTCTGGGGGCCACGGTGCTGCCCATTGAGGGGTGGGTCGAGGAGTTGAGGTGCGGTTACCAGCTAGATCAGTCTTGCCCTCGCTCTCTCTGAGGATGGCAGCATGCCCCAGTGGAGCAGAGGAAGTGCCTTTGGGGAAAGGCAGACATTGGGGCTAAAGCAGCGAGTGGGATTGGAGATTTGCTGAAGCAATTTGTCTTCCCTTTCATCATTCCGATGCCAGGGTGAGACTGCCCTGGGAAGTCTCCAGCGTGGAATTGTGGCATCAGATGCACAGGATGGAAGTAACCCTGATGGACTGCTTGTCTCAGCTTTGCAATTTTTTTTAAAGTCAGTCCAGCGTATACAGAACCAAGAGAGGTCAATTACTGTTTCAAAATAGATGAATATTCTGAGTGCAAGATTTTGAACAAGTTAAACCTGTTTTTAAAGATACTAATTTCAAGAATCAGATGGAGAAGTTGGAAAATGCATTTCAGGATAGGAACTTAAAAGGTAGATTTTAAAAGGAGCAAGTATCCATGTGCACATGCACATGGATACTTGATCATTTTATAATGTGTGTTTACAGCGCGTGCATGTTATAAAATGCAATATCTGCACGCACATGGGCACCGGATTTTAATATCAGAGCGTGCATGTGCTGGTGGCCCGCAACTCGCATGCTGGGTGGGGGGGAGGGGGGGTTACTATTCTGAAGTATGCGTGGTGACACGATTGGGCCTATGTCTTGTTCCCTTCCAGTCCACTCCAATTAAGGAGCAGATTGGGAGGGAACTTTCCTACCCCTAACCCTATCCTTCCTCCCTCTTCCCCTCTCCTCCACAAACCCTAAACTAATCCTAACCTTCCCCATTTTTTTTATACTTACTGCTCCTCAGGAGCAGAAGTAAACTTTGCACGCCGGCCAGCTGCCAGCGTATGCATCCCTGGGACAGCGGCTAAAGGCACTGTCCCAGCCCACCCCTTTTGCAGGGCCTGGCACTTCTGTGCATAATGGGGGTTACGTTGTGTCCGGGCCAGTTTTAAAATGCGCACGCAAGGCCCAGCTGTGTGCGTAACCATGTTTCTACGTGTGCAGCCCTTTTAAAATCTGGCTTGGTTTTTTGAAGTTCTTTTGTAATAAATTGATTGCTCCAGGAGGAATTATGTTTTGTTTTTTTAAATATTTTTAAAATTTCCCCTGAGAAACTACAATCTGTAAGCAAAGTTTCTTATATATTTGGTTCTATTCCTTGTAGAGGAGGAAAGGGGAATGGAAATACTGACTTTGCCTGACAATCTGAACTTGACTGAAATCCTAGAAACATCGGGGTGACCTGTGCCGCTCTTTGGGCAACTGTTGTAGCTGATTTTTATCTGTTATATCTATATATTTCCATTGGCACACAAATGTTTCCTGATTTTTCACTAGCCACTGTGGCTGAACATAAATGAATTTTGGAAATGTGTCCTTTGGCATTGTCAGGGCATTCTTATTAAAGCTCCCTCCAAATGTATTGTTAAATATGCAAGTAACACTTTTATATTTTTGTAGACCCAGTCAATTGAAAACTTTTCTGCAAGGGAAATCTTCAGTGGGTACATCTGAGACTCCTCCAGTGAGGTTAGAAGATGGGGCATTTGTTCTTGGATGTGATTGATTACATTAGGGTCATGTGGCAAGTAATATTTGAGATGTGTGTTTTTTTTTTGTTTTTTTTTACTATATCTTCATATACATATGTTCATCCCCCTTATTGATTGAGGACTTGATAGAAGGTATCCCTAATTTCTTGTCTGGGAATATTCTGGAATTTTACTTTTTCTTTTCTTTTTTCCTTTCCTTCCTTTCCTGGGATTTGTCTTGGATTTCAGACATATTCCTATGTTAAGTATGGATTGTTTAAATTTAATAAAAATAAAGTAAAACTAGATTATCTTTTCATTGGCTCACTGTTCAGGGAGGTGCCTTGACAGGTCAGTAGAAATCAGAACTAATTGTAGGATATTTTGACAGCTATTACCCTTAAGGCAGGCACAGAGTGTCAGAATGCTGTCTGTTGGGTCTAGTGGTTAAGGTTTTATCTTTTAAAGCAATTGCCAAAACAGCTTGTTGGTCGGGAACACAGATAAGTGGTGGCTTTTTCCAGTTTAAATATTATAGTTGAGTTGGTTTTTTTTGTTTGGTTTTTTTGTGGGTATTTTGCTAAAGGTTAAGAGATCAGTGTGAAGGTTGGTAGATTGGATTTGTATGCTAACTTATTGCCCCATTGAGGGCAAAAGACAGAAAATTGGGGTGATCGTACATATACTGACCACCAATCTCTCTCATGATTTTTGGTACAAATATTTTTAACATTGTGAAATTGTTTATAGTTTGTACACTTCATTTGTTTATTGATTGAGATTTAACAGCCATATTAGTCATGCACTATGGGTGTCCATCTCCAGTTTGGGAGGGTTGCAAACCAGTTAGATTTTCAGAATATCACCAACGAATATGCATATGAGAGAGATCTGCATGCAAACTGCCTCAGTTGTGTATATCATGCATATTCATTATTGATATCCAGCTCGTTTGCAGACCTTCCAAATCACAGCTGGACATCCCTATTGTAGAGGTTGAGCCTGGCAAGGCATGGTAGTCATACACGCATTCCATTGGGATTTACCCTAAACCACACTCTCTTCCCTTTGATTTCTGTATTGGGTACCAATAAGTTTTGCAAATGGAAATGCACTCAGTAGTACCCTGGACAAAGTGCTGTTGGCTGTAGAATTTCACTGTTGCTCTTTTTCATGCCACTTTTAGGTTGAATTAAGCATTAGGATTTGCTTCCTTGACAGGCAAACTGTTCCTCCTAGAAAATCTGCTGCCAGCCAGCAATGTGATTAGGTTATTTCCATGTGGGGAAAAAATTGCATCCAAAAGAAATATATTAACAATCCTTCTTTTAAAAAGATCTCCACGTGGCTGTCATGTGCAGCACTGGCTCAACCATGCCAAATGTTTTAGCTCTTTAGCGGGAGACTTTAGATGGAGAAAAGAGGACAAATTCTTCAGCTCTCGTTAAAATCTGTCAACGTCTGAACTTAGGAGGGATTCAGTAGGGAAAAAGATCCATTTTTGGTCAAGCAAGAGTGTTCCCAACCTAACGAAGGGAACTTGGCAACTCTCTGCCACAGTGTAGTGTTTCCTTCTAAAATAAAATTGCACATTGAAAATGGAAATAAACAGGTTGGTTTACGTCGCCTCAAACCAAGCAGATTTTAGCCTGGTATGAGTTGAACAAAATCTGTAGGTTTTTCTGAGATCTGCAAAAATAATGACTTTTTTTTTTTTTTTTGGCCATGGATTATAGGAAAATCCACAGAAATCTGATAATCTGCTGGAATCCAGTGTGGTTTGTATAGATCATTAGGTTCTGCCGGAATTTTGTTTTTTAAATGTTCGTGAACTAATTTAACAAACCCACAAATTTACTGACCCTGTTCAAAATATATTGAACTAGGCCAGTTTGTGAAATTGTCACGGCAAAATGGTATATGTAGCAATTAAAGGTGGCTCAGAATAGATTTATATCACATTGTTTACTAAGGATTTATTATAATTATATGAAACCAGAAGAATACTGAATATGAGCTAAATACAAAAAAAAAGTTGTATGAATACTAAGCTTAAACAATTAAAAACTCTAAATAAATCCCTCGTGCCCTAATAAGGCTGCTTTCTAGGCAGTACTGGTCAAGAGTGTCACATCATGGCCTTTAAACACTTACAGGTCCTGCGGAGCCGATTTACCCCCTAATTTGGACATGCCCCCTGTGATGCCACCCTTTCCCTTTGCAGAACTACTTGATGTGGCGTGCCTGGGTGCTACCACCTCCCTATAACACCTGTCAGCTTGCTTGTCTTTAGGGCCTTGTGCAATCTGAGAGGCAGGAGGGAAGGCAGCTTTAGAACCTGGTGGGACACTTGCCCAGTCTCAGACCTGAACGTAAGAACAGTGCGATGTCGGCTCAGTCCTTTAACATTCACTTGTATATAGTCTTCCTCATGTGAAGTTTACAAAAACAATATAAGTAAAACAGCAAGCTGGAGCAGCAACTAAAAATGTTGGCATTAAAAACAAAATTCCCACCCTTAATCCAAAAACTCATCCATCTTCTCTTCTAAGGGGATGGACAGTACCACAACCCACCCAAATTACATTCCCAGTAATAACACAGAGCCAACCTCAACCCAGAGACAAAAGTGAACCATGATAGTTTACAGCAAGATTCTAAGTACAGTAACAAGCATTAAATATATAAAGACAACCTATAAAGCTTAGTCTAGCAAAATTCCCACCCTTAATTCAGTAGCCCGTCCATTCCTGCTCTCACTAAGACTCTGCTGCCCAATTATCAGCAGGACATATGTCAGGGCTGATCTAAAGAAGTGTTGAGCTCTTCAGCTCCATTCCTAAATTCCACAGGGTCCTCTTACTTCTCCTCCTTATGTGGTTCTGCTGCTGTCAGGGCGGCCCCCACTAGATTCCTATTTCCTGCCTCTGCCACAGGACCCCCAGTCAACATCCGTGGTGTTACAGCCCTGAGTCAGCTGCCAGTAACAGAACTCGCCTCTCAGCCCGCCAGCAAGTTCACAGCCAGAGTATCTCGGTGGGATGTTAGCATATTTTGTGAAGAAAAAGGTTTGAGATTGTGTGCGCTCTTCCTAATTACTTTGTCCTAGCCTTTCCAAATTTTCAGGAAATGTTGGCAGAGATGAGAAAGGGATCAAGAGGAAGGGTGGGCTTTGAGCCACACGCAGGTGTGGACTGGCTATGGATGCATCTGGAAAGTAAATGGCTTTTTTTTAGTTTTGGGTGGAATGTCTTGTTTTGGTTTTTTTTTCCTTCAGTATTTTACACCTGGCTCAAAGACAGTGGGGTGAGGGGTGAACCCTGAACCAGTATGTAAAAAGACAAAAAAAAAAAAAAAAATCACCTAAGCCACTATTTGTTCAAAAGTTCAGCAAACTTGGTTAGTTTAATATTTTATTATCTAGACTTGGTTCAGCAGGGGCATTGTGAAAATGATGGGAGAGGCCATATCAAAGTGAGAAATCTGGGTTCACAAACAATGAGTGGTGTTTAAAACCTAGCAGTGGTTATTTGTCCACAGACTAGCACTGCCACACAACTGCAGTTCATGGGATGCTTGATCTAATTATACCTTTGATGTTTTACTTCATTTTATTCAGTTTTTTTTATTTTAACTTGTTTTAATGTGATATTTATTTGCATGTATATAGGTTGTGGTAAAACTGATTTAGTTATCTGTTTCATGTTTGTTTTGGTCCTCGACTGGCTTTTAGTTCCATTGTGTGTTTCTGCTACAAATTTGATATGCTTGCACATCGCTTTGATTTTACTAATTATAAAAGCAATTAAGAAAATAAAGTAAATTAGGAAATTTGTCCATCACAATTTAAATTCATTGGAAGTGCTATATTGCAGGAGATTTTGCGCACTCTTAGTTCTGAATTTAATCAGTATTAGTCTCTTGCTTTTGTGAGTATTATTGTTTCTCCTGTTTTAAAAGGAAAGGAGAAAAGCGACAGATCTACTGCTGGTACATGAGCTGCCTTTGGCCTATATCTCTTAAATTAACAATACAGGAGAAGCAGCAGAGCATGGCCCAGATAGAAGTGATGTATGGTAGTCCTGCTGATGTGCTTGCCTCGTTTCCAAGGTGACTTGAACTTTTTGTGAAATTGCTGAGTGATGAACATCATCTTTGCCTATTCTTGATGGTAAAATGTTGTATTCTATTACATTTGTGCTCTGTCTAGTATAAGCCTTTTATATGTGTATTGCTAATGAGGAATAACTCAGGAACCATATAGAGGTGAGATCAAACATAAGTTTTCAGAACTTGTGAAAGCTGCTGTGAAGAATATGGAAGCGCACTTTAATAGTAAACCAGCTCCTTGACTTCTTCCTGATCTTTGAAACTATAATACACAATATAAATGCTAAGAACTGCAGTGTGCTGCTGTTCTTTGCTGAAGGATATAATTTCCGAGAATATTTATTTTTTGTCACCTCCTAGATTTCACAGAAAAATCACCTACAGCAAAATAAACCAACACCAAATCAACAAATTTAAATTGAATCAAAAAATAAACCAAGCCATCTCCTGAATTATTAAGATCTCCGACAGAGCCTCACCATCTACCAACAATGTCATCACTGCCTCAAGCCATCTCCAGAAGTCACTAGCACCCCCCATGTATCTTAAGAAGCCATAGTGAATGCAGGCCACTAATATTAAAACTTTGCAAGTCCAGGCCGTCACTAAAATGGAAATAACTGTCTTAACTTTCTTCCTAAAGATAGGATAGCTTAACTTGTGTCTAATTTCTGCTGACAAGCTGTTCCACAGTGCCGGAGCATCTATAGAAAAAGCCCTAGATCTTACATAGCTGTTCCGAACTTCCCAAAAAGATGGGACCTGCAACTGTACTTCTTGGCTAGCTCTTACATTTCATTTCAGGGAATACCATTTCAATTCTGTAAATGCTTACAATAAGCAAACCTACTTCTGTTTTTGGGTGCATCTTCAAATTGTTTTTCAGCATATTTGGTGTTTATGCAGAAGGACTGTATTGTGTGGCTTGGACTCTCTCGGTCGTCTGCTCTCATCTTGAGCTGAATGCTCCTTGAGCCATATCTTGATGGTGTAACTCTGCTTATGGGTTATAAATGTTTTAGCAACCTAAGAAATTAGGTGGACAGCTGTTTGAACTATCCCTGCACTCCTTGCATATGAAACATCTGTTCCATTGTTTCCATGGAGTATTAGCTTGTTTGCAAGTCATGCTGCTATTCTAAACCCTGGCAAACCTGCAGCTGAGAGCCAGCAGATTCCCTCTCTAGTACTTGATCATAATTCTTTATTAATTAATAATTAATTAATTATCACCTGCAAACAATTCCACACTGGACACAACAGTCCTACCCCAAGGCTACCCTCCGGCGGCACAACAAGTCCGCAGCCTTGGCGTTATATTAGACAACAATTTTACCTTTAAAAAATTCATGGCTGACACTGTTAAAGCGGATTTTTTAAGCTTAACACACTAAAGCGTATCAGACCTCTACTACACCCATACGACTTCCGCACGGTTCTACAAGCCACAATTCTATCAAAACTTGACTACTGCAATGCTTTGCTATTAGGCCTACCAAAAAACACATTGCAGCCATTACAAATGCTTCAAAATGCAGCGGCGCGCATCATCACCAACACGCACCGCTACGATCACATCACTCCAGTGCTTCAATCACTTCACTGGCTACCTGTTGCATCCAGGATCATTTACAAATCGATGACTCTGATTCATATGGCCATTTACAACCAAAACATGCAATGGTTTCCTGAGCACCTGTATTTCAAAAAAACAAACCGTCCAATCAGATCCCAACATCAGGCCAGACTGCCGATCCCTTCTCCTAAACTAACCAAACTTACATCCACTAAAAAACGTTCCCTCATTATAGCAGGCACCAAAATGTGGAACAGCATAGCATGCCCATGGATCTTTGCCAAGAACCCTGCCACCGAAAATTTAAGCAGAACTTAAAAACTTGGCTGTTTAGAAAGGCCTTCCTTTGAAAGATGTAAATTATGTAGTTACATACTTCGCTTCTCAACTTACTCTTGGTTCCTGTATACTGCCTTACCTTTCCTTTTCCCACCTACTCCCATTCCTCTCTGATATAGGGGGGGTGGAGAGGAGACAGAGTCAGACTAGTAGTGCTGGTATGACTCCCTTCCCCCCCTTCTATGATCCCCCCCCCTTCCCTTACCCCACTTTTTTCCCTTACAAATAACACCCTGCAAGTCAGACTTTTATTAATATTATTACTCATATATATTTGATATGTATACTTCTAGTTTTTCTGTTAATTTAGCATGGTATGAGGGTCCTTTGATCATTGTGTTGAGGAAGGACAGCTCCTACCCCAATGGCAGATGTATCTACCTCCAGGATGAGGGGTTTCAATGGATATGAATGGTGGAGACGGGTTCTGGAGGAATTCCAGTTTAAGGTGGCCAAAGGCCTGAATAGCTGTTTCAGTCAAGTTTTTGGTGTCAGCACCCTTCTTAGTAAAGGTGATGAGGGGAGTTGCCAAGAGAGTACCCATGCATAAACTGGTAATTAGTAAAGCCAAGAAAGTGTTGCAAGGCCTTGAGTCTGGGTTGGGGACAATCATGAATCACCTTTACCTTCTCAGGATTCATGTATAGGCTGTGCCGGGAGATCATGTAGCCCAGGAACAGCAGTTCTGCTGCTCAAACGTACATTTCTCGAGTTTAGCATATAAATGGTATTCACAGAGTGTCTGTAACACTTGTCTGACATGCTCATGGTGGTGTGCCAGTGAATGTGAAAAGATGAGAATGTCATCCAGGTATACAACATGGGAGTACTTGAGGTCCCGTAAGATCTCATTGATCATGTGTTGGAAGACAGTGAGAATGTTGTAGAGGCCAAATAGCATGACCAGATATTCAAAATAGCCATTCCATATTTTGTGCACAGTATTCCATTAGTCACTTTCCTGTATACATATGAGATTGCAGGATCCTCTGAGCTCTAATTTCATAAAGATTTGCACCCCCCACAGGCCGTCAAATAACTCTAATAAAGGGCAGCGGGTAATAGTTCTTCCCCCACAAAAGAATCCTGCCCCTGTAGGAGAAGAAAAAAGATGGATAAAACCCCATTCCTGGCTTTCTTGGATGTAGTTAGCCATGATTTTGGACTCTGGAGCGGAAAGCAGATAGACTCTATCTCTAGGGGGCATCTTACCTAGAATCAGGTCAAATTAGGCTTTTGTACAGCCTATGAGACTGTAGGTTCTCTGCTTGCTGTTTACTGAACACATTGGTAAAGACTGCATACTAAGGAGGAAGACTCAGCAGATCTTGGGTAGCAGTGAAGTGAGTGGTGGAGGTTTCTGAGAGAGACTGTTCATGGCAGGAGGACTCCCAGCAGACAATTTGTAACATTCCCCAACTTATATATGGGTTGTGGAGCATGAGCCAGGATACTTCAAGGATGATGGGATTGACAGCCCTGGGTAGTGTTTCATAAATTTTGAAACTCTGTTTACAAAGCACTGACAGGATCTTCAGTAAAAAAAAAACTGTCTAAGGAGAACAGCACAAAAATGTGTTCAGTCACTTGCAGGTGAGGCTATTAGACAATGAATCCAATACAAACAATGTGTGCTATGATGAACTTACAGTACTCAAACTTGTAAGGTTTGGAGGGAATTGGGGACAGTCAGAAAAGCTCTGTTGATCTGAATGTGACCTATGTTTAAGGTGTACCACATATCTACAGCTGGCTGGTTGGAGAGGCAACCCTGTATTAACCTTCCACCTCTCCTCAGTTATTTATGCCAGTTCATATCCTCTTCAGGGATACCATGGTGCAGATCCAGGCTTTTCTGAATTCAGGAGCTGGTGGCAATTTCATAGATGAGTCTTTTGGTTCACCAATATAGTCTCCCTATAGCTATACTGGCCAAGGCTGTTACCATATCCTCTGTGTATGGCGAACCTCTGCCCAGTCATCTAACTGTGGCATGTGTACCTCTCATATTCCAAACAGGCCTCTTACACTGGGAGAGTATCTCCTACATGCAATCTGTAAGTTTAAACGGTGTCATTACTTAGAAGTGCTTATCCGTCAATATGCTGATTTGAAAAACACCCAATAAACTTCACTTCTCAAACAATTCTTAGAGTTAGACACTTGTCTGAAGGTTTTCCAACATTTTTGGGTGACAATTCTTTTCTTAAATATCCGAAACGGATTACTATGAATCTGTCCCCTCAACAAATAAACGCCAACGTCTACAACATTTCAGTTAACGCTGCAACAGGGTGATCTGTATGGAATCAAGAGGTATGAACTTAGTCAATCTTTAATCTACTTTGTCACTTTCATTCTTACAATTTAAATTCTTATGATTTGTCTAATGATCACACATCTCTTCGTTCAATTAATTGGGCTCAGTAAACAAACATGGCTGAATTCTCTTTTTAAAGTGCCATAATAACCCAATTTCTGCCAATCGCTGTTCACCTATCCAAATTTCAAAAAAACGTCATTACGTAGCAATGACTTTCAGCCTATCAGCCTGAACCTACGTTGCATGCAGTGTCAATTCATAGTAAACTACTCCAGGCCAGTTGGTTCTTCCACATGTAATTTAAAATCCACTTTGGATTGAGGACAGACTCATAGTAATCCATTTTGGATATTTAAGCAAAGACTTGTTACCCAAAAATGGTGGGCAACCTTCAGGTAATTTAAGAATTGTTTGAGAAGTGAAGTTTATTGGGTGTTTTTCAAATCAGCATATTGACGGATAAGCACTTTTAAGTAATGATCCCGTTTAAACTTACAGATATAAATCCAATGGGACATATCGTTAATGCTGTAAAAGAAAGTAAAACATTTTATTCATTATGAGATTCACATGAATAATATGAAAAAGAATTATTGATCTCTTGAATTTAATTAATAAATTAGTTTTTTGACCTGTGATTACAACTGGTGTTGAATTCAATTTGTCATGTTTTCAGCCAGTGCTGAGGTCTTTTCCTCTTATATAAAATAATCACAAAAAATTTTAAAAATTTTTAAAAACTCAATTAAAAAATTATGAAAAAATACGAGATTGTATAGAAAAAAAACTATTTAGCTGATTGTTAAAAAAGTTCATATCCACCAGAGCAAATTTTTTTGATTGAATTTTGACACTAATGTTTCCCTGATTGTATTTTCAGTCACATGACCTGCAAGAATGACTAAACGACATTTGTAAAATTTGTTTTGGTTTGCTTTGCCACAAGGATCAAGCAAACTTGAGTGTGCCCTGATATAAAAAAAAAAGGTTGAGAAGCTCTGCCCTAGGGAAAAGGGAGTCTTGACATAATGCAAAGGTGACACCTAGTGGCCAGATTTAGGGCTTCTAATTGTAGGGTTCCAGAAGGCATTTTGGTGCATGGCTCCAGTTGAGGACACTTTTAACAATTTTTAGACCAAATTGAGGTGGGAGAGAATATAGAAGAGATGAGAAAGTCCCTGGGTAGTTGTGATTTGAAGGCTCATGGCACCAGATCCCAGCCCTGGTGCTGATTTTAGCTGGAAGCCCAAAGGAGTAGGATGAAATCCTGGGTAACCAAATAAATACATAGAAAAATTCATTTCCTGAAGGGTTAACAGGAGGCATGGGAGGTAAGCAACTTGCTGGGCAGACTGAATGGAACTTTTGGTTCTTTCTGCTATCATTTATTGCATTACTGTGTAAGCTACTCCTAATGTGACTTAAAAAAAATGCACACAGGGTAGTGGTTTTGTACTGGGGTGAGGCTATGTGGAGGTAACTCAGGCGATTGCTGTTATTTTAGACCTCCCTATTTTTACTACACCTTTAGCAGTGCATATGACTGTTGTAACATTTTGGAAAAGGAATCCCTGCCTAGATCATTGGTGAGCACAGGTAGGAAACTTTGCTGATTATCCAGCGTCTCAGGTATGAGTTAAGAATAATGTATGTATCATGGTTAGTTGTATTGTCTTTGGATTTTTTTTGTATGCCTTGAAAAATTGCATAAATAGTTTAAAAAAAAACAAACAAAAGCCAAGGAATTGAAGGGGAATATTTATTTTGAATAGCATTGTGTGAGTGAATCTTTGTCCTTTAGAACTTCGTGAAATGGAAAGTATTTACTTAATTTTGTGTATTTTTTTTTTTAATATTTTCAGGAGTTGGGGAGAAACCACTTTTGCCAAAGAGAGAAAAAATGAAGATAAGACGGGAAAAATGGTTGCAGAGTAAGCAATTATTCTTGTATACATGTCATTGGGGTGGCCTGAGGTACAAACTGCTATTGCTCAGGTGAATTGTCTCATAGAGGTGTTGGGCTAATGGGAGTCTAACACTTTGCAGCCGTGACATGCTCAGGCCCTGCAAATAGACTGATGTTCGTATGCTTCTTCAGTGTTTGTAGCAGGTATGACAGCAGTATTAGAGTTGAACCTTAGAGGAGGACCCTTTTTCTTCCTGGCCAGGCAGTTAGGGAAACTTGGAATGCCTGTGTGGTCATGGGGCAGGAGGAAGAAAAAGGTCATCACAATATCCAAGCTAACAGCTTAAAACATCAAATATTACAAAGATGCTTACTAATTTAATCCACTCATGTTTTATTACATGCCTTTCCACAAAAAAGTACTCAGTATATTAAAATACAAATACCAATCCTAACATAATACATCATAAGAAATAAATACCGCAAAGTATAAATTTATTTATTTATTTATTTGGAATTTTATATACTGACATTCATGTACAAAGGTAACATATCAGATCGGTTTACATTAAAACGAGAATCGCATAAAAGAATGCATTACATCAAACAAGGGAAGCAAATAACTGGGAATAACAATGTAGATAAATACCAAGCTCTTTTAGCGAGCAAGGAACTAAATGTATAATACTTCATAATATATCAGTAAGTAATGCATCATGAAATCAAATAAAAACATCAGGACTTGCCTATGGTTAAAAAAAAAAATGCAGGTGACAGATCTGGTCATATTGCCCATAACCTTTCAGTTTTCAAAAACTAAAGTCTGATACACCTTCATAAGGTAAATTTAACAGTTTATTTCAAAATTGCATACCCTATTCTAATATTGCAAATCTGGATCATGAAAGCTTGTCTAGAATGGAGATGTTACAATTGCTGGTTTGTTATGTTTATGTTGTGCCAGGCTTTGTATTTTATTTTTGAATTATGTCATGTATGACATCACTTCTGGACCTGTTGGTTCCTAACAAAGCAGTATTGGAAATTATGCATCATGGCTTCTTGATATTTTGATGGGGAAATGAATAAAAGGAGAAAAGGATAAGCAAAACTGTTGCATTAGCTCAGGCATAGCTAGATCTGGGAACGGAGTAAGTTGACCTAGAGTGCATAGTTTTTTCTCCCTAGAATTGAATTATAAATAGTAACAATGCAATACCAGGAGAAAACCTGACCATAAAATAAAACTAATCAGCATGTGCCATACCACTTACATTATGTATGCTGGTTACTCACTAGCCTAGTCTGTTTTCTGTTCATTCTTGTTGTATCAGTTCACTGTCTCACGACACACTTATACCTCAGAATAGCAATCATATACAGAGAACACAATCCACTGATTAATAGTGGAGAGTTATCTAGTATTTATTGCATGTTACTGGGCTACCAAATTATTCAAGCCCCAGAAAAGCTGGTCTGTACAAAAGAAAAAAAAATACTTAAGAGCAAGAATTGTGAAATTACAAGCACGAATGGTATGGAAACAACATCATGAAATGGGAAGGAAGATGAGGATTGTAAGGCCTATCTAGGCCACCCAATTTCTTATCAATTTCAGAGCTGGTTGTTAGTGACGCTAGAACTACTGGGGTATTGTCAGTAAGTGCCCATAATCATCAGCAGCCTATTGGGCATTCACTGCTGTCAAGGCAACATAGGATAGTTTGCCATATTCTCCAACAACAAACAGGATGGCAGTCCTCACATGTGAGTGACTACATCCAATGGAGTCAAGCTTTTTTCAAAATTTCTACAACTTTGTGCCTCATTGTATATGCCCCCCATGTTACTCTACCATGCATCTACATGGGGGCCCCGAAGTCTTTTTTCTTTTCCACAGAGCCCACTGATCATAGTTACTCACTCATGCTTTTCCTGTTCTTTCTTGGGAGTAATTTGTCACAAGATTTAGTGCAGGGCCCTGTGGTCTTGTTTCTACTTTGTAGCTCCCTGGGTAGGCTTTCTGATTATTTTTCCAAGTATTTATTACAATCTTGATGCCTGGTAAGTGTGCCATCTATGCCAAGAGTGTATTGAGCACCTGCAGCCATCAAGTTTAGCTTTGCCTCTCATTTTCCATTCAGCCATGTCCAGCAGTTTCCAGTAATGCCCTCAGTGTACCAAAGTTGTCTGTCTCTCACAGATCCCTATGATAGATATATCCTGTGCCTGGGTGCGTCACATGTCTGTCATCTGTACGTGACCATGACCTTGAAAGGGACAAAGGTCCTGACTGGAGCTGAAGCATTTTGGGCGCCATAAGGCCGATCCATCAGCATTGATATTGAAGGATCATCGACCTGCATTGGAGGCTGGTGGTGCATCAAGAGAAGCAGTACAGTGGCTCGAATCAAACATCGGTAGGGGACCCAAGAGATGGGCCTTTGCCTGGCTTTTCCCATCCAAATAAGGCAGTGGATACTGCCTCTTTCCTAGCCTCTTTTTGTAGACAGAGGGACTCCCTGCCAGCAGATAGAGCAAACTGATGTCACAGTATATATAGCCCTGCAGTGACCCCAGTCTGCCAGTATTCTCCATCTCCAGAGGATGGTGGATGTGCATCTCCGTATGGGGATTGCTTCAAGCTTTTTGGAAGGAGAAATTTGAAAGTCTAAATTCAGGAAAAGAAAGCCCCATCTCTTGCAGTGATACCTAAAGGTCCCTCCCCCAGTTTAGAATTCCTGAGGTGATTTCCATGGTACCTCAGAGGTGTGCCTTGGTCTGGTAGCCGGGTTTCCCAGTGTGGACTGAGCTGCTAGTTCAGCTCAAAGGCAGCAGGTGCAGGAGACCAAGTGTGGCATGACGGCAGATGCTCTCTTCCCCTGCAGCCAGAGACAGTCTCTGTAGTCAGCTAGTAAGCACTGAGCTCAGAAGGTTTAAAAAAAAGAGAAAGTTTTAACCTTATTCAGAGAGAGAGGGGTTTCAGGACTTCCTCCAGTCTCTGTTCTTGGTGCATCATACCGCTGTTTGTTCCTGTTGGTTAGAACTGGACAGCCGGGCGGGTTGAGCGACCCCCACCCCACCCCAGGGAACTAGGCCCTGAACTTAGGCTTTGTTCTTGCATGTCACGTGGTAAGCAACGGCGGCCATTTTCATGCGCTATTGTGCGTGTGCTACTGCTCTAAATAGGCCATCGGTGAGCGCACTGTGCTTCGTTTTTGGGTGTGCTTTTTACACACACAAACTTTTTTTATGTGCTTCACTAGGCGCACAGCTTGTGCATGCTCCTTGCTGTGCCTTAGTTTCGGCGCTTATTTGTTGGGCGCATTTCCTTTTGAGTGTGAGCTGTTCAGGCGCATGCTTACTGCCGCAGTGGCGCCGGTAAGTAAGAAGTCTAAGCGTCTTCCTATCTGTGTTGCCTATCACATTAGGGCTTCTCCTGACCTGACTTCTAACCTGCATCAGCGCTACTCAGAATCTTAGGAAGAGTTGCTTCCTCAGATTTTGCTAAGCCTAGCTCTTCCCATTCAGATGATTTGATCATGGCCTTGAATGGCTTCTCTGCTGGCAAGGGCAGTTCTGTGGACCTGCTCCAATTCCTTCTGGGCTTGGTCAGACCTGGTATTTTTTCTTGGGTGGAGTTGTTTAAAGGCTTTCAAGCATTTCTTCAGGCGCAGTCCTCCACTTCCCCCAATTCTGTCCAGTCAGATCCTCAGCCAGTGGCTTCTCCCTTTTCCAGTTCTGTGCTTAATCTCCGGGACTCACCTCTGCTCCCTGCAGGTGTTCCCGACAGGAATCCGGATTGCACTGTGGTTGGTTCTGATTCCCTGGAAGATGAGGAAATTTTCTCCAGGGCTGGAACCATATCGAATCATGTTGTGGTTCTTTCATAGAGATGAACTACTGGCCCTAATTTCCCAGACCTTGAAACAGCTAGGTGTACTTCGTTTGGATGTTATTTCAGAGCCAAAGAAGAATCCCATTTTGATTTCCTTACGTAAAGCCTCTTGTTGTTTTCCCTATGATGGATGCCATTCGGGAATTGATTGATCTGGAATGGGACACCCCAGAGGCAAATTTTAAAGGGGGTTGGATATTGGAAGGACTGTAACCCCTGGCTTCGGCTGTGAGAGAGTGTTAGCATGTTCCCAAAGTGGAAGCTCTGGTATGTGCTGTTTCTAACCAGATAACTTCCTTGTAGAGTTTGGAGTGGCCTTGAAGGATGTACATGATAAAGGATTGAGGCTATTTTTAAGCAAGCTTTTGAGGCAGTGGCGATTAATTTACAGATTGTCTCCTGTTGCACCCTAGTTGTGAGATCTTGTCTGCTTCTCTCTCATGAGGTTGATGTCTGGAGGGCATTCCAGGTGCAGGTTATGATTTGGTCCAGACCTCGGCCAGAGGAATAGCTTTGATAGCAGCCAGGCATTAACGCTGGTTGAGAAATTGGTCAGCTGATGCAGCCTCCAAAGCCAATCTTAACAAGATGCCCTTTAAGCACTCACTCTTGTTTGGGAGCGAGTTGGAGAAACTAGTCAGTAAGTGGGGTGAGTCTCCAGTTCCTCGATTGCTAGAGTGTAAGAAGCAGTTACAGTTCCCCTTTGATATGAGGGATCATCTCTGGGATTCCAGGTGTCTTCGTCCTTACAGAGGCACAACCTTTCAGCCAACTTGGCCTTTTGGTAGGACTCAATCCTTTTGACCTTTACAGTCCAAGAGAGGAGTAGGCTTGTGCGGTGGATCTTCCCGAGCTGACCTTTAAAGGTTTGCTGACCCACTTTCCAGAACAGGAAATAGGGGGATGTCTTTCTTTTTTTTTTATCGGAAATGGGTCAAGATCACTCTGACCAGTGGGTCCTGGAGAAGATACGAGAAGAGTATGCACTAGAACTTCGCAGTATGCCTTGGGACATGTTCTTGGTGTCTCCTTGCCACTCCCCTCAGAAGAAACTGGCAATGGAGTTTACGCTTCAAAGGCTACTCAAACTGAGGGCTGTGGTTCCGGTGCCCATGTCTCAAAGTAGGGAGCGATATTCCACTTATTTTGTTGTACCCAAGAAGGAGGGCTTCTTTTGTCCCATCGTGGATCTCAAGAGGATCAACTGTCATTTAAAGGTGACTCATTTTTAGCTCTTTAAGCTCTTTGATTAGTGGCAGTACAGTCGAGGGAATTTTTTACCTCCTTGGATCTGTTAGAGGCTTACCTTCATATTCCCATCTAATTGGAACACCAATGCTTTCTATGCTTTACAGTGTTGGGGCGCCTGAAGGCGCTGCTCTTTTGGTCTAGCCACCACTCCCCAGAATGTTTTCCAAAGTTATGATGATAGTAGCGGCGGCCTTGCGAAAAGAAGGAATCCGGGTGCACCTGTATTTAGACGACTGTTTGAGCCAAGACTCAGGAAGAGGTGACACACAAGGTGATCTCCTGATTGCAGGAGCTCGGTTGGGTGGTGAACCTGACCAAGAGCAATCTTCACGAATCCCAGTGTTTGGAATATCTGGGGGTCTGGTTCGACATGGGACAAAGTTTTCCTACTGGAAGTTCAGATCCAGAAATTGATGTCTCAAGTGAGTCAGCTGATGAACATCATAGGCGTGACTGTATGGTCCGGTCTACAGGTGCTCTGTTTGGTGGCTATCCTGGAAGTGATTCCTCCTTCAGCGCTTTCTGCTAATTCGTTGGAACCCGCAGTCTCAGGACTACGCGGTTCTGCTCCGCTTGCTGATGGAAATCTGCTCCCAACACCAGTGGTGTTTGCAAGAGGATCATCTGA
Organism: Rhinatrema bivittatum; assembly: GCF_901001135.1. Classification (NCBI taxonomy): domain Eukaryota; kingdom Metazoa; phylum Chordata; class Amphibia; order Gymnophiona; family Rhinatrematidae; genus Rhinatrema; species Rhinatrema bivittatum. The sequence goes on along the minus strand of NC_042620.1, from coordinate 174,132,370 downwards.
GAAAGTGAGTCCCCTTGTCCTCTCCGACCTGGTTTATACTCTTGACAGATGCGAGTCTCCACGGGTGGGAGGGCTCACTGTCTGGAGTTACCTGCCCAAGGGTGTTGGAATGCCAAAAAGTCCCACTGGAACATCAATCGCCTGGAGGCCCAGGCGGGTCAGCTGCCTTGCTTGCAGTTCAGCCAGAGGCTGTGGGATCAAGCAGTTCGCGTGATGTTGGACAGTGCAACGATGGTGGCCTATATCAATCACCAGGGAGGAACCAAGAGCTAGCAAGTGTCGCAGGAAATAGATCAGCTGATGGAGTGGGCGGAAGGTCATCTGCAGATGACCTCAGCCTCTCACATTGTCTTTTCCTGCAATGTAAAGGCAGACTTTCACAGCAGGTAGTCTGGACCCAGGAGAGTGGGTGTCATCAGCTGAGGTGTTTCAGCTGATTGTGGATTGCTGGGGCCTTCCGTTCCTAGACCTGCTGGCAACTTCTCAACATGCGAAGGTTCCTCTGTTCTACAGTCACAGGAGAGATCCATGGTCCCTGGCAATAGACGCTCTCATACAGGTCTGGCCGGAAGACAGATTGCTTTAGGCCTTTCCTCTCTGGCCCTTGCTGGGCAGGATAGTTAGCAAGATTGAAGGTCTGGTGGTGCCAGACTGGCTAGGCGTTCATGGTATGCAGATCTGCGATGACTCCTGGTGGAAGTCCACCTTAGTCTTTTGCTTCACATGGACCTGTTACAGCAGGGACCAGTTCTTCAAGAGGATCCAACTTTTTTGTCTTGCGGTTTGGCCCTTGTGAGGGCTTGCCTGTTAAAATGTGGTAATTCCTCTGTGGCGATTGCCACCTTACTCTGCATTTGTAAATTCTCCACTTTCTTGGCTTATGTGCGGGTTTGGAGAGTTTTTGAGGCCTGGTGTGAGGAGCGAGATGTTCTTCCTCATTCAGTTAAGACCCCTCTCATTCTGAATTTTTTGCAGATGGGTTGAATAAAGGATTGGTCTTTAATTCCTTGAAGATGCAGGTTGCAGCTCTTGCCTGTTTGAGTCCTGGTGAATAGTGTGCCATTGTCATCTCATCCTGATGTGGCCAGTTTTTGAAGGGCGTGAAACATCTTAGGCCTCCCTTAAGGTTACCGGTTCCATTGTGGAATCTTAATTTGGTGCTTGATTTTTTGGTGGGCCTTTTGTTCTGACCACAGCATGACTTTGTTGTCCTTGAAGACTGTGTTCTTGGTGGCAATATGTTCTGCACTTGGAATTTCTGAGCTGCAGGCCTTGCCTTGCCGGGAGTCATTCTTTCGGGTGACTTAGGGGGTATTACAGCTGTATACTGTTCCATCCTTCCTGCCCAGGGTAGTCTTGGACTTTCATTTGAATCAGTCTATCTCCTTGCCATCCCTGGATAAGGTCAGGGATGCAGAGGAGTATCACTTCTTGCACTTCTTGGATGTCAAGTGACTTGTGCTGTATCTGGAGGTCTCCGAAACCTTTTGAAAGATGGATTGCCTGTTTGTTCTCCATGGTGGGAGAAAGCAGGGTATTCCGGCTTCGCGGGCTACCATAACTCTGATTAAGAAGTGGATGCTGGAAAGCAGTTGCCTACTCAGGTTAGGGCTCATTCCAGTAGGGCTCAGGCAGTGTTATGGACAGAGGTTATCTGTCTCCTGACTATTTGTCTAGCTGCAATGTGGTTGTCCTTACACACTTTTTCCAGGTTTTATCGTCTGGATGTGCAGGCCCGGGAGGATGCAGCCTTTGTATGTGCAGTGTTGACTGGACCGCGGGAAGCCTCCCACCCTGTTGGAGTAACTTTGGTGCATCCCATTGGTCCTGAGTCCATCTGTCTACATGCTGGGAAATGGAGAAATTAATTACCTGATAATTTTGTTTTCCTTAATATAGACAGATGGACTCAGCTTTCTGCCCTCAGCTGCTGCACGAGTGTGTCTATAACCCTCCTGTGAGGCTCTGGGTCCTAGGAGATTACTGGTAAGTGTTCATCCAGTCCCTAGCTTGGGGTACCTAGAATCTTATGTGAGTTCATGTTTATGGTTGGTTGAGTACAGTTCTGGTTACCTGTTTTTAATCGTTTTTTAATCAAGTTTTTTGCTAGTCTGTCCATAATTGCTTTTGAAGAGAATACTGGCAGACTGAGGTCACTGCATGGCTATATATACTGTGACATCAGTTTGCTCCATCTCAATCTGCTGGCAGGGGAGCATAAACCCACTGGTCCTGAGTCCATCTGTTTACACTAAGGAAAATTAAATTATCAGGTAAATAATTTCTCCATTGAACACCAGCATCGGAGTTGTGATGCCAGGTATCGAGTGAAGTCTAAGTACCATTGGAGCAAGGACAGTCTGGCAGTAGTCAAGTAAACCACTTTCTTCCCCCCACCCCCCAAAGCAGTCCCATGGAAAGGAAAACTCATCTTCACTGATGGCCTAGAAACCACACCAGTCTCAAATAGTCCAGGTATCAACCACCAATACACTTTTCGGTTTGCAGGAAAACATGGCCACCCCTTTTGCTTCCTAGTCTGTGTTGGCATTAGTTGTCTTTGAGGAGTTGGACAAAAATATCCAGCAGAACTTGGATAAGGCACTGCAAGGCCTTTATTAGGGCATTGGGCTCGGCATGGGCCAATGTCAAGCCACTGCTAGAGTCCTGCCAGCTGCCTAGAGGCCTTGTATTAGTATTGGTGCTAGTTCCCGGAGAAGAATCTGATTCGGTGGAGGCTGGCCTAATGGTGATCTCCAGCCCATTGGAGGGGGAGGCTCCTTGAGGCACTGTAACTTCTTGGATTTCAGGCTCAAGCAAACTAGCACACCCCTCTCTAAGGCCTTGTCTGCGGGATGGGCACAGTTGGGGTCTTCACCACTAGCCTCCTAGTCAGTCTGAATCTGAGTTCCCTTGGAGGTATGGCTATAGATCCAGTGATACCTTTGAAGAAAAGGGATCAATAGATCTCCTTCAGATCCCATTTGTCCAGAGAAGGAAGGCCCCTCCTGAGGATCTCTCCTTCACTGGTTTTGTTAGAATGGTAGAGGCCATTCTTTTTACTTGGCCAACAGAGGATGAAACCAGAAACACTGTTGGACATCCTCCAGTTCGTGGAGCCTCCTAAGGAGGTCATGGCTGTCCCATCCAGAAGACTTCCAGATTGGTGCAGTAGCTGCCTTTTCTACAATTTGTAGTGCTTGAATCCACTCTGAAGAGGTCTAAGAACCATTCTTCTGTTCCGTCCTAGACCTAAAGGCCTTGAACAAATTTCTAAAATGTTCAAGATGATTTCCTTGGGTACCTTAATTCCCTTTCTTCAAAAAGGGGATTGGCTATGTTCTCTTGATCTCAACTATGCTTGCATACACATGAGATTCCCTCATCACAGGCAGTATCTCACATTCATTGTGAGAGTTACCTCCAATGTTATATGGTGCCTTTGGGCCTGGCATCAGGCCTGTGCAGCTATACCAAATGGTGGCAGCACACTTGCCCAAACAGGCATACACACGTACCCCCAATCTGGATGATTGGCTGGTCAAGAACACATCACAGGGTGCCACAGAATTGATGTGCAAGTACGTCCATGTTTTGGCGTTGGTAGGGTTCATCATCTCAGCTTGAGTTTATAGGATCTCTGCTAGACATGACTAAGGCAAGAATCTTCCTTTATCAACAGAGGGCAATCATCTTGATATCTACAGTAGAAAGGATTCAGATGAGTCAGCAGACAGTCTTATTGCCTTAATTGTTTGTGTTAATTTCTTGAGCGTCCATTTTCCTAACCCACACTGACAACCACGTCTCCTGGGTGCCAATGTAGAAGCGATGCTAGGAACGCACAATTTCCCCTACTGCCTCCTTTTTCACGTGGTAGCTCATTTCCCTTTTGCATTGCACACCTGGGAGAGGTGGGTGGGCAGGCATTAGGACAGCGGGTGCTTAGACAGTGTAAGTTTAACCCACGGTTTCTTTTATAAGCTTTAAATACACCCTTTCCCCCACCAAGCCAATACTCAAATCCTACTCACCCATCAGCAGATGCAGCTTCTATCAGCACTCCTTCAGCAATCTAGATTCTTTTGATCCTTCTTTGCAGTCTCCATAGTGTTACAGAATTCTGCCCTATCTTGAAATTGCATGAACTACTGGGTTCTTTATAGGATTAAGTGCAGGTACTGCATCATGTAGATTTAATAGGAGGATATGCAAGACTGGAGTACAGAGTTCTGGTAATACTTTTTTCCTGAATAAGGTGTAGCGTTTGAGAATCATGTCCTAGGGGCATCGACATCAGTTCTTGCCTTCTAGGCCTTTTTCAGGGCAGATTCTACAACTAAACTTTGGTTAATTGGGACCTGTCAAATCCCTCATCTGTCTGGACACAAAACTGCATCTAACCTTCATATCAACAGAAAATATAGTGTGGGGAGTTCCCCACATTTTATTCCATACCTCCTGAAAGAGGTTAGATGAGTACTGCCGCTAACATTATAGAGAGATCCAGATATTGAAGAAGGTGAAGAGGTGGCATTCTGAGCTCACACTTAAGGCCCCATACCTTTTTAAACTGATACTACCATAAGCTTGCTGAGCAGACTGGATGGATCATTTGGAACTTTTCTGCCGTCATTTCTATGTTTCTATTTCTCTTCTCTTCTCTCCCATTCTCTTCTCTGCTTCTGTGGTGCTTCCCTCAATCACCATCTCTTCACCTCCCTGTTCCTCACCCTCTCTCCATGTCTCTTATCTTTCGGCATATCTCCATTGTCTCCTCTGTATCTCTGACCTTACTCCATCTTTCTTTTTATTTTAATTTTATAGTCTGCCTTTCATGACTGGTCAGCCACGTCAAAGTACTGTATCCTGTCCCCAAAAGGTTTACAATTTAAGTTCTTATGCCTCACTCTTCCACCTCTCTATTACCCCCAAAACCATTTCCAGTCTTCTGTCTCCCTTTGTCAGCCTCTTCAACTTTTTAATTTAAAAACATTTCTTTACTGCCTACCCAGCCCATACAAGTCATCAAAAGCAGTGTACAATAAACTTGCAAAGCTAACAAAACAAAAAGGCAGCACAAACTGCAAACTATACTCCTGAGGGAATTCTGTGCAAAAACTTTAAAATTTCTGTGCACAGTATTTAAAAATTCTGCAGAATTCTGCATACTTTGTCAAAATACCTTAACATAATCACTGAGAAAATGCACTGCTCCAGCAAAAAAACGTATATTTTCTTTGGCAGAAGTTTGACTGGGGTACTGTAGTACATCAAGGTCTGGCACTTCAGACTCAAAACACCCCCTGCCCAGATCTCTCCCCCCTCATTCAGACTCAATTGCACTGTTCCCTCTTCCTACCTGAAGTCTCTTGTCTTCTCCTTACCCAGTTCTTTCTCTCCCAGCTCTTTCAAGCCTCTGCCAGGTCTTCATCCTCAATCCCTCACTCTTCCTCCACAACCTAAGTTTTTTTTTTCTTTCCCTATTCTCAAACCCCCTCCCCTTGTTTCCCCAGTTCTTTCTCCCCTAGGCTCAAACCTCCTATTCTCTCTCAAGCCTCAACTTCAATATGCCCCCCCCCCCCACCACTCATGCTTCTCCCTCTTCCCGAGAATCCCCCAACTGCATTAGTTCTCTTCCCTGCCCAAGAATAATCTCCCCAGGTTTGATCCCATTAGTCTATTTCCCTCCTTAGATCAAACTACAGTTGTGCTCCCATCCAACTTTGATCCCACTACTGCTCACACTTTCTCCACCCCCCCCCCCCCACACACACACATTTTCCCTTCCTCTCAGCAGGTTCCACTTGACCCCTACCACACAGATTCCCTCCCAGCAGACTCAACCCAACCCCTGGGTTGAGCTGGTTGGGCATCTCCTAGCAGACTGGACTCTACTATGCTACCTCACTTCCATTGATGCTGCTGTCTCTTCCAGGCCAGCTTAGGTCAAATCCAATAGCTTCTTCCTTCCAAGCTTTATGAATGAGAACTGATTTTCCTTTCTCCAAATTGGCACAGCTGCATTTGGAACAGATTTTAGAAACTGCACAGAATTTTCCCAATAATAAAACCACTGAACAGCTTTCTATCTTTCCCTCTTACCTCCTCCCAGCCCACAAGCTCCCCCTCTCAATCCCTTTCTTCTCAGACTTCTCCTTTATACTCCCCACCTTCTTCGTCCCCCATCTCATTCCTGTTTTCTCATCTTCTTTCCCAATCTCCTATCTTCATCTCACCTCATTTCTACCTTTCTGCTCTTTCCATCTGCCCCTCGCCTCTTCTCCAAACCCTAATGCCTCCTAATCTCCCCCTTCCACTGTAAAGCTCTGGCTTCCTCATCCTCCTCTCTCTTAAGACCACTGTCAATAACAGCAGCAGCTGTAATATGGCTGGTGTGACCGAGGAATGAATGGAGAGCATTTGTGCTCCTTGCCTCTTTAGGTGCCCTCCCTCCCTCCCTCATCTGGACATCTGCATCCTCACCCACACCCGCAGGGACAGTGGGAGTAAGCATTCTTAATTCATGTCTGCGCTGCATCCTACTTCAGCTCCTAGTCAGGACCTGCACCCTCACTATGCTGGGAGGCTGGGGGCTGTAGCTTGGAGGCTAGAGGAGGAGCAGACAACTCGGGATCCAGGAGACTTGGACTGTCTGGGACAGAAGCAAGAAATGTTTTATGGTTTTCTTCATCTTCCCCTCATTTTCTCCTTATCACCTTGCTGGACGGTATGCAGCCACCACCAACCTGCCAGCTCCAGTGTAGAGCAGTCAACAGCCAATCAGAGAGCAGAGGTTCTATGTACCACTTTATAAAAGATATAATGCAGTTCCAGTTTTGCAGACTCTGATTTTATAGATGGTTTTCCATTGAGCTGTCCGGCCCACTGGTTAGCTTTTTTTTTTTTTTTCCCAGTGTTACTGTGTGCCTGTCTGGTATGTCTTGCATTATCAGACTTTGTATAGCTCTGCTTTGCAACTAAGCAACACATGTCATCTGGCATTTTGCCCACCTTCAGTAGGGTAGTGCCTTGAAATAATTTTTTTTTTTTTTTTTGGGGGGGGGGTTCTTACTGTTTAACAGTTTTATTACTTGCCAGTGGTGATTGCTGAACATTTAAAAACTGGAGGAAAGAAAGACAGGAAACATTATAGTAATGCAGAAGATGCTTCTCAGGTATTTTTCCTCTCTGGGATTCCTAAGTGCTTACAGTGCTGATCAGTTAGTGCCAGGCTTTCCCAATGCTCCCACCTTCTTGACCTAAAATGTACAGCATAGCCAGAATTTAGTGACCACTTTGCATGCAAATTCTAACCCATAAAAACAGGGGGTTAGGGGAAGCTGGAAAACATTTCTATTTCTTTAGTATCTTCCAAGGCCTACCTTGCACAGTAAGTTCTGTTTTTAGAAGGGGTAAAAGATCAGCCCACCAAAGTCCATTGAGAATCTTGTTTTAGTACTAAAAGTTAACATCCCATCTAGAAAAAGTAAAATCTTAGACTATGCTTGGTGGTTCTGCAGCTACATTGAGAATATGCCTCTGGATAGCAGCTTCCTGGCTCCAAGCAATCACTTTTCAAGTGTCCAAAAGCTGCTAATATAGCCCAAAGCAAAATTGCCGTGATTTACTTTGTCACTCTTATTTTCAAGATCATACTGCTTATTTCTAATGCACTTAATATCACATCTTTACATTCCTTATGGATTGCCAAAAGCAGTTAACATCTACTTAACTATATTTCATACAATTCATAAAATACGAAAACAATACAATGTATACTAAGTTAAATACAAACCAAAATAGAAAAATATAATTCAGAATACAGTTATGTAAGAGTAGCGTACTGGTTGGAGCCATGGGCTACAAATCATGGAAACCAGGGTTCAAATCCCTCTGCCACTCCTTGGGATCTTCAGCAAGTCACTTTGCCTTCCATTGTCTCAGGTACAGACTCAGATTGTGAACCCTCTGAGGACAGGGAAATCCCTACAGTACCTGAATGCAATCTGTGTAAAAAAATAAAAATAAAATAAATATATATATATATATATATATATATTTATATTTAGTCATTCCTTAGTGAGAGATTCAGTTCGGCTGAGTATTAAGTGTTAAAACAACTAAAATAAATAAATATGTATATATGTATATATATATTTATTTATTTTTTATATATATACAATGCAGAAATTCTTATTGTTTTGTAGCTATTTTAACTCTCAATACTCAGCTGAACTCAGTCTCTCACTAGGGAATGACTAACTAGTCAACAGTAATATAGCCCTTCCTTTCCAGATTTATATTAGTTTTCCTGAACCTTTCTTAACATAGCAATGTATAAATACATTGGATTTATTCAGAAACTGGAATATAGCCAGCTTAGTGGTGGATGGCTGTGTATAGTTACTTTTGAACTGCTTGATCATGATTTCTGGAGAAGCCAAGCATTATAAAATGTAATTCTGTTTTTATATCATACAGTTAATTCAAACATTGCACCCCTGGGGAATTAAGCAATTATGTGCCTGAATGAATTTGCACACAATTGATCACAGTGAGCCTAACCTTCAAGCCACATAAGTGGACACATGGAGATTTATCCTAATATTTTATAAACTGTGTAGCAGGAGCTACATATTTTATAAAATATGTAATTCTGATCTGAAAGTACCAGCATATGTTTCAGTGCACAGAAATAATTCCTCTGCAAGAAAATGCTTTCTTTCTCTACCTACTTTATAAACATAGCCACATATATTTTAGGTGTGAAAAAATATAACCTATATGCATAATAACCCTAATTTATACACAGACAGGTATATTTTATTAAGCATACGGATATACTATTTAGAAAACATTTGCATATTCTTGACATTTATAAAATATATCTGTAAGTGCATGCTATTTGTGCACATATATGCTATTTTTATACATGAAACCCCTTTAAAATGTACTGGAGTGTGTCATTGCGATTATTTAATTCCCTGGAGTGCTGAAGCAGGAGTTTTCAACCATGAACTCATGCATGGCTTTAGAAGGCAGAGGAGCTATACATGCTGGCTGGAGGCCCTCGTGGGCCAGGCTCAACGGCTGCAGCAGTCTGAGTATGAAGGAGGCAGGAATAGTCTGCAGGCAACAGCTGTAACCTGAGAGGTGGGAGGGTTAGAAGCTTGGGGGAGAGAGGGGAAGAGAATGTGATGGGGTCTGGCTTGGCAAGGTGGGTGGAGAGGGAGAAAGTGGTGGGGTCTGGTTTAGGGGAAGGAAGAGGAGAGTATGGTGGGATTTAACTTGAGAACATGTAATAGGGCGCAAACCTTGACACAGGTACGTTTTAAAAGAAAAACATTAAAACCTCTGGCTCATACTAGAGGATTCTTTTTTACCTGTGGATTTTGTACCAATATTCAAAAACAAAAAATGTGTGTATTTTTGCTTTGAAAACCCACAGAAATTTGCACCTGTTTCTTGTGTGGGTACTATTGTGGAAAACATGCATAGATTTGAAAATGCAATATATGTGGTTACTTTTCCAGCGGGAGTGATAAAAGTGGAAACTTCATCTGCTGTTGGTAAATTTGGAGTTGCTGGAAAGAAGCACTTAAATCATGATCCAAAAAATTAATTCTTGGATATTTAAACTGTTACTAGCTGTTTATATTGTTAGTTTTGAAGTATCTGTTTGCCAGTGTTAGAACTGTGAGTTTGAAAGTTCTCTTACTTGATCTGAGAAGGCGAGAGTTACTGGTTCCTGGGCAACTAGTAACTAGTTTCATTCCCACTCATGTCTCATTTTTTAATATATAGATATCACCCCAATTAGGATAAAATAAGTCAATTAGCCTTCAATTAAGTCTGGTTTTAGTGATTGACTCATTTTAGACCTGTTGCTGGTCATTCACTAACAGTAATTACCTAGTTTTCAAATTTAAAATCCATAGATTTTAATAGCTAAATAAATTTTTAAAACCCTACTCACATTTAGCAGCCCTTAAATTGGGACATACTTATGCATTAGTCAGTCTTTTAAATCTTTATCAACTCAAATGAAGATGCAGACAGAAGCCCAGCTGTCTGTTCGTTTGCATGGAGTGCCACCTGTTGGCGAGAGGTTGTTTGTGTATACCTGGTGCAAAGAGCTTCTGGGTCTTAGAAAACAAGTTCAGTCTCTGGAGTCCAGAGTGGCAGACGTAGAGGAGCTGAGGAAGGCAGAAGTATTATATCTTCAGATACAAAGAGAGCAATCTAGCAGCCCTTGTGCTGCTTTGGAGACACAAGGTCACCTGGCTGTCATTTTGGTGTGATGCTTTATCCTCTTTCACCGATGTCTGTCTCTCCAGCAATATGTGCCTAGGTTACAGGGCTTAGGACAGCCATTACAGTGGGTATTTCGATCATTAGGGAAGTAGATAGCTGGGTGGCTGGTAGGCGTGAGGAGAGATTGGTAACTTGCATGCCTGGTGTGAAGTTAGCGAATTTCATGTGCCACCTAGGTAAGATTTTGCAGAGTATGAGAAGGAACCAGCTGTTCTGGTACATGTGGGTACCAATGACATAAGAAGGTGCAGGAGGGAGGCTAAATTTAAGCTTTAGGGAAATTGAAATCCAGAACCTCCAGAGTTGTATTCTCAGAAATGCTCCCCGTTCCATGGGCCGGACCCCAGAGGGCAGGTCAAGCTCCACGATCTCAATGCGTGGATGAGACAATGGTGCAGGGAAGAGCGCTTTAGGCTTGTTAGCAACTGGGGAACATTTTTGGGGAAGGGTGAGCCTATTCTGACGGGATGGGCTACTTTTAACCAGAGTGGAATCAGGCTGCTTGTGCCAAATTTTAAATTTACTACACCACCAAATTGGTTAGCTTTCCTGATTTTCTTAGCATTTCATTGTCCGTCTCATCATTCTGGCCAGATGGACGGTAATATATTCTTATCAGTATACTCTTATCCAACACACATGGGATTTCTACCCATATAGATTCTATTGAGCATTTAGTCTCTTGTATGATCTTTTTTTATCCCAGGGCAAGCAGGATGCTAGTCCTCACATATGGGTGACATCGATAATGGAGCCCTATACGGAAAAATTCTGTCAAAGTTTCATAAACTTTTGACTGGCACCCAAAGTGCCTTTTGAGCATGCCCAACATGCCATGATATTCTCTGCCACAGGGGTCTCCCTTCAGTCTTCTTTTTTCCATGGAGCCGTTAGCCTTGCGGTTAATCTGGAGCCCTGTGGTGATTTTCACCATATTCTAAAATTTATTATAAATTTCAGGAAAACTTCCTTCCGCAGTGGTCTCCCACAGGTTTAACATCGCGGGTAAGTTTTTCAATTTTTCTGTCTGTTCCGTGCCGTTTTTTTCTTAAGCCAAAGTCGTCGACGGCTGTCCGACTTAAAATGGCTTCGGGCTTCAAGAAATGCCCAAATTGTACCAGAAACAATGTCTATTACAGACCCACATTTAGAATGTGTGCTCTGTCTTGGGGTAGACCATGACGTTCGGGCCTGCCAAAATGTGCCAAAATGACATTGAAGGAACATCGGCTTCGAATGGAAAAGATGGAGCAACTTTTTCAAATTCAGTTGCTACCTTCAGCATCGACGTCGGCGCAATCGTCTCCGGCTGGAGCGATTTGCAAAGTTGTCTTAAAGAAATGACTTCCAGGAGAAGTGGGAGATTCAACTCTAACTTCTCCCTCACCTTCGTCAAGAGCATCGACATCCGGCAGCGAAAAAAAAGCAAGGAAAAGCACCGACATAGTCATTGACGACCACACGGTTCTGGCATTGAATCGGTACCAGCTACTCCATCGAAAGAATTGGCTTCTCCATCTAAGAAACCTCAGTTGAACGTGGTTTCTCAGAGGCCTTCGACTCCACGGCGATCCCCACCGATATCGGTGCCGGGAACCGTACCTCCCCAGGGTTCTGAGGAGGTACTGCAATCACCATCGCCGCCTCCCCCCATAAGCTGCTCTGATTTCACGAGCTATGCGGGGTGGAACTGGACGTATACATCCGCCAGGCGGTCAGGATTGCGCTCCTCGATACCATGCCATGCCGGTGCAACCTCTGGAGCAGGTGCCATCGACACCAGCCCCTCCATCGACGCCGATATCATTGGATACTCCATCCATACCATTACCGGCGCCATCGTCTGTTTCCCTCGCTGATGCCATCGGCACCGATTTCGAGGAAAAAACATCGATTCCACCAGACCCGATGCCGGTTCCGGATTTGTCCATTTTTGCTCCCATCCTAGCAAAATTGGACACTCATAGATTCTCTGCCCAAAAAACCTCAGCAGATCGATGAAACTCTGATTTCAGAACTCATACCAGGTCCTTCAGGGATTTCCAAACTGATCCCTTCACAGTCTCCATTGTTTTTCATCGATACCTAAAACATTTCCATCGATGCCTTCCATGCCCAAACCTCCGGTTCCTACCACGGACACCTGGACGGCTACAGATACGGATGTCTCCCCGATGAGGAAATCCTTTCGGAACCTTCTCCACCAGAAGGCCATAGAAATCCCCTCCAGAGGATTTATCATTCTCCAACTTTGTAAAAGAAATGGCGGAGACCATCCCATTTCACTTACAGTCAGAAGTGGATACCAGACAAAAAACAGTGGAAGTGTTACAATTCGTCGATCCTCCAAAGGAAATGTTAGCTATATCAGTCCATGAGGTACTTCAGGAACTGATGTATAGGCTATGGGAACATCCTGGCTCCATTCCTCCTGTTACAAAAGATCTGATGCCACATACCTGGTTCAACAATTCCAGGTTTCCAGAAGGCTCAGCTACCTCATCAGTCAGTGGTAGTTGAGTCTGCACAAAAGAAGGCAAAAAGAAATAAAAAGACACTCTTCAACTCCACCAGGCAAGGATTGCAGATTTCTTGATAATCTTGGGAGAAAGATATTTCAAGGATCATGTTGGTGTCCAGGATAGCAGCCTATCAGCTATTCATGACACAATACCAACGCAATCTCTGGAAACAAGTACAAGAGGTTGCTCAGACACTCCATGATCAATTCCAAGAGCCTCTCTCTAATATCATACATAAAGGCCTAGAAGCAGGTAAGCAAGAGATCCGTGCGGCATACAATAGTTTCGAAACTGCAGCTCGACTATCAGCCACGGGAATCACCGCCAAACGTTGGGCATGGCTTAAGGCCTCTGATTTAAGACCTGAGGTGCAGGAGAAATTAGCCGATCTCCCCTGTCTCGGCGACAATCGTTTTGGAGACACAGTTAAAGAAGCAGTTGCCGTGTTAAAAGAACATACGGAAACCCTAAAAACAACTCTTATACTCAGGAATCCCAGTCTTCTTCGAGAAGGATGCCAAGGAAGGATATAAGTCGCCCATATTACCATCAGAAGCGTTACTATCCACCTCCAACTCATGCACGTACATCTCGACCAGCTCAACGTACTCAATCTAGGCAACAAAGAACATCCAGAATCTCAACCCCCTCCACAGACTGGATCCACTTTAGGTTTTGAAATACTACCAGGGAACAGCAGCCTCTCTTCCAATTCAAACCCCACCTTACGGTAGGAGGTCGCATTGCCTTCTTTCACCAACACTGGACTTCCATTACCACAGACCAATGGGTTCTCTCCATTACATCTCAAGGGTACCGATTGGATTTCCTCACGTACCAAACGACACTCCACCCGCATCGTCTGGACAATAAACAAACCAGTCCACACTTTTGCAAACAGAATTATCCACCCTTCTGAGAGCCAGGGCCGTGGAACCAGTTCCCCGGCCTCAGCAGGCAGAGGATTCTACTCCCGTTATTTCCTCATTCCAAAGAAAACAGGAGGCCTACGACCCATCCTCGACCTCAGAAATCTCAACAAATTTCTGAAAAAAGACAAATTTCGGATGGTATCATTGGGCACCATGTTACCTCTACTTCAAAATGGAGATGGCTTCTGTTCTCTGGATCTTCAAGACGCTTACGTTCACATTCCCATCTTTCCTCCTCATCGCAATTATTACAATTCCTAGTAGGAGCTCGCCACTTCAATGCAGGGTGCTTCCATTCGGCCATTTGCCGTCAGCATCCTGAGTATTCACAAAGTGTCTAGCAGTGGCAGTTGCCCACCTACACAGACAGCGAGTGCACCTGTTTCCTTATCTCGACGATTGGCTCATCAAAGCCAAATGAAAGAGGGAACTCTCAACTCTCTCAAGCCACAATCAAGTTACTCCATTCCTTGGATTCCTCATCAATTACCAAAATCCCACTTCACACCATCTCACCTCTTACAGTTCATCGCGCAGACTTAAATACCATAACAGCAAAAGGCTTTTCTGCAAAGAGGACGAGCACAGACACTTGTTTCCCTAGCAAACTCCCTACGTGCTCAGTCACACGTGACAGCTCACCAGTGCCTCATACTGCTGGGTCACATGGCTCTACAGTTCATGTCACTCCTATGGCCCGATTAGCCATGAGACTTCTCCAATGGTCTCTCAATACACAATGGGTACAAGCCATTCAGCCACTGTCTTCCCCAATTCAAGTCATTCAGGAACTACGTTCTTCACTCCTATGGTGGACAACCATGACCAACTTGCTCAAAGGCCTACCTTTCCAGCAACCCAATTACGCAAATAACTTTAACTACAGATGCATCCAACCTTAGGATGGGGAGCATACATTGGCCATCTGCAGACTCAAGGTAAATGGACAAAGCTCAAAGCAACTTTCAGATAAACTTCCTAGAGCCTCGAGCTATACGTTATGCGCTGCATGCATCAAGGACTGCCTTTCACACAAGACTGTTTTGATCCAGACGGACAACACAGTTGCCATGTGGTACATCAACAAGCAGGGAGGTACGGGCTCGTATCTTCTCTGTCAAGAAGCTGCACAGATTGGGGACTGGGTCCTAGCACACTCAATGCTCTTGCGGGCACCTACCTAGCAGGGAATTCGCAACATAACAGCTGATCGCCTCAGTCATCAGTTCCAACCACACGAGTGGTCTCTTAATCCAGAAGTGGCGACCAGCATATTCCAACGTTAGGGCCAACCGACAATAGACCTCTTTGCATCACAACTGAATTACAAAGTGGACAATTACTGCTCCCTCTTCAAGCAGACGAACCGATTACCCAGGGACGCCTTTGCTCGCCACTGGAACTCAGGCCTTCTATTCGCGTATCCCCCGATACCGCTCATAACCAAGACTCTAGTGAAGCTACAGCAGAACAAGGGGTCCATGATACTCGTAGCCCCGTATTGGCCTCGGCAAGTATGGTTCCCCATACTTCTAGACCTCTGTCAGGGATCCAATTCGCCCAGGAGTAGCTCCCACTCTCATAACTCAGGATCAGTGTCTGTTGCGCCATCCCAACCTTCAATCCCTATCCCTGACAACATGGATGTTTGAAAGCTTGATTTTACAACCACTCACTTTCATCCAATATATCTCAAGTGCTTCTGGCTTCACGAAAATCCTCCACCCGGAAGAATTATTCTTCCAAATGGAAAAGATTCACCTTGTGGTGCAAGCAAAACACTATTGATCCTTTCACTTGCCCCACTACTTCTCTTTAGACTACTTATACCACCTTTCAGAATCTGGCCTCCAGACTTCTTCTGTAAGAGTACACTTAAGTGCAATCTCGGCCTACCACAACAAAATGGGAGATGCACCAATATCCACACAATCTCTCGTCAGGTTATGAAAGGCTTACTTTACCTCAAACCACCAATTCGGCCTCCAGTCACAGAATGGGATCTGAATTTGGTCTTAACAAGACTTATGCGTTCTCCGTTCGAACCCATAGATACCTGTGTTCTTAAATTTTTCACATGGAAGACTATCTTCCTCAAAGCCATTACATCAGCTAGAAGGATTAGTGAGTTACAAGCACTGGTCACTTACTCACCCTACACAAAGGTCCTACTGACAGAGCAGTTCTCCATACACATCCAAAATTCCTTCCCAAGATAGTCACGGAATTCCACTTAAATCAATCCATAGTTTTACCCACCTTCTTTCCGAGCCCTCATTCTCACCAAGGAGAAAGAGCATTACACACCTTGGACTGTAAGCGTGCGTTATCCTTTTATTTAAACCACACCGCGGCTCTTAGAAAATCCAATCAGCTTTTTGTTTCTTATGAATCCAAACAACCTGGTAAACCAGTGGGGTAACAAAACTCTATCCAATTGGCTAGCAGATTGCATACAGTTTTGCTATGAGAAAGCAGGCCTTCCTCTCCAAGGGCGAGTAAAAGCACAGTCAGTACGAGCAATGTCAACATCAGTGGCACACTATCATTCAGTGCCAATCCTTGACATCTGTAAAGCAGCAACATGGAGTTCGCTTCACACTTTTGCAGCTCATTACTGTTTGGACAAACAAGGAAGACAAGATGCTGCCTATGGACAATCTGTCTTGAAGAATTTGTTTCCAGTTTAATCCCAACTCCTTCCACACCCGACCTGCTGTAACCGTCGGCTGATTCATTTCAACAACAATTCCTCACTGTTGCTTCACTACAAATGACTCGGCCTCTAGCTTGCTATTCACCCATATGTGAGGACTAGCATCCTGCTTGTCCTGGGATAAAGCAAAATTGCTTACCTTGTAATAGGTGTTATCCCAGGACAGCAGGATGTAGTCCTCACGAAACCCACCCGCCACCCCGTGGAGTTTGGTCTGATACATTTTATTATTTTATTTTTGGCTAACGTTAATTGCTACCAAAGAGACTGAAGGGAGACCCCTGTGGCAGAGAATATCATGGCATGCTGGGCATACTCAGTAGGCACTCTGGGTGCCAGTCAAAAGTTTATGAAACTTTGACAGACGTTTTTCCGAATAGGGCTCCATTACCGATGTCACCCATATGTGAGGACTACATCCTGCTGTCCTGGGATAACACCTATTACAAGGTAAGCAATTTTGCTATCCTGTTGGGACTCTATACCCTCCCAGACATAAAGTGCCACACCCCACCAAGTTGATCCTCCCTATCATTGCAATATAATTTGTATCCTGATGTAGCACTGTCCCATTAATTATCTTCCTTCCACCAGGTCTCTGAGATGCCAATTATATCTAGTCATTCACTGCTATACACTCTCTCCCATCTTACTTCTTACTTCTGGCATTGTCATACAGATATTTCAAAGTGTGTGTTTTGTTTGTATTGACAACCTGCTTTTCAGTTGATAGGAATAATTTGGAATCCTTTAGCTCAGGTGAGTTTTTTTTACATATAGGCTTAACAGTCAAGTATAAATTGACAGGTCTATTAAAAAAAAAAAAAAAAAAGGTATTTTGAAGATAATTCCTCATTGGAAAGAGGGAAAGTGGACTCTTCTCCAAATTAAGGTAACATTATAACCTTCCCTCTTCACAGGTTTTCAAGTGATTCCAACTATAGAATTGCCTAACACTGGGCAACAAATTTTCACAAGTCATGTTACGGAAATGAAATTAGGCAATTCTTATAAATTTCCATGTGCTAAACATGAATGTGACTGTGAAAATGCAAAACTGGCTCTAGTTTTTTTTGTAATATGCAATAATATAATTGTATCTTGAATGTATGCCAATAGTAAGAGACCTACGGTTAATACCGTTTGAAAAATGAAGTCATAGACTACGGCTTAGATTTCTTTGCTTGTCTCTTGTACACCTGTTCGGGAACATCTCTGCGGAGTGTCCAGCAGTAGTCAGCCAGCATGAATATTTGAAATGCTCACCGTTTCTGACTGGGCTTCATATAGTACACTGCTGACGTCAGCTTACTCAGCAGCAGCATGGCAGTAGAACTGCATTGCATCAGAAATGATGTAATAAACTCTGGATGATGTGTGCATGATGGTATTATGCATATTACATCATTCTAGGCTTATTTAGGATGTTACAGTCCTACTGAATAAATTTACACGACTAAACATAGAAAGTGAACTATATTAAATATCTCAAAACGAGAGCCAATAAAAACTTTTCATGGTCATATTCATGTTCAGCACATCCAAGATACTACAGAGTAGGACCTTTTTAGGTCAGTAACACTTTCATTGTTGCCCAGTGAATAGTGGTATGAAACTAACCAAGCAGAACCACCAAAATCACAGATTCCACAGTGGGAAATCTGCAGCAGGTTGCCACCAGCTTCTGGTGATCAGTAATGTAAATCTTGTGTGGGATACTGGAGTTAATGAAAACTGAGCTCTGCTGCAGTTCATGTATTTACAAGGGAGCGGACTGATAGGCCCTCTCATTAGTCTCACCAGGATGTGATAGCAATTGTTTATTTTCTGAGGGGATGTCAGCTTGCTGTCATCCTGATATAGTGCTCACCTTGCCTATGTACCATCATCAGAAAGAGCAGACAAGAAGGATAAGAGATGCAAATAGGTGGTATCAGCAGAATTTAATGGTGCAAATCTTTATATTATACTGGAGTACAAGAAATCACCTTAAAAAGGAATGAGTATTGCTTCGATGCATTTTTTCTGACCGCCTTGTTCAAGAATGTGCAAATGGTGACATTTTCCATTTTGCCAACATTTTAGTGTGAAATAGATAAAATGTGCATAAGTATGAACATCTTCAACCTAGATTTAATGGAAAAACTTTCCTTCACAAGCACCGAGCTGGCAAAAATTCATTAACATTGCTGGTTTTAGAAGGTAGAGCTGTTTTGAGAGAGCCAGCAAAAAGATTTAGGAATGGTAATTACAATGTTTTTCTGCTGCTTTGTTACAAAAAAACAAACAAACCCCAAAAAAACCTTCCCATTAGTCTTTAATGAAAACATTGTGCAGCAGTAGAAATTTCTAATTAAGTTTTCCATACATTGCAAAACCCTATTCTTGCCATTATTGCTTTTATGCAAAGGAAAAACATTCTCATTTTTCCCTATTTGTTAAAATATAATTTCTCACTCCATCAGAAAAGCTGTGGTTTACAATAAATACAAATAAAAAGAAACTATAGCACAATACAAAATTTATTGTACACACCAGTGGTTCTCAACAGGTGTGTCGCGAAGTCCCAGGAGGTGTGTCGCAGAGCCAGCAGAAGACCGATCTTTCCTCATCAGTCTGGGCAGGACTTGGCTGACTTCTTTTATTGGATAGGATAGGAAGTTGCTCTTCATTCCTTCTCCTCTTCCTGGCCAGTGGGATGTTGTTCCCTCCTCCTTCACCCAGATCAGAGGGTGATATCACCAACTCCTGTTCATATGGGCCTAGCAGGACACAAACTTTATCTTCCCCTACCTGGCCTGGCAGTGAGGCTGCTGATGCGCTCTTCACCCCATGGGGCATGGATGTGAAACAAAGAGCATAAGGGAGAAAGTTGCGTGCTCTGTAGATCTGCTGCTGCTGCCGCCTCATCTTCTCAGTGCTTCTTGCCCTCATCTGCTGCTGATAAAGAGGGAGGGAGACTTTGGATTGGACTGAAGTCTTTTCTGCTGGCTGGGAGCCAGGAGGAAGGGGACATGTTCTGGGCAGGAAGGGCGTGGGAAGATAGGGAGTCAGGAGTCAGCTGGATAAGAAGGGGTGGGGGAAAGGAGGTTGGGGTTGCTGGATACGGAGAGGTGGAAGAGGGAGGGTTTTGGGGGCAGCTGGACAGGGAAGAGAGATGGAAGTGGAGAGAGATGGAGGTGTGGGGCTGCTGGGTTAGGGGAGAGGGAGCAGGGAGTGGGGGATGTTGAGCAGGAAGGGGTAGGAAAGACTTGGTCAGGTTTTCTGTGTAGGGAAGGGGAGAGGGGAGGGCAAAAAAAGTTGAACAAGGGAGAGAGCACAGGGAAGAGGATGTGGGGTGGGAGGTGTCAGGAATGTTGGACAGAGATATGAGCATGTGAAGGGATGATTGAGTAGTTGGGAGAAGTGAGGGGTGATGGGGGCATGGAGGGGAGTGACTGGTACAAGGGCCATTCTATGTCAGTTTTGAGAATATGCATTTCTTCTCTCTTTGAACTTTGCTTAGTGTAGGAGGAAATATATTTCTGTTTCTAGTTCTCCAGTTTTGCACTGCATGCAGAAGGTGGTCTTGGGGTTTCCATTCCAGGTTTTCTTTCCACATTGTAATTTGTAGGCTTTTATTCCATATTTGGTGAAGGCAGCTCTGACTCTGCTCTGTGTGTGTGACTGAGATGAAGGTACTTTACTAGAGGATTGTATCAGCCTTGTTTGTATTTTCTCAATATGATATTGCACTGGTGGTGAACTGCTGCCTTTTAGTGGGTAGGGCTATTGCTGTTTCATTTCTTGGAGTTAGTGCTGCTGAGGTATGGCAGGTTTGATAGACGTGTACAGGGTGGGGTTTGTTTGTATTCTTATCCCAGGACAAGCAGGATGCTAGTCCTCACATATGGGTGACATCAGTAATGGAGCCCTATGTACGGAAACTTCTGTAAAAGTTCTATGAAACTTTTGACTGGCACCAGAGTGCCTACGGAGCATGCCCAGCATGTCATGATATTCCCTGCCACAGGGGTCCTCCCTTTAGTCTTCTTTTTTCCGCGAAGCAGTTAGCCTCGCGGTATTAGGAGTCCTGTGGGATTCGCCACAATATTTTCCTCACGGAAAGCTTAGAAAAACTTAAACCCGCAAAGGGTCTCCCTTCAGTAGTTATCATGGTAAGTTTTCTTACCGATCGCGGTTCCGTTCCGTTTTTCTCTCAATTTTTCTCTCAATTTTTGAGCCTGAGTCACAGGCCGTCGACGGCTGTCCAGCCACAATATGGCTACAGGCTTCAAAAATGCCCAAAATGCGCCAGAAATATGTCCATCACAGACCCTCACCAAGACTGTGCCCTCTGCCTTGGTGAAGGGCATGATGTAAAAAATTGTCCCTTATGCGCTACGATGACCTCGAAAGTCGACGTCTTTGGCTCGACAAAAATGGAACCGTTGTTTAAAAATACAACTGGTTACGGTTCCCATCTACTTCCACACAATCGTCTCCGGCTGGGTCCGATTAGGAAAGTCGTCATGAAAAAGCGTCATCCAGGTGAGTCTGGAGATGCTCCATTTTCCTCCCCCTCACCATCGTCCAGAGCGTCAACGTCGGCAGCGAAAAAGCCCGCGAAAAGGATAAGCATCGCCATCGGGCAATCGCAGGCCGCATACGGCATCCACCACCCCGATACCCGGCGAACCATCGACTGAGGACGGGACACCGGTTAAGAAAGACCGGCTCCAAAGTAAGGCTTCCGAGCCATCGACGGCCCGATCCTCGCCGATTTCGGCGGAAGGAATCTTACCCCTCCTCAGGGCCCCTGAGGATGTACTGCTGTCGCCACCACCGCCTCCCCCCCATGGGTGCTCTGTTCACATCATCCATGCGGGCGGGAACTTGACGTTTATATACGCCAAGCGGTTAAGGTTGCCTTCATCGAGGCGATGCCACGACCTCCTACTACTCTCCGGTTCTGCCATCGATACCGGTCATCGTGCGATCTCCGATTCCATCGCCAATCCCTCGAGGCCGATGCCGAGAAAATCACCGCTCTCCTCGATGACGCCGGTTCATCACCGGTTCCGCCCATGCGCAACCAGCGGTTCCAACTATGCCGATGCCTCAGCTGCGATCATTCCAATGGCGGACCAACCGACTCCCATAAAACACCGTCGATGCCTACTCATGAGTCCATTTTCAACCTCTAATGGGACAAGCTGGACTCCCTTATCCATTGCTTCTCATCTTCACCACAACCTCTAGGTGCTGATGGACATCAGGAACCATTACCAGGTCCCTCAGGTGTCAATGCCACCCCTCAGACCTCAAACTCCACTATCTGAAATCCCAGTTCAGCCTACGAGGCCAACAGGGCATCCTCTGGAACTAGTGACCAAGAATTCTCTCCTCTGAAGAAGATATCCTCTCTGAAGCCTTCCCCACCAGAGGATAGAAGAAGTCACCACAGAGGATCTTTCTTTTTCAAACTTTATAAAGAAATGTCTGAAACAATCCCTTTCTCCCTCCTCTCAGAGGTAGATAGCAGGCAAAAAACCTTGGAGGTACTTCCATTTGTGGATCCTCCAAAGGAATTCTTGCTATTCCTGTTCACGAGGTCCTACAGAATTGATGTATAGAATATGGCGAGCATCCTGGGTCTGTAGCAGCAGTCAATAAGCGTGCGGATGCCACTTATCTAGTTCAGCCCATCCCAGGTTTCCAAAAAACTCAATTGCCGCATCATTCAGTAGTGGTTGAGTCGGCCCAAAAGAAGGCCAAAAGATTAAACAACATGCCTCCATACTCCTGGAAAAGATACAGGTTCTTGGACAATCTTGGCAGGAAAATCTTCCAAGCTGCCATGGCTGGTATCCAGGAATAAATTCTTACCAGCTTTTTATGAATCAATACCAGCGTGACCGGTGGAAGCAGGTTGAGTCACTATCAAACCAATTACCTGACACCTTCAGGAGGGATTCCAAACCCTCGTGCATAAAGGACTAGAAGCAGGTAAAACACGAGGTTCGGCGCCACATACGATTCCTTCGAGACAGCCTCCAGATTATCTGCATCAGGAATAACAGCTAGGAGATGGGCCTGGTTAAAATCATCAGAGCTGAGACCAGAGGTACAGGAGCGCTTGGCAGATCTGCCTTGCCTAGGGGAAAACCTCTTTGGCGATAAAGTCAAAGAGGCGGTAGCAACTATCAAGGACCATACAGAAACCCTTAAAACAGCTGTCTCAGCTGCCACAAGAGGTACATCAACCTTCAAGGAGGCCTCCAAGAAGGGAACCAAGGAAGCCATATTACCGCCCTAGGCGGTATTATCCTCCAGCAGCCAGGCCCAGACAACAAAGACCTGCTCAAACGGTCTCAGCCCTCGCCAAAGACCTGCTAGGCCTCAACAGCCTCCGCCTGCGGCGTCCACTTCTGGATTTTGAAGTACAACCAGAGGGCATGAGTCATTCCCAAAATCCTTATCCACAAGTACCTGTCGGGGGCCGAGTTGCTCACCACCTTCAAACTTGGACCTCCATCACGACAGACCAATGGGTACTCTCAATTATATCTCAAGGGTACCGCTTGGACTTCCTCACTGTACCAAGAGACAATCCTCCTATTCCGTCTTGGACAGTGTCTTATCATTACACAATCCTGCAAGCAGAATTATCCACCCTCCTGACTGCCAGGGCCATCGAAAGAGTTCCCAGGGCCTCAGTGGGGCAGAGGATTCTACTCCCGATATTTCCTCATTCCAAAGAAAACCGGGGGCCTACGTCCTATCCTGGACCCTCAGAAATCTCAACACATAATTTTTAAAGAAGGAAAATATTCAGGATGGTGTCCTTAGGCACCATGCTACCTCTTCCTTCAAAAAGGAGATTGGCTCTGCTCTCTGGATCTTCAAGACGCTTATGCTCACATTCCCATTTTCCTCCTCATCGACAGTACCTGCGATTTCTGATACAAGGTCAACATTTCCAATACAGAGTGCTGCCATTCGGCCTTGCATCAGCACCTCGAGTATTCACAAAATGTCTAGCAGTAGCGGTGGCCATCTTCACAAGCAAAAGTGCATGTGTTCCCCTACTTGGACGATTGGCTCATCAAGAGTCATACACACAAGCGGAGCTGTCACGTCTCTCCATCTCACAATAAGATTGCCTTCACTCCTTGGGTTTCTCATCAATTACGACAAATCCCATCTCACACCATCTCACCAGTTGCAGTTCATAGGTGCAGATCTCAACACCATCACAAGCAAAAGTGCCTTTCTTCCAAAAAGACCGGGCTCAAACGCTCGTTCTCCTGGCGCACTCTATTCGCAATCAATATACAGTCACAGCTCATCAGTGCCTCACCCCTACTCGGGCACATGGCCTCAACAGTTCACATCACTCCCATGGGCCAGACTGACCATGCGACTAATGCAATGGACACTCAAATCTCAATGATTCAAGCCATTCAGCCACTGTCCACTCACATTCAAGATAACACCAGATCTGAAGTTTTCCCTTCTCTGGTGGACATCACCGATCAACTTGCTCAAGGGCCTACCTTTCCAGCAACCAGTTCCACAAGTGACTTTAACTACAGATGCGTCCACCTTGGGATGGGGAGCGCACATTGCTCATCTGAAAACACAGGGCAAGTGGACAAAGCAAGAAGCCTCCTTTCAGATAAACTTCCTGGAGCTTCGAGCTATACGCTATGCTCTATATGCATTCAAGGACTGCCTTTCACACAAGACTGTTCTGATCCAAACGGACAACACAGTAGCC
This sequence comes from Rhinatrema bivittatum, assembly GCF_901001135.1. NCBI lineage: Eukaryota > Metazoa > Chordata > Amphibia > Gymnophiona > Rhinatrematidae > Rhinatrema > Rhinatrema bivittatum. The sequence goes on along the minus strand of NC_042620.1, from coordinate 174,108,121 downwards.
ATGTGGTACATCAACAAACAGGGAGGTACAGGCTCGTACCTCCTTTGTCAGGAAGCAGCTCAAATAGGGACTAGGGCCCTAGCACACTCAATTCTACTACGGGGCCACCTACCTAGCAGGCATCCACAACACAGTAGCGGATCGCCTCAGTCGTCACTTCCAACCACACGAGTGGTCTCTAGACCCGACCCTGGCAGCCAAGATATTCCAACGCTGGGGTCAACCGTCAATAGATCTCTTTGCGTCCCATCTGAACTACAAAGCGAACAATTACTGCTCTCTCCTCTTGCAGCAGAACAGCTTACCAAAGGACGCGTTTGCTCGCCATTGGAACTCAGGCCTGTTATACGCGTATCCACCAATACCGCTCATAACCAAAACTCTGGTGAAACTTCAACAGGACAAGGGGACCATGATACTCATAGCCCCATATTGGCCTCGACAAGTATGGTTCCCCACACTGCTAGATCTCTCAGTCAGGGATCCAATTCGCCTGGGAGTAGCTCCCAATCTCATAACTCAGGAACAGGGACAGTTGCGCCATCCCAACCTTCAATCCCTATCCCTGACAGCATGGATGTTGAAAGCTTGATCTTACAACCATTCAACCTTTCAACCACTATATCTCAGGTACTAATAGCTGCATGTAAACCTTCCACTAGAAAAAATTATTCCTACAAATGGAAACGGTTTACTTTATGGTGCACTCAGAAAGATTTAGATCCTTTCACTTGCCCCACTACCTCGCTACTAGATTACCTTTACCATCTCTCAGACTCTGGTCTTAAGACGTCATCTGTAAGGGTACACTTAAGTGCAATCTCAGCTTATCATAACAAGCTAGGAGATGCACCTGTCTCCACACAACCTCTCGTCAGTAAATTCATGAGAGGCCTAACTCACATTAAACCTCCAGTTCATTCCCCAAGCATTCAATGGGACCTGAACATAGTTTTAACTAGGCTTATGCGTTCTCCCTTTGAACCCATAAATACCTGTGACCTTAAATTCCTTACTTGGAAAACGGTATTTCTCATAGCCATTACATCAGGCTAGAAGGCTCAGCGAACTACAAGCACTAGTACTTACGAACCCTTCACGAAGTCCTTCATGACAGAGTAGTCCTCCGTACACATCCAAAATTCCTTCCTAAGGTTGTCACGGAATTTCATTTAAACCAAACAATAGTTTACCTACATTCTTTCCTAGGCCATCACTCTCACCAGGGAGAGAGAGCCTTACACACTTTGGACTGTAAACGTGCGTTATCCTTCTATTTAAAACCGCACTACAGCCCAAAGAAAATCAAATCAGCTGTTTGTATCCTATGATCCAAACAAACCAGGTAAAGCAGTGGGTAAGCATACTCTGTCAAACTGGCTAGCAGATTGCATACAATTTTGTTATGAAAAAGCAGGCCTTACTCTTCAAGAGCGAGTAAAAGCACACTCAGTCAGAGCGATGTCCACCTCAGTAGCACATCTTCGCTCGGTGCCTATTCTGGACATTTGCAAGCAGCAACATGGAGTTCTCTTCATACCTTTGCAGCTCAGTACTGTTTAGACAAAGAGGGAAGACAAGATTCAGCCTATGGACAATCTGTCTTAAAGAACTTGTTCCAGTTTAACCCCAACCTCCTTCCACATCCAGCCTGCTGTGATCTTCGGCTGATTCATTTCAACAACATACATCACTGTTCTTCAGCACAAAATGACTCAGCCTCTAGCTTGCTAATCACCCATATGTGAGGACTAGCATCCTGCTTGTCCTGGGATAAAGCAAAATTGCTTACCTTGTAATAGGTGTTATCCCAGGACAGCAGGATGTAGTGTATCCTCACGAAACCCACCCGCCACCCCCGCGGAGTTGGGGTCCGATAACGTTTTATTTTATTTTTGGCTAATGCTATTTGCTACAAACAAAGACTAAAGGGAGACCCCTGTGGCAGGGAATATCATGACATGCTGGGCATGCTCAGTAGGCACTCTGGTGCCAGTCAAAGTTTCATACCTGTTTCCCCGAAAATAAGACATCCCCCGAAAATAAGACCTAGTAGAGGTTTTGCTGAAATTGCTAAATTATAAGACCTCCCCCGAAAGTAAGACCTAGCAAAAGTTTTTATTTGGAGCATGGCCCGTCGCACAGAACACCAGAGCATGCAGCTGTGATTTTTTTACCCCTGCAGGATTCACCGTTAGTTGTCATCACAAACCAGCATAACCAGACAACTATTCAGAATATAATAAATGTTTCATTTTTTTGTTCAACAATATATGTGAATTCTTCATGGAAAAATAAGACATCCCCTGAAAATAAGGCCTAGTGCATCTTTGGTAGCAAAAATTAATATAAGACACTGTCTTATTTTCGGGAAACAGGGTAGAAACTTTACAGAAGTTTTCCGTACATAGGGCTCCATTACTGATGTCACCCAAATGTGAGGACTACATCCTGCTGTCCTGGGATAACACCTATTACAAGGTAAGCAATTTTGGCTTTTTACAATGCACCTAGTAGAAGAGGGAGTCTGTGATGCTGTTATTGAGATGAGACCAGAATCAGAATATCTTTTTTTTTTGTATGGTAAGTTGTACAGGGAAATATCTTAGTTCTGCTCTGCACCCATTGTTAGAAAGCAGGGGGACTCCTGTGGATGCAGAGCATATGCTTATATTAAGTCCTATGATGGTCATGTGTTCAGTGTGTCACGCATGTGAGCGTCATCTCTCAGGTGTGTCCTGAAAGAAAAAAGGTTGAGAACCACTGGTATACACAATGGAAGAACTAAAATTAAAAAAAAAAAAGTCAAAAGGTCACATTACCCAAAATGGCTGTCCTAATAAAATTAATCGGCTAGTCCACTTATTCATAGTATATAGCCGTGCTTTCAGTTTTTCTAGCTTTAAGCTTTCTTAGTGTGTTATGCTATATTTACATTTATTACACCAGGGGTAGGCACCTCCAGTCATGGAGTGCCACAAATAGCTCTTGTTTTCAGGATATCATGAGATGTGTATGCAAATATACCTCATGCATATTCATTGTAGATACCTTGAAAACCAAATCTGTTTGTAGCACTCCAGAACCGGAGGTGCCTACCCTTGTGTTACATGCTCATTACTAAACATTCTTGAGCGAGGGTCAACATTTAAAAACATAAATTAGAACTTGTAAAAGAAAATATTGTGCAGTTTATTATTTTCAGGCAATACAGAAACAACCTGAAGGAAATCGAGCTGTGCTCTTTATTCTTCACACATCTCCTACAGCACCCAGCAGCTACATCATATACAATCAGAACATTTTTCCATCATGCTGAGATGAATGTGTGAAGGGAAGAGTACAAATAGATTTTTCTTGTATTGAGTTCAGTCGTAGGCGTCTAGACTGACAGAAAATCAGATTTATAAATATGTTAAGCAAGTGATATAGAAGCAAGAGAGGGACATATCTATACATATTTCTGCGAGAGAATATTTGTTACATTTTTGTTTTCCCATCATAGGAATCAAGCACGTGCATACAATAGGGAGGAGAATAGCCTATGGTTACAGCAGTGGACTATGAACCAGTCCAGCAGACTCGAGCGCCCGGCTGACGTCGAGGTCATGGCGTGCGCTCAATTCACCATCGCCGGCGAGGGTTGCTGGAAGCTGCCTTGCATGGGGAGTGCCCGATCCACCCCGGGCTGCTGAAGCCGCACTTGCTCTCGCCGCCGGCTGCCCCCGGTAGGAGGGGAGAGAGGACTGGGGCTGCTCCGGAGACCGGCACCCATAGACACGGCCAGGGCAGGTGAAACGGGGGCTGGGGGAAAGTTTGCCCGATCCTGAAGCGTGGCTTTCCCGGTGCGTTGGATTTTAGGTTGGGCAGGCAAGAGTTTAGGCTGGCTGATACTTCTCTGATCCTTTTCTTTTGCTTAAAGTTGGGATCCACTTCCTGGTACCTGTCATTTGAAATGACATTTGAAATGACAGGTACCAGCACACCAAGGATACTGTATAGGCGCTGTATAGCGCTCTATACAGTAAAATGGATTGCGCTTCATGACGCTTCTTGGACGCGGCTTGCTTTTGTATGCCATTTAAATACTGTATCGAGCGGTATGTGATCCGAACTGTGCGCGCGGCAAACGAGTGGGCGCCCAGCACTGCCGCACTTTTTCTACCGCGTCCTTACTGTATCAGCCTGAAAGTTAGCTGGTTAACTTTAACTGGCTACTTATTCAGATATTCAACTACTCTTAAACAATTGAGTGTGGCTGAACAATATTCAACCGTACAAAAGTTGAGCATTACGTTTAAGATTGCCATCGGTAAGGTCTGAGTTGTCCATTCACATTTAACCTGTTAGTGCAATATTGAGCACTAACTAGCTGAATTTTTTTGTCTGGCTAAATTTGTGCACACAGCAGAGCTGTTTATTCCATTACGCAGACTTAACTGATTACCGAGAGCACAGCAGTTTTCGGGTAGCACCTGGAGCTTTGTTATGCTTGAGCACACAGGGCTCTGCCCTAATGATTCTGGGGACACTGACCAACAATCTCAAGCAGCAGAGAACAACCCTCTGCTTCCTGCTTCAGCCCCTTCTCTCAGGAAGAGGAGAGGGGTGATCTTGGAGCAGACAATAAGAGCAGCTCTTCCTTGTTCTGCTCTAAGTCCCTTCCCTCCTGTTGTCTTCCCCCCTCCTTTCCTCCATCTGCAAGGAACAGGATAAGGAAGTGTGTGTAGCTGGAGTGGACCAGAGTTCAGTTTTTGTCTGAATATTTATATGTAAAATTTGTGATCACTTATTCTGTATTTGGTGAGAGTTTATGTGATCTGTGTGACCAGCGTAAGGTATTTTGCTAAAAATCAGCCATTGATTACTGTCCTGACACAGCTGATGCAGACATGCTTCGTATTGAGTCTTCCTATTTAGTTAGACTGGTATTTGCATTTCTCATAAATGAGTAATCACTTGGGAATTTTTGCTATCACACCTCAGTCTTTTTTTTTTTTTTTTACTATTTGTGTGTGTTTGGCGGGGGGGGGGGGGAGGTGCAGTTTTGAAAACTGTACATTTTGATATAATTTCACAAGTATGAGCAAACTTTCCCTTTGAATCATGCATACTTTTAGGATAGGCAATTTTCAAACAGCTCTTTTACCCGAGTAAATTGAAAATGTATTTTGTTTCTCCTTGTGTCAAATTGTGTATTTACAGGATGGTTCTGGGAGGGATGTGGGGTCATCACGGTGATTGAGTATAATTATTAAAATATTAGGGTTTGAGGGAGTTCAGCCTATAGAATTGAAAGTTACTTGGGGGAGGGGGAGAAGAAGGCAAGGCTGAAGGTTCGCCTAGGTTGCCCAATTTATCCAAATAGGGAAGAATGGAGGGAAAAATGTAAACAGTTAAATTGAGCTTTTAACAGCATAAATCTAACGCATAAATCTTTTGAATATCGACCCCCTTTAGTTAGGACTGTATTTTATAGGTTTCATGATGCTGACCTTTTCTTATTATATTGAACGGAGTTTGACTGTGTATTTAAGAGGTAGATTTATGATTGAAGCATCGGCTAGAATTTTGTTTTGACACTTGCTCTTCAATTTTTGCTGACATTGTTCCTTTAGCAGGCTGCATGCACTTCCTCCACCCAATTCCAAGATGTTGCTGATCTCTTCAAAGTGACTTTGTATCTCTGAAAAAGAGCAGTGAGCCTCATGTTTGCTGTTAATGAGGCAGATACTGCATTCCATTCCTTGGAGAGTTGAGATGTTTTCCATAAAATAGATCACCAATGGGCATATTTGCTTTTTCAGGGCCCCAAATAGCCCTGTTTCCAAAGTCAGACTAGCATAAAGGATGTTCATCCATTCCTCCCAAATATTATCCATGACCTCCTTTCCAGGCTCTAAATGAGTGAATTAATCCTCAAGTTCCCATTTGTGATTGACAACTAAGTTTTGTATTTGCAAACTTGGACTGTGATCCAGAAGAGGCAACTTCATCAAATACCTCAATCCTTGTATTTCATGATTGATGCAATTCCAAAGTCTCTACATCTTTAATTATTACAAAGTGACTCATTTTATCAGATACACACTTCAAGAGCTACAATTAGGATCTGAAAATACAACTAGAGAGCAGTGACAGCATTGCTGCCAGTTTATTATATCCAGTACTCTGCTGCTGCTAAGTCATTTTTCACAGGAATGCAGCTGGATTTAAACTTTGTTGTGACATTGTTTTACTGGGTAATCAAATTCTGACTAGTAAATTTAGTCTTTCTTTTGTCTGACCCAGAAATAGATGCTTTGAAGCTCGCCCATCAGAAACAGAAAGCCCAGGCAAAGCGGAAAGCCACACCTGTAGTGGGAGATATGCAGCCACTGGTAGATGCTCTGCCAGAACTTTCAGAGCTGCTTACTGTCAGCAAACCAAGAGAGGCCAGGAAACGATCGAAAACGTAAGTATTGTGATGCAGCATAATCACTTGTAAGACCTGCACCACATGATGCTCCACTACACTATTGAATCTGTGGACTCATTCCAAGATAGCAAGTAGAATTCCAGAAGCATTTTCACATGTACTTTTCTTTAACTGTAAAATACAAGTAGAAGCTTCTGTTTGTACTCAGCTTTGTTAAACACTCTAAGGTCAAAATTGAAAGGGTTGTCCAGACTTAAGTTCCAGACTTAGCTGGACAAATGCAGAGTGTTTGATCTTCCATCCTGCGAAACTACGTTTTAGCCAAATACGTTTTAGCAGGGTAATTACTTATCTGGATAAAAAATAAAAGGGCAGCACAGAGGCATTCAGAGGAAGTGCTTAACCTTAGGTGGGGTAAGTCTGGTCATGGTGGAGAACAGGCCTAAAGTTACCAGGTTACGTTCCCCACTGAATATCCTAGCTAAAGTTAGCTAGCTGTTTACCCAGCTAACTTCCTGTTGCTTGCATTACTCAGTACTTACCTCTCTCAACTGTAGAAGAAGCCCAGTGTTGCTTCATTTCCAGGGGATAGAGTAATACTATCTTAAAAAAAAAAAAAAAAAGACAGGTAAATAAATACTAGGGTTTATTTACTCAGTTTCTCTAGAAATGTAACTATTTTAAGGTTGTTCTTAAGATATAGATTTCCTTAGCTTGTTTTTATTTGTGGGATGGACGTCTATTGAGAAGTGGATTCTAATACCCATTGGAGGGTTTGTTGTATTATTGCATGGTTATAATGGGTTTTATTTCAGTTTATTTTAAGGCCTGTTATTTTATTGTGATAGTATAGCGCTGTGCTTTCTTGGTAGTCACATTACTGGCTGTAACAATTTTCTCTTACTATATTTTGTGTCCTGTTTTAACATTTATTATAAGAATGGTAAATTTGTTCTGTGGTTTGTATTGTGCCTCAGGCCTTTTTGGAAAAGTGGCATATGAAATTTAAGAATGAATAAAGTAAATTAATCCATCTCAAATATTTCAAATGAACAATTGTATTGGTTTCCAAAAGGAGTTGTGATGGGTCATGAAGAGAAGCTAATTAATGGACTTGGGTGAAGAAGAGAAAAATGGAGACAGTAATTCTGGCCCATGGTACCTCAACGTTGAATGTCCCTACCCAGAATGACGGAATATGAAATTAAACATAACTGATTCTGTTGGGTATCTATACATATACCATATATTCATTGTTCCAAGCTTCCGGCATTTGGGCAGTCCCGGTTGGAGTGGAAAGGTTAACGTTGGATTGACGGGGAGGGTGGACTTCTGCAGGGCACTTTCATTTGCAGCATATATTTATAATTCATGGGGGAGAGAGGATTTTTGGACCTATAGGCTTGCAGTTATTTCTCACTATTTTGGGGGGGCTCAGGTTGGAGGGTGGCTCAGCTAGCAGGGCCAACATGTTTTATTAGGATGGGGGGGGAGACTAAGCCCACAGACCTTTTTCTTTTTTTTTTTTTTTAATTGGGACTTGCTTCTTGACTGGCTATATTCTTTCAGTATATCTGGGTAGGTTTACCTTAATAACTTTGAGGATATTCAGTGGGATGTTTGTTCTGCTGAATATCCCTGATAACTTACCCAGCTAAGGTATTTTTGAAAATTGATCTTTAGTTGGTACATAATATACATTACATCCCAACTTTGGAGGCACAGTGGCAGAAATCCAGTGCTCACTGTATATTAATACTGATTTGACCACTAGCCTTTATTGATAAAAGGCCCTGTCACAACCAGGATGAGAGAGGGATTTCTGCTCAGACACAAGATAAGGAGAGGATTACTTCCCAACAAAGTGAGTCAAGGGGAGAAAGCACAAAATTTCTCACAAAGCTACTTATAAACAGGGAAGCCAAGGGAAAATAGGTCTGAGGATATACAGAAGACAAGGGAGGAGGATATACCTTTTTTGTAACTAGGGATGTGCATGCCCAAAATATTCGTGTTTGTGGGTTTTTTTGGCAATATGATCATGTAACTTGTTCATTTTCGTTCCATTTTTTCTATTGAGGCACAAGTAATTTGGAGTGAACCAAAAATGGCCTGTTTCTTTTTGGATTACCCATTCATTTTAAATGAATGCACATCCCTATATGCCACCATCTGCAAAAAATTACTATGTTGCCCCTTTCAGCAGCAGTGATGGCGGAACTCGCAGAGCATGGTACCTGTGTGCCAGTGCATAGTTACAGGCTCCACAGTGGCCCTGCATTCTGCATGGGTTTCCTTATTGAAACTGAAGCCTATATATGAGGAGGAGGGTCAGGTCCACCAAGGGACCTTTAGCTTGCTGGCCCACAGGCACTGATTGATTTGTGGGGAAGGAGAGGAGGTGAACGCTGAAAAGAGGAATGAGGGGTTACATGTCTGGGGACAGCATGAGGAGTGACATGGGGGGATGAGGGGGTGAATGCTTAGGATAGCATTAAAGAGGGGATAAATGCTGGGGAAGTAAGGTGGGGGTTGAATACTGCGAGGTGCAAAATATTAATAAAATTAGGGTGGAGCAGAATGCTGAAATTAGGACTGGTGAGGAGGGAAGAAGGGAGGGTGCTGGAATTGAGGGGAAGGAGATAGTACTGGGGTCAGGTTTGGGGAGGGAGCAGAGTGTTGGGCTTGTAAGAATCATACATGAAGATGAGGCCTGACATGGCCTACCAGCAGAGGTGGTGAAAGCCAGTACTTTAACAGATTTTGGGTATGCTTGGGTTGGATATGGATGACAGTGGTTGGAAAAGGGGGTAGAGGAAGAAAGACACAAATGGCTTAGAATTGGGGGGAAAGGGAATGGAGTTGGGGCATATATGAAAATTTGTGCTCAATTTGTGGAAGAATCTCAGTTGGGCAGACTGGATGAGTCAACTTTGTTTTTTCTGCTGCTTTTTCTATGTTACTGTACATGCATTCAGATATTTGACAAGCTTAGGGAAGGTGACATTTTTCATAAAAAAGGAAATTCAGGGGCAAGGGTTCATGATCTGAGGTTGCAGGGAGGAAGATTCAGAGGAAACTTGAGAAACTACATCTTTACTGAGAGGGTGATGAGTGCTTGAAATAGTTTCCTGGCAGAAGCAACCAAAACGGATGGAATTCAGTCATGCTTGGACCAGATTTAGAGTACAGTGGTAGGAACAAGGATAGGAGACTGTAGTACTACAAATACTTCATCCTTCACACTCAAGACGAGAGGCAAGAAGAGAACATAGCACAGATAATGGAAGCATAAGCTAGCAACATTGGGGTAACTATTTGTTTTTATATACCGACATTCAATACAAGATATCACATCGGTTTACAGAGAACAAGAGAAGATGTTTACATTGTAACAAGGTGGTATATAACTGGGAGAAACATAGAGGGGGGAAAAATGTATTAATACAAGAATAACTTAGGGTTGGGCATACTTGTTAATATCATTTCTGAATAATTAAACAATTTGTGTGAACAACGATTTCTGTATAATAAGACGTTTTTGTATAAGATAAGTTGTTTAGGTTGTATAAAATAACATTTCTGTATAGAAATACTTGGCAATTGGTGTTGATTGCTGTTTCTGTAAAAATGAGTCTTGAAGTGGGAATTGGAGACTTCGTGTTTGACTAATAATTTCTAATTGATATATGCTTGACTTGTGGGTTAGAGGGATTTTGGATCTGTATATGGCTCATTGGAAGATCATTATTGGAGGAGGGTGGTATGGAGTTGACATCTGGTTGTGTTCAAGGAGTTGTGAAGGCTTTTTGAAAGAGCCATGTGTTTAGTTTCTTTTTGAAGGTTTGTGTAGATGGTTTGATTCTTAGGTCTGTGGGGAGGTTGTTCCATGGGGGGGGGGGGGGATCCGGCCAGTGAGAATGTGTGCTCCCTGATAGAGTTGAGGTGACCTAGTTTTGGAGGGGGGATTGGAAGAAGTCCAGTGTTAGTGGATCGTAGGTTCCTTTGTGGGATATGGAAGTGTAATGCGGCAGACATCCAGTTCGTTTTGCTATTGTATAAAGATTTGTGGATGAGGGATAAGGTTTTATATTGTATTCTGTAGTGGATCGGCAGCCAGTGAAGGTCCTTGAGAATTGGAGTGATATGGTCTGTTGTTTTGCTGCTGGTGAGTGCCCTTGCTGCTGCATTCTGTAGGAGTTGTAATGGTCTTAGGGTGGATGTTGGTAGGCCTAGAAGGACTGCGATGCAGTAATCCAGTTTTGAGAACAGGGGAGCTTGTAGTGCTGTTCTGAAGTCTTGAAGGTGTAGAAGAGGTTTGGGTTTTTTTTTGTTTGTTTTTTTTAGGATTTGTAGTTTGTAGAAACCTTCTTTTATAATATGTTGATGTATTTTTTGAAGTTTAGTTCAGTGTCTATTGTTGCATGCTGGGTCCCTCCTAGTGCAACAAGCCAGCATGCAACAACTCCACAGAAACCAATTGGGCTAGTACGTAGTGGTAACTGACCACCATCCAGCAAGGCCATGGGGACATAGGCAGCAGGTTGTGAGGGCAAAATCCTCCCTATTTTTAATAGTTTAGAATAGATTATGTTAAAACTTATTAATAAGACATAGTGGGTGGGAGAGTCTGGGTATTGGATTAAGTGTGGGAACTGTTAGACTCATCTACCCAGGATGATGAAATAAAACAAAAACTGACTTGCATAAGGAGTGATATCCTACAAGCAATCAAGTAATATATCCTTAGCAGTATAGACCAGAAAAACTGAGCAGAGTGGATGGGCCATTTGATCTTTATCTGCCATCTACTATGTCACCATAGGTAACAGTGATAGCTAGAGGCTATATTTAGGGTCCATATTAGCTAAATTCCAGAGGGAGCTACAGTTTATAGCCCGGCTAAGTTAGTAGTGGGGTATAAAAGAATAGGAGGAAAAACCCAGATAATTATAAATACACTTATGGTGCTGTAATCCAACTATGTAGGAAGTGATTTTCATCTTTCAAATCTTGATTGGAGCATTCCATCTAAAGAAACATTGAGTTCCTCCCTTCAACTGGTGGTTCTTAGCCAAATTATATTTATTTAAAATTTCTTATGCCACTTATTTTAACCCTCAGAGGTGTACAAAATAAAACATTCACAATAAAATATACACTAAAACACAAATGAATATACAACACACTGGAATTCAAAATCTGCCATCTGGATCAAAAAGAAAATATGGTGACCCAGTAGATTTTCTCACTCAAATGAGTGGAACCATTGGTAGCTAAACTCACAGTGGAGGGGGCAGAAGTGGACATATTACCTACAGATGGGGATAGTGCTTCTAATGTCCGAACAGGTGTTCACCTGAGCTCTAGAAATGATCAGTGTGGTTTTAATATATGAGCGAAAGTAGCAAAGAGTCACACACACAAGCCAAGGCCTTGCATTTCAAGAATACCAATTTGAACATGGGGGTGTATTTTATGGACACACTGGCCGAGTTGAGTAGCTCTTGAACTATAACATAAAACGCTCACCATCATACATAAAACCCTCCACAACCAGCACATGCACTGGTTGAAAGACGCGATCCAATAGACCTACCAGATCATCATACAAAGGTACCCTCCTCACTCCTTCTCTGAAACATTTGCACCTCAAATCTACCAAAGAGCATGCCATAACCCATTGCTGGTTCCTATGCCTGGAACTCCATACCACCTGAATTCAGACTGGAGCAATGCGCACAGAAATTAAAAAGAAACTCAAAACATGGTTATTCAAGGAAGCCTACCCTAACCCTGCGCATCTCAATCCCCTCTGGATTATCTCTACATAACATCACCTGCCCACCCTATGTTTCCTACCCATTCCAGTCTCTTTACACATACGTTTTGAACACTCTGGTTACATTTTTCACCTGCCTCTGCTTTACGCTACTTAAGACATTGACACATGATTGCAAATAGTTTCTACTGTTATATTCTGCCTTTGTAAGCCGCTGTTTTTAGTTTTATGATAGTCCCTATCCCACGTATGCATCTATCTCTGTCTCTTTATGCATTTCATGTTCACTGCTCCCTTTTTTTGTAACTGATGTCTTTGTTGTTCTCCCTGTTTGCAATGTTAAACCGTTATGATGTCCCTGATGAATGTCGGTAAAGAAAAGCCTTAAATAAATAAACTATAAGAACAATGGGTTAAACTAATAGGAGCCATTGTTAGGGCAGCTAAACTTTCTTTCTTCTCTTATTTTCCTAATAGACCAGTATGATTTTTAGAGGAGATAGCCGAAAAGTTAAGGGCAAAGGAGCCAATGTAATAAGCTGCACTGTCCCAACACAGATTTTTCCATGCTAAGATAATGACAGTATGTAATGGATTTTGCACAGAAACTCACTAATACCGGGATTAGCTCATCTACATGTAAATTTCAGGATAATGAGCTGCTTAGTTATTACCCTGCATAGCAGGGAGGCATGCTAATGGTGGGATTGCTTTGGAAAACCTTAGAGAATTGAAATGGTTAATCACCTGCGATTTACATCATTATCAGATTTTAAACTAGTATAAACAGATATGAAAATGTAAGAGTGGTGTACTGGGAAAGACTAGTAGGAATTTTGAAGGCAAAACTCATAGCATTTTTATTGGCATGGCCAATTTGTAGTTTGAATCTGCAGATACGAAATCGGGTACATGATTTAAAGATGCATGAACTTCAAACCTTTTCTGTTTGAAAGAAGGTAATAGAACTAGGGTAATGAAATGAAACTCCAGGGAGGGGGACAACTCAGAACCAATGTTGTGAAATATTTCTTCACGGAGAGTGAGGTGGATGCTTGGAATGCCCTTCCAGAGGAGACTGTAAAAACGAAAACTGTCAAATAATTCAAAGGGGCGTGGGATAAACAGTGTGGACCTCTAAATGCTAGAGGATGGAAATGAAGAAAAGAGTGCATGGGGGTAACTTGCTGATGTAGCGGTTACTGCCCTTAGCAGAAGGCATGGAGCTTACTACCCTTACTACCCTAAGCTAATAAGCCATGATTCTTCTAATACAACTGCAGCTCCTGCTCTACCGGCAGCATTCAAATTTCTCCAAAATTAAAGGAATACCCCACACACACTCACAGCAACTTTTTCAATTATAGTACTGCTGCCTTGAATCTCTTTAATTTCTCCATGACAAATACCAGGTTATGCTTTATTAGTATGTTTGCATTTACCCCGAGGAAGGGAAAAATGACCCTTCTGAAACATTGCAATGTCGGGTTGATTAGGAAGGTGTTTTAATATCTGGGAAAGAAGGTTATTTTGTAACATCTGGGACACTTCATCATACACATTGATTTTTTTTTCTTTTGAAGATTTGTTTGAGACGTTTTCCTTATCCCTGTGCAAAAATTAGCATGCAGAAAATGTTTTGGTTTAATGTATTCATAACAAGAATATTTTTGTGGTATAATATGAGGTATACAATAAGAAAAATTAACAGTCATAAGATACAAAAGAGAAGAAACATGAGCATCCTCATATTAAAAAGGAAAAATAAGCAGATATAAATTTTTATGAAATTAAGAAAAACATGGAGAGAAGATAACACCAGTATAACATATATAAACTGGTCTATAATAGTGGCTATTAATGGTGCAAATCTAAGAGCACCCTAACAGAACACTTACAGGGATATTGCAAAACAAATTGACCCCCCCTTAGATAACACTTCAGAATGCATAGAAAGGAATTTTTTTCGTGGCGAAGCTGAGTAACTCTGAGATCAGGATGTATCCACACCTTGTGTCCATAAAATAATGAACAATTGCGAAAGAAAACCCTAAGAACATTGTTGCAGTCAGAAGAAAAAACAAAAGTTACCAAAAGAGTTCCTCTTTGCTACTGAAAATTTTCAAAAAAAACAGATTCAGAGCATTATCCTGGGGCAAATTTCTATCTGATGTTCACCTTGAGAAAAATATGCCTTGGTGATAACAGGCATTGCATTAGGTATTTTCAGAATCTGGGTAATATAATTTCTAAATAAATCAACTGGAGAAATCTCACAGGAAAATTTAGTAACCTCAAATTAAGGGCATGCAGAGAGTTTTCGAGGTTTTGAAGCTTCCGAGAATATAACTAGTCTGACTGGACCAGAGTTTGCTGAACTTTTTCCAAAGAGGTAACACGAGTGTCTAAAGCATCAAGTTTAGTTCCATAGGAAGAAACCAAATTCAAATAAGAAGAACTTGTTTGTATCCAAGGTAACTTGTGTAAGAGATGAAATAGATGATTCCAAAGTCACTCGAACTTGCCATAAAGCGTCCAAGGTAATTACAGGGGGTCTGGTTAAACCAGACTTACCAAACAGGGCGTTAACTGTATCACTTCCACTCGCAGAGACCTCCATCCAACCCTACCGGAAGGGCCAATAACAGGGCTGAAGACAAAGAAACAGCGGTTCCGGTAGCCCCCGCCATGAGGGAATCCTCTTTAACGGTATTCAAAACCACCCCATCGGGTGGAGAAATAAGGCTGTTTACCTTCTCTGCGCCCACTCGCAGCAGACTTCCAACTCCCAGACTTACCTCTGGTGAGAAGAGAGAAGAATCAGACGGCAGCAGGTACTCCATGAAAGGGAGGAGATGATGTCACTGGTGCTCCCAGGTTGAGGGAGATCTCATTGGCCAGTGGGGGTGACTTCCGCTCACAGGCTACCCCCGCAACAGTCATCGCAGCCAGGAGCTCAGCTGGCATCATGGCGAGTAACCTTCTGTCGAGGGAGAACTGGTAATGTTCTCCCTTAACTTGGCATTTTGTTTGGTGTGAGGCATAGGAAAAAAAGGAATTCAAAGAAAACCAGGTAAACTGAGAAAGAGGCTCTAAGCATGCTTCTCACATGGCGGCCATCTTGTCCCCCCACCAGAAACGTTTATTTACACAAAACTGGTCAAAAAATCTTTTGATTTTATTTACAGCTTAAAAAATCTTGAAAAATAAGCAAAAGGTATGACCGTACCTATGTCCAAATCATGAATGACTGATTAAAACTTCCAGCACAAAGTTGAGGTTATAAAGCATCCCTTAATGTACTTAAACCTGTGCTATATGATGGTCATTTGTATTCTTTGATATAAATGAGCCTTTGGTCACACATCTATATTTTCAAAGTGAGATCATTATTGGTATTTAATGCAACTGCAACATTGATTCCCCCGTTTCGGCAGAGGGAAACGGGGAATTGGATTCAAACAACCAAGAGGGCCTGGATTTCTATGGTCTGAGGTACTGATACGTAGGCATAAGGGAAAAAACACAAGATGTTCTTTGTTTATGGACTACCATAGAAGCCATCAAGCAGCACTGTCTGAATTTTCAAGGAAGCCCTTCACCTAGTAAAAAATGTCACTAGCTGAAATTTTTGTGTGTTATCATAAAGCTTGAGGTAACTACCCTTAAGAGAAACATGGGGATAGCCTGCACGGAGTGACAGTTGCTCCCTATGGAAGTTGCTGGCCAAACTGGATGAGCCATTTGTTCTTTTTTTGCTGATATTACTATATTCCTATGTTACATGACCTATAGTGCTGAATCAATTTGTTTGCTTTCTCAAGCGACACAGACTGTCTCTTTCTAGAAGATGAGTGTCCTGGGGTTGGGGGCTGCTAAGGGTGCTAGTGGTGTTTGGGATGATGCGGTAGCTGGTAGTGCTTCTGCTGCTGGTGTTACTCACTTCTTTCTCCTCCTCCGGCTTGTGTGCAAAAATAAGCACTTTCAAAACTTGCAGGCCAACAGAAGTGGTGCCTGCAGATTTTGAAAGTGCTTTTTCTTGATTGGAGCCATAGGAGGAAAAAGTGACAGTGATGCCAGCTGCAAAAGCAGTCTTCCCTGGAGGGGGACAGAGTGGAGAGCAGTGGCATAGCTGCAAAGCCAGGTCTCTGTTCGCAATTCATCCAGGGTTTCCCACCTCTGCCACATTGGTGTAACAAAACTGGTGATTTGGGACAGATCAGTGCTGGTTTGCTTGCTGCAGTGGGAGAGAGTTGGGTGTGTGCCTTTGTGCAATTCAATAGTGCATTTGTGTGCCATTAGCTTACTACACCCTGCAGGCTCCCAGAGTGTAGTAAAACCTGTACTAAAGTTTGCTATGATTTTAGCCCGAGTTTTATTACATTAACCCAAAATAATTAGCATTCAAAGGTTACAAGGGATCTCAAAAAGAGGAGAGCAAGGACATACACATAGGCAAGCTGGGAAGGTAATCAGGATAGCAAACATGCACAGAGAAAACATTTTAGCTTAAAGTAGTAAATTAAAGTAATGACTTTTTTCAGACAGTTAGTGAAAAGAGGAAGTGCAGAGGTGAGATTGTGTAAGGCTGAAAGGTAAAAAGGAGGAAAGTGACAGAAAAAACAAATATTGAACAAATACTTTTGTTGGGTGCTCAGTAAAGAAGGGACTGGGAAAGTACCACTGGCAGCTGTATATATCTCTCCGTCTATAGAAGCGCTCACAAGAAGCTAGAAAAGCAAAATGAAGGTCAGAGGGCCAGATTGGAATCATCCTTGGATATTAAGGCAGCTCTGGTTCTGGCTGCTCCACTGACATAGAGGCAAAAACTCATAATAAAAACTTTTAAAAATATATCCAAAGCAAGAAACCTGTGATGGAGTCGGTTGGATCATTAGATGACAGAGGGGTTAAAGGAGTTCTTAGGGAAGATAAGGCCATTGCAGAAAGACTAAATTAATTTTTTGCCTCCGTGTTTACTAATGAGGATGTTGGGGAGATACCAGTTCCAGAGATGGTTTACAGGGGTGATGACTCAGATGAACTGAACGAAATCACTGTGAACCTGGAAGATGTAGTAGGCCAGATTGACAAACTAAAGAGTAGCAAATCACCTGGACCGGATGGTATGCATCCTAGGGTTCTGAAGGAACTCAAAAATGAAATTTCTGATCTATTAGTTAAAATTTGTAACCTATCATTAAAATCATCCATTGTACCTGAAGACTGGAGGATGGCCAATGTAACCCCAATATTTAAAAAAGGCTCCAGGGGCGATCCGGGTAACTATAGACCAGTGAGCCTGACTTCAGTGCCGGGAAAAATAGTGGAAACTATTCTCAAGATCAAAATCGTAAAGCATATAGAAAGACATGATTTAATGGGACACAGTCAACATGGATTTACCCAAGGGAAGTTTTGCCTAACAAATCTGCTTCATTTTTTTGAAGGGGTTAATAAACATGTGGATAAAAGTGAACCGGTAGATGTAGTGTATTTGGATTTTCAGAAGGCGTTTGATAAAGTCCCTCTACGAAAAAGTACCCCCTACGAAAACTAAAAAGTCATGGGATAGGAGGCAATGTCCTTTCGTGGATTACAAGCTGGTTAAAAGACAGGAAACAGAGTAGGATTAAATGGTCAATTTTCACAGTGGAGTGCCTCAGGGATCTGTACTTGGACCGGTGCTTTTCAATATATACATAAATGATCTGGAAAGGAATACGACGAGTGAGGTTATCAAATTTGCGGATGATACAAAATTATTCAGAGTAGTTAAATCACAAGCAGACTGTGATACATTACAGGAGGACCTTGCAAGACTGGAAGATTGAGCATCCAAATGGCAGATGAAATTTAATGTGGACAAGTGCAAGGTGTTGCATATAGGGAAAAATAACCCTTGCTGTAGTTACATGATGTTAGGTTCCATATTAGGAGCTACCACCCAGGAAAAAGATCTAGGCATCATAGTGGATAATACTTTAAAATCGTCTGCTCAGTGTGCTGCAGCAGTCAAAAAAGCAAATAGAATGTTAGGAATTATTAGGAAGGGAATGGTTAATAGAACGGAAAATGTCATAATGCCTCTGTATCGCTCCATGGTGAGACCGCACCTTGAATACTGTGTACAATTCTTGTTGCCGCATCTCAAAAAAGATATAGTTGCGATGGAGAAGGTACAGTGAAGGGCAATCAAAATGATGCCTGGATGGAACAGCTCCCCTATGAGGAAAGGCTGAAGAGGTTAGGGCTGTTCAGCTTGGAGAAGACGGCTGAGGGGGGATATGATAGAGGTCTTTAAGATCATGAGAGGTCTTGAATGAGTAGATGTGACTCGGTTATTTACACTTTCGAATAATAGAACTAGGGGGCACTCCATGAAGTTAGCAAGTAACACATTTAAGATTAATCGGAGAAAATTCTTTTTCACTCAACGCACAATAAAGCTCTGGAATTTATTGCCAGAGTTGGTGGTTAGTGTAGTTAGTGTAGCTGGGTTCAAAAAAGGTTTGGATAAGTTCTTGGAGGAGAAGTCCATTAATGGCTATTAATCAAGTTTACTTAGGGAATAGCCACTGCTATTAATTGCATCAGTAGCATGGGATGATCTTAGTGTTTGGGTAATTGCCAGGTTATTGTGGCCTGGTTTTGGCCTCTGTTGGAAACAGGATGCTGGGCTTGATGGACCCTTAAGAACATAAGAAAATGCCATACTGGGTCAGACCAAGGGTCCATCAAGCCCAGCATCCTGTTTCCAACAGTGGCCAATCCAGGCCCTTGGTCTGACCCAGCATGGCAATTTCTTATGTTCTTATGACAGTTCTGTTTTGTCATTCTGTAGAGACAGGGGTGGTTGCAGTAGACTGGAGAAGGACAGATGCCATCTCTCTTCATAAGTGCAGGAATGAGGAAGAGGCTGGTAATTACAGTTAGGGTGACCTCGGCAGTGAGTAAATTAACTGAATAGTGCACTTTGAATTTGGAAGATTTCAGCATCCCTGACTTCATCCTGTTGACGAAACAAATTCAATCCATTTCTTTGATTGGGCGACCGGTATGCACCAAACTGATCAGCTTAGTGGTCGAGCCCCGAAGTTCATGAGATTTGAAATTGGCTGTGTGATATACGCAAAGTTAATGGTAAATACAATTCACTCCAAGGTAAGAAATGAAATCAGTGAGGAGTGCCTCAGAGATTAGTCCTTGGGCCGGTTCTGTTAATTATTTTTATAAATGATATTGCAGAATTGTCTTTTTGCATATGATACTAAACTGCAGCAGAGTGGACATGGATGATGGAGTAGACAAAATGAGTTGTGATAGAGATCTTAGGGCTGGATTCATCATTCTTCGCAGAATGATGAATCCTGCGAAAAAGGGGGCGGGGGGACAGGTCTGCAAAAGGCCGCAGCCATTCGCACCATGATGGTGCGATTTCGCCGGCCACAGTGCGGCCAGCTGCAGCCTTTAGCTCAAATAGCGCCCCTCCCTGCCCCAACACCTCCCCTCCAGCTTAATTGCATAGTATCGCACGCGTTAGGCGTTTAGAAAATAACCCCTTTAGTGAGTGTACAAAGGCTGCGTGGCTAAGATTCAGTGTGTGTGTGTGTGTGTGTGTGAGAGAGCTTGGGGTGATCATGTCAGACAGTCTCAGTGTAGCAAAACAGTATGTGGCGGACCCCCTGGTCAACTTACATCTCTGCCCATTAGGAACTATAACAGTTTAGTGGGACTACCATTCCCTTACAGCCCCTCCCAGTCTGGATGGCTGTGCTTAGTTGTCAGAGTAGGATTAGTGTAGTATTTTGGTTAGAGACTAGGAGGAGTAAGGAGCAGCATGGAGTCTTCCTTTTGAGGTCTACCCCCTCAGTGTATGGCTGTTTAAGGAGGTTAGTGCCTACTATGCACTGCTTGCCATTTGAGGACTGCCTTAGTATCTTAGACTGTTGCTTTAAACTGGTGCATGCTTGGGTTTTAGTGAAAGCCCATTCCCAAGCTGAAAGCCAGGACACTGAATCTGTAGTAATCTGCCTAGGGACAAGGCAGACCTGCAATGAAGGTGGTAGTTGTTCCATCCAGATTTTTGTGAAGTTTAAAACATGTTTTTGGGAGTGTGGGAGGTTTTTGTCCACACCTCCCCACTCTGGGAAGTAGGGCTGCAGGAGCTGGGTTTTTCATCAGACTTTTCCATCTGGAAGGCCATCTCAGAATAAAAGAAGCAAGGACAATGGGAGCAGGAATTTCTGAAGACCCTCCATCAGGATCTTCAACCCAAGGGGCAAGGACATAGGCTGGATTCAAGAGATGGAGATATTGAATTAAGGTAAGTTTTTTATTTCAGTAACTAAGGAGATCCCATCACCCATTGGATTTCCCTGCATTACTGGGACAGTTTATACACTGAATGAAAAAGTGGTAAACTTCATCCCAGGGAACTTAGAGACAGGGCACATACCCAGAGAAAAAGAACGTGTAAGCAACACAGCTGTAATTTCAGTTTTGGATTGATCGGGCATGGAGTTAAATTTGAAAAATCTGTAAGAGAAGAGATGGGAGATGTCCGAGAGACATTCAAACACCTCAAAATTATACATAATGCACCAGAAGCAAACCATTTTCAGAGGAAATAATGCTCTAGAACGAAAGCTCACAATATGATGCTCTAAGAGGGCAGACTCAAGCAGCATCAGAAAATATTGCTTCATGGAAGGGTGCTGGATGCATGGAGTGATGTCCCAGTGAAGGTGCTGGAGACAAAAGCAGTAATGGAATTCAAGAAAGTACTGGGGATAAGCACAATGGATCCCTAGCTGTGAAAATGTAATAATTTATACATGAGGGGAAAGCTGGTGATCAATTGGAGTCATTATCAGGAATTAAATTGAGCAGACTAGATGGGCCTCATGGTGCTTATCTGTATCCTGAAGGGAAAATATCTGCTCGCCTAAGATGGAATGACAGGAGGTGAGCAGGTCACAAGTCATAAAGTATGGCCTCCAGTGTGTTTTCTATATTTTCTTTCACTTCCCATTCCTGTACCTAGGACAGATACTGCTGTGACCCTCTAAGGCTAGGAAATCAGGGTGAATCTCTCAAGAGCTACTCGAGCTTTGATCAGTTCCAAAATATTTCTATAAAAACAAGACTTAACATAGACCCCCTCCCCTCCCACACGCACACACAACC
Source organism: Rhinatrema bivittatum (assembly GCF_901001135.1). Lineage (NCBI taxonomy): Eukaryota > Metazoa > Chordata > Amphibia > Gymnophiona > Rhinatrematidae > Rhinatrema > Rhinatrema bivittatum. The sequence continues at coordinate 174,086,732 of NC_042620.1, read as the reverse complement.
CTTCCTTCTCCCATCACCACATATATCTAGAGCAGTGTTTCCCAATCTTTTAACAAAAATGTCATACCCAGGCCCGGTGTGAGCAGGTGTGCATACCGTGCATTTGCACGGGAAGGTGGCTGGCCGGCAGCAGCAGGAGAGGGTAGCGGGCTGCCAGCGGAGCCTAACCTGCCAGCAGCTGAAGAAGGAGAGAGCGCCAGCGACCGAAGGAAAGGCCCATCTTCTGTGTATGAGCATGCGTGCACACACACCCCGCGCACAGCTTCCGCTCCTTCCCACCCCACCTCCCAAGCAGGAAGATTGGTGGGATGTATGGCCTGAAGAAAGCAGGGGCCGTGGTGGAGCTCATCCCACCACAGCTCAAAGACAACAGGAGGCCCGCGTGGCTGTGGTGGAGCTCATACAGCCACGGCCTGATGAAAACAGGAAACTCGGTGTGTGAGCTTGTATGTATGAGTGAAGGCCTGTGTGTGTCTGAGAGCCTGTTTGTGTGTGTCAGTGTGAGATCCTATGTGTGTGTGACTGTTCCCTGTGAGAACTTCTGTTTGTCAGTGTGAGATCCTATGTGTGTGTGACTGTTCCCTGTGAGAACTTCTGTTTGTCTGTGTGAGTGCTTGTATGTTTGTGTATGTTTTGGAGCCTGTCACATACAGGCTCTCAAAGGCACTCGTGCACACAATGTATCTTTGAGAGAGAGGCAGCCTGTGTGTTAGAGAGAGGGAGTGTGTGAGAATGAATGTATTATTGTGCATGTGTGAGAGAAGATAACATTTGTGTGGCTCTGCCTCCCCCAGGCCACGACAATATCAGGGTGAATGGAAATCAGATCCTAGGTATGGAGAGCAGATATTTAAATCCTTATTAGTTTTTATTGGGTGCAATTTTATTCCACTCTTTTGAAATATTTTTTTGAGGGGAATAGAACATTTAATTGAATTTTTTATTCATCAGATTTTTGATAATTTTTTTGGTGTTTGGGAAATCTTCGATATTCTATTCATTAACTGCTTTGAAATATTCTTTTTATGAATGATTTTACTATTATGTTTTATATTACTTGATTTGATTTAATGTTTTATGAAGAATGGTAATGTCTGTTTTCCATTGTTGCTCTGCATATTGAGGCTGGCTTGTTGTGGGTTCCAGTTCAGTTCTTCTCAGTACATTTCTGTTGATACGTTCTGATCTCTTTATTCTGTATTTGGGCAGGGTCTCTCTGGGTTGTGCATGTGACCAGGGTGAGGTATTTTGCTAGCATGTAATTTCATGTAAGGATCTATAGCAGCCTGGTTTCCTAATAAGTTTTTATTGGTGTTCTAGGGCCTGGTGTAATATGCACAGTGTTGCCTTTTCATAATTAAGGTTGTTAGGGTTGTTTTGGTATGGGAGGTTTAATATATTGTAATGGTAATTCCATTTACTTGTGGCTTTCTGAGGGCCAAGTCCATACCCAGCACGCATTACAAAAAGTCTGATTCCATAGGAGCTCCAAGTGTCTCTTTTGCAGGGTTTTCTGGTTGGCACCACAGGAGTGCATGTAAATATAATATGCATGTTGTGAGATTTTTGCCTCAGAAGACTGTACTTTTGAATGTTCTTTTTCATCTAAAATTTGTTATAAATGCATAATTTGTGTCTGTAAAGGGTGTGGAAGTGTGTGGGGGGGGGGGGGGAGAGACACTTCCGTATCGATGGGTTCTGGGTGGGGAGAGGGGCTTGTCAGTTTTTAAAAATATAAAGGCTGATACAGTACAGTGTGCTCCGGTGGAGCGCACTGTTAGCCCGCGT